>NC_029788.2:89308883-89319963 GCF_000816755.2 Arachis ipaensis | reverse complement strand
ACCATATCAGAGAAAATAGAGAGCATGCATCTCTGAAAGGTTGCAGGCGCATTACACAGCCCAAATGGCATCCTTCTGTAAGCAAACACTCCAGATGGACATGTGAATGCTGTTTTCTCTTGATTCTGGGGATCTACTGTAATTTGGTTGTAGCCTGAATAGCCATCCAAAAAATAGTAATAATCATGACCTGCTAGTCTTTCTAGCATCTGGTCTATGAATGGTAAAGGAAAATGATCCTTTCTGGTGGCTGTATTGAGCCTTCTGTAGTCAATACACATGCGCCACCCTGTAACTGTTCTTGTAGGAACCAGTTCATTTTTTTCATTATGAACCACTGTCATGCCTCCCTTTTTGGGGACAACTTGGACAGCGATCACCCAGGGGCTATCAAAAATAGGATAAATAATCCCAGCCTTCAGTAATTTGGTGACCTCTTTCTGCACCACTTCCTTCATGGCTGGATTTAGCCGCCTCTGTGGTTGAACTACTGGCTTAGCATTGTCCTCTAGTCTGCAAAGCGAGCAAATTGCTTATCCTGCTCCTCTTTGTGGAGTTTTTGAGGATAAGGCATCTTGGCTTTGTATTCCTCAACCTTAGTTCCTGCAGGTAAACTTCCTACAGAGGTGGTTAGAGAAGCCTTTTTAGAGGGGTTATTATCAGCACTGGTGTGTGTCTGATTCCTCACTGGCATTTGATTGCCAGAGTCAGAAGCTGGAGTGGCGTTGGACACCAACTCCTTACTTGTTCCTGGCATTTGAACGCCAGAACTGTGCTTCTTTTGGGCGTTCAATGCCAATTCCTTGCTTGTTTCTGGCATTGAACGCCAGGACTGAGCATGGTTTGGGCGTTCAACGCCAGCTTTTCACCCAATTTCTGGCGTTTGATTGCCAGAATTATTCCTCTCCAGGCTCTTACTGTCCTCAGATGGATTTTGGGTAGTTTGCTCATTTCTTGGCTTCCTGCTACCTTGAGGTGGGGCATCTAATGTTTTCCCACTTCTCAATTGAACTGCTTGGCACTCTTTTGTTATCTGTTTTGACAGCTGCTGCTTTGTTTGCTTTAATTGTACTTCCATATTTATATTAACCATTCTTGTCTCTTGTAGTCTCTCTTTGAATTTGGCTAACTGTTTTGTTAGAAAATCCAATTGCTGATTGAATTCAGTAGCTTGTTCTGCAGGACTGAGTTCAGCAGTCACTGTTCTAGCCTCTTCTTTCATGGAAGGTTCACTGCTCAGGTATAGATGCTGATTTCTAGCAACTGTATCAATGAACTCTTGAGCTTCTTCAATTGTCTTTCTCATGTGGATAGATCCACCAGCTCAGTAATCTAGAGAAATCTGAGCCCTTTCTGTAAGCCCATAATAGAAGATGTCTAACTGAACCCACTCTGAAAACATTTCAGAGGGGCACTTTCTTAGCATCTCTCTGTATCTCTCCCATGCATCATAAAGATATTCATTATCTCCTTTTTTAAAGCCTTGGATGTCCAGCCTTAGCTGTGTTATCCTTTTTGGAGGGAAATATTGATTCAGGAATTTTTCTGATAGCTGTTTCCATGTCTTTATGCTAGCCTTAGGTTGGTTATTTAACCACCTCTTAGCTTGGTCTTTTACAGCAAATGGAAACAGTAATAATCTGTAGACATCCTGATCTACTTCCTTATCATGTACTGTGTCAGCAATTTGTAAAAACTGTGCCAGAAACTCTGTAGGTTCTTCCTGTGGAAGACCGGAATACTGGCAACTTTGTTACACCATGATAATAAGCTGAGGATTCAACTCAAAGCTGCTGACTCCAATGGAGGGTATACTGATACTACTCCCATATGAAGCAGCAGTGGGGTTAGCATATGATTCCAGAGTCCTTCTGGACTATTCATTTCCACTTAGATCCATGATGGAGAAAGGGAGATGATGTAAAATTAGAGAAAAAATATTTTTATTTATTTATTTATTTCAAAAATAAAATAAATTAAAATAAAATAAATAAAAATGGGTGAAGATTTTCGAAAAAAGAAGAGAGAGAAAGAAAAAAAATTGTTAGGAAGTTTTGAAAAAGATATGATCGAAAGGATTTAATTGGAAAAGATATGATTTGAAAAGGATATGATTTTTAAATTTGATGACTAATTTAATGCTAATTTTTTGAAAATTATGAGTGGAATGAAGAAAAGATATATTTTTTATTTTTCAATTTTATGACGAAAGAGAAAAACACACAAAAGACACACAACTCAAAATTTTTAGATCTAATGCTCCTTGTTTTCGAAAATTTTGGAGGGAAAACACCAAGGAACACCAAACTTAAAAATTTTAAGATCAAAACACAAGGAAGACTCAAGAAGACTTTGAAGAATCACAAAAACAACAAGAACATGAAGGTAGAAAACCAAACTTAAAATTTTTAGAAAACCAAACTAAAATTTTCGAAAATTATAAAAAGATTAACAAGAAAACACCAAACTTAAAGTTTGGCACAAGATTTAATCAAAGAAAAATTATTTTTGAAAAGAAAGATTTTTAGAAAGATACCCAATTACCAAGAACATAGACCAACGCTCTAGCCAATTGGGCAGTAAATGTAACACTTGTTTTGAAAAAGTATTTTTAATAACTAAGGATAAATTTTTTTTTGAAAACTAATGTTTTGAAAAGGCACAAGAAAAACAAGAAAAGAAACAGAACAAGAAAAACTAAAGATCAAACAAGAAAAATAAACAAGAACAACTTGAAGATGAAGAAAGAACAAAGAACACCAATTTCGAAAATTTTAAAAGAAAATAAAAACATGCAATTGACACCAAACTTAAAATATGAAATTAAACTCAAACAGAAAAACTCAATTATCAATTTATAGAATTTTTGAAAAAAAAAATTTTTAAAAATAGAAAATAAAGATTTTAAAAAGAAAAAATTGTTCCTAATCTAAGCAACAAAATAAACCGTCAGTTGTCCAAACTCGAACAATCCCCGGCAACGGCGCCAAAAACTTGGTGCACGAATTGTGAATCACACTTTTCACAACTCGTACCACTAACCAGCAAGTGCACTTGGTCGTCCAAGTAATACCTTACGTGAGTAAGGGTCGATCCCACGGAGATTGTTGGTTTGAAGCAAGCTATGGTTATCTTGCAACTCTTAGTCAGGATATTAATTTGTGGTTATCAGTTGACTTGCAAATGAACAAGGGAGCATGAATTAAAGGTTACTTGTTATGCAGTAATGGAGAATATATTGGAGTTTTGGAGATGCTTTGTCTTCTGAATTTCAGCTTTTCTCTTGTATTCCTCTTCCCTCATGCATGAAAAAGTGCAAAGTTCCTTCCATGGCAAGCTGTGTATTGGTGGATCACCGTTGTCAATGGCTACCATCCGTCCTCTCAGTGAAAAGGGTCCACGTGCGCTGTCACTACACGGCTAATCATCTGTCGGTTCCCACTCATGCTGGAATAGGATCCATTGATCCTTTTATGTCTGCCACTACACCCAACACTCGCGAGTTTGAAGCTCGTCACAGCCATCCAATCCCAGAATCCTACTCGGAATACCACAGACAAGGTTTAGACTTTCCGGATTCTCATGAATGCCGCCATCAATCTAGCTTATACCACAAAGATTCTGATTAAGGAATCTAAGAGATACTCATTCAATCTGATGTAGAACGGAGGTGGTTGTCAGACACACGTTCATGGATTGAGGAAGGTGATGAGTGTCACGGATCATCACCTTCTCTATAATTAAGCGCGAATGAATATCTTAGACAGGAACACGCATGTTTGAATGGAAAACAGAAATAGTTGCATTAATTCATCGAAACACAGCAGAGCTCCTCACCCCCAACAATGGAGTTTAGAGACTCATGCCGTCAGAGATTACCAAGTTCAGATCTAAAATGTCATGAGATACAAAATAAATCTCTAAAAGTTGTTTAAATACAAAACTAGTAACCTAGGTTTACAGGAAATGAGTAAACTATGATAGATAGTGCAGAAATCCACTTTTGGGGCCCACTTGGTGTGTGCTGGGGCTGAGACTTAAGCTTCTCACATGCCTGGGCTGTTTTGGGCATTCAACGCCAGGTTGTAACCTGTTTCTGGCGTTGAACTCCAACTTGTAACCTGTTTCTGGCGCTGGACGCCAGACTGCAACATGGAACTGGCGTTAAACGCCAGTTTACATCATCTATCCTTGAGTCAAGTATGGACTATTATATATTTCTGGAAAGCCCTGGATGTCTACTTTCCAACGCAATTGAAATCGCGCCAATTGGACTTCTGTAGCTCCAGAAAATCCATTCCGAGTGTTGAGAGGTCAGAATCCAACAACATCAGCAGTCCTTTTTCAGCCTGAATCAGATTTTTGCTCAGCTCCCTCAATTTCAGCCAGAAAATACCTGAAATTACAAAAAAAACACAAAAACTCATAGTAAAGTTCAGAAATATGAATTTTGCCTAAAAACTAATGAAAATATACTAAAAACTAACCAAATCATACTAAAAACTATATGAAATTAACCCCAAAAAGCGTATAAATTATCCGCTCATCAGCCAGGCACTATATCCTCGGAACAAGGGCGGGTCAGGCGCTATATCCTCGGAAGTGGCAGAAAAGGGACATCCGAAAGGATGTGTCGGTTGGCATTTATAGACCGACAAGTGATATCACGAGCCAATAGGATAGACATTCATCATATGCATCTTCTATGTACTTGTTTGTTTTGATTACTTGGGCCTGCCTAATTGTATAATATGCCTACTTGCTTCTTGAATTACTTGTTATATATTTGAATATTTCTTGTGTTTTCCTTGCTTGTATTATCTGTGTTTGTCTGGTGCTGAGGAGTGTATGTAGGCGGTGGCGATGGGATCGCGGGGAGGATCGGTTGGTGAAGACTGTGGGACAGCGGTGTTAGTTAGAATAGAAATTCCTTAAGATAGATTACCCAGTTTATTTATGTTAAGGTTTATATAACTATGCTTATCTGTTTTAGTATGCTTTAAGATTGAATCTTGTGATGGATATGGAGCTGAGGATTGCCTTTGGCATCCCGGGGTCTTATATCCTACATCACTGGGCTTGTTACCATACTGAGAACCTCCGGTTCTCATACCATATTTCTGTTGTGCTTTTCAGATGCAGGTCGCAACCCATCTCGGTGAGTTGCTCTGATGGTGACAGAAGCGGAGGATCATGATACCTTTTGGAGTCTTTTTGGTTTATTTTGTTTATATATATATATATATATATATCACTCTTGTATTTTGTTTTTCCTAGAGGCATGTATTGAGAGAACAAAACACGTACAAGCTTTTTTTACTGTCTGGTTCTGTATGTCTGTATATGGCTAGCCGGCTTAAACTCCGCGAGCCGTGGCTAGATCCCTATGATATTATACTATTATATTTTGATATATCTCATCTGTTTCTTGTTCTCTAAGTCAGAAGCTTCGTTAGTACGTGTTGCGCTTTTAAATCCTATTTTCTTTGAGCTATATCCTTCATCAGGCTTCTAGATTATATTATTTCTTCTATATATAACATATGTATCAGCTTTAGAACTGTCGTAACCCTTGATCAACCTTACTTTACAATGCGAGGTAAAGCTTAGGCTAATTAGGGTGTTACACCTAGCGTATAATTGATAAACCACTATTTTATAGTTTATCTTATGCTTAATTGAGTGGTTTTTTATCAACTCTTTACCCACTTATTCATACTATTTGCATGGTTTTACATTTGCCTTCCTAATTATGTGCTTTGATTGAAAACATGCTTTTTTGGCCTTAAGTTCCCTATGTTTAATCCTCTCTTATTACCATTAGATGCCTTGATATGTGTGTTAAGTGATTTTCGAGATTACAGGGCAGGAATGGCTCAGA
Source organism: Arachis ipaensis (assembly GCF_000816755.2). NCBI lineage: Eukaryota > Viridiplantae > Streptophyta > Magnoliopsida > Fabales > Fabaceae > Arachis > Arachis ipaensis. The sequence continues at coordinate 89,314,082 of NC_029788.2, read as the reverse complement.
GGATGGAAAGGAAGCATGCAAAAGTGGAAGGAATACAAGAAGTTGGAGAAATTGCTAAGCTGTCCAGCCTGACCTCTTCGCACTCAAACGGCTATAACTTTAGCTACAGAGGTCCAAATGATGCGGTTCCAGTTGCGTTGGAAAGCTAACGTCCTGGGCTTCGATTTGATATATAATATGTCATAGTTGCCCTGATGCTAAGTGACGCGGTTGCGTGATCCACGCAGACACGTCGCAGTAGCGAAAAACCAGCGTGGCAGATTTCTTCTCCAGCGATTCCTGGGCTTTTTTCGACCCAGTTTGCAACCCAGAAAACACAGATTAGAGGCTATAAAGTGGGGGAATGTATTTATTCATAAAAAAGCTTTCATATTCATAATTTTAGGATTTAGATGTAGTTTTTAGAGAGAGAGGTTCTCTCCTCTCTCTTAGGATTAGGATTTAGGATTTCTCTTAGTTTTAGAAGTGCCTCTCAATCCCAGGTTCAATGTTCTTTTTATTTATTTTCTCAATTCTATTTATGACTCTTTATGTTTAGATTGATTTTCTATTTAATATATTTTGAGGTATTTCAGATTTATGATTGCTCTCTTTAATTTATGTTACTGTTACATCTGAAGGCATTTTTATTCAAGTAGATTTCTTTCCCTTTTGGCTTTGGTTAAATAATTGGTGACTCTTGAGTTATCAAATTCATTGTTGATTGAAAATTGGAATTCTTCAAGAATTAATTCGAGTTCCAATAACTCTAGCCTTTCCCAAGGAAAGACTAGAACCTGAGGAATAAAAATTAATTCATCTACTTAACTTACCTTCATAGTTAGAGGTTAACAAAGTGGGAGAAAAATCTAATTCTCATTACAATTGATAAGGATAACCAGGATAGGACTTCCAGTTCTTCATACCTTGCCCAGAGATTTTATTATTGTTAATTTATTTTACTTGTTATTTAAATATACCTGTGTCCATTGCCCAAACTCCAAAACCCCAATTTACAAACTCATAACCAATAATAAGAACATACCTCCCTGCAATTTCTTGAGAAGACGACCCGAGGTTTAAATACTCGGTTATCATTTTTTAAGGGGTTTGTTACTTGTGACAACCAAAACGTTTGTACGAAGAGATTTTTGTTGGTTTAGAGACTATATCTACAACGCGACTGTTTTTATGAAATTCTTTACTGGCAAAAATCCTAACGTCAATAATCTGCGCTACGCGTGGGTCATGTGTTTAATTTATTATTGTATTATGTATAGTTTGAATATAAGAAGATTAATTTACTTAGTATATAGAGAAATTAAGTGATTAATCTCTTTTATTATATTGATGTTTAATTTGATTAATAATTTTTTTAAAGTGGTAACCTTTAAAACATTTTTTAACTAAATTTAAAAAATTAGATAAATAAACTATTATAAAAGGGTAAAATTAACTATTCAAAAAAAAATTTTAGTATGCTTCTTGCCATTGGTGCATGCTGTTTCATAAATTTATTTTATTTTTTGTTTTCTTAATCTATGCGCAAAAAAATTTATACATGAATAATAAAATGTGGTTAATATTCTTTTATTATATTGATGTTGTTAATGTTTAATCAATTACAAAAATAAGTATATGAAATTTAGAGTGATTACTATTAATTTGTATGTTTTAATGTTATTTTTTAAATGGTAATTTTTAGAACACATTTTAACTAATTAAAAAAATAAATAAGTAAATATATTTGTTGTTATATAAAGGTAAAATTATAATAAAAATTAATCATTTAATATGTTTCTTTTAGATATCCATTACTAATAAATTTATAAATATATCTTATCTTTTATTGTAATATGTCATTCATTACCAAAAAAATTTAGGTTGAAATATAACTGAAGTAAAGACTAAATTCTCCAGTTTGCAGTTTATAAATTTATTATTCACTCCGTCATATAGTCTTTCCCATTTGCTTGATTGATGCTAGGATTTAGTCGGAGGCAATGAACAATGATTTTTCCTATTTTTTTATATGTGAAATTGAATGAGTTTGTTTAATCCAAGAACTTCTAAATTTTTGGAATACATCATTTTCAGTAAAACCTACAAATATTAAGAAACCAAAAACTTAGCTTCTAATTCAGTTGACTTGGTATAAATAAATTAGACATAATACTTACATAAATTCGCTTCTTGCCAACGTGCATCTCTCGTTGATTACTTGTTACAAGCTCATACCTAGTGATTACTAAAACTACTATTTATTTTTAGTTTTCTGGAATTAATATTGTGTTGCTTTTTTTCTTTTTGGGTTTTTATATCAATAATAGCATCTTCAAAGTTTTCAAAATGATTTTTTTTTTCATCATTTGCTAATCCATCAAATTATTTTTGATAGGAATCATTTAAGGACATTATCTTATAGGCAATACAAACCAAATAAAAATTTATCACTTGTATACATGACAAAACCTAAAATTTCAACAACTCTTAATTTCAACTAATAATAAAAATTTAGAACAAATACAAATACTTATATCTAAGGACACAATTTCCCACATATCTTAACACAAATATATGCTATCAAATTATTTCCATATTTTTTTTATAAGTTCAACTTACCAACACCAAAAGACAATAAGCAAGATCAGTTCTACAAAGTACATCTAATGACCAATTGATACAAATAGATAACATAAACTAAAAGAAAAAATAAAAGACTGTTACATCAGTTTTTCTAAACAAACTATATGCAATAACCACTCAACCACTACATTAAGACCTTGCATAGCCTCAAAATCATCTTTTATTCACTACTCACAAACCTCTTGCCAGCATACATATTTCATGTCCATTTCTTTTCAAATTTGAATCTCTCTCAAGTTTTTTTTATGATGAACATCCTTAAGGATTTCTTCTATTGTTATCTCCTCATTCTTGAAAATACTTTTTATTTTCTATGCCTTTTAATATTTGGTGTATATCATGGAGGATGCAAAGAAAAAATAAAAACTTCAAAAGAAAAAGAAAAAAAATTACCTTCTCAATTAATTTGGTTAATTAAAATAAATATTATAAAAAGTAGAAAATAAATCAAGCATTAACCTCTTTTGAAACAAAAATAGACAACCTCCAAAATCTAAGTATTTTTTTTATCAAATTAGTGTAAAATTGCATTAAAACAATTGTAAATAGATAAAATTTTAAAGCTCTTAATTCTTGGTCTCTAGCATAGAAATGTAGTTAGTGAAAGTAGATAACAAACAAATGAATGAAAATATTAAGGTCAACTTTTTTTCACATTATTTCAAGCTATCCCAGAATTATGCAATAGTAAATAGGTGTTAGTAGGAGCATTTTTATTGGAAAAGGGTGTCAATAAATAAACAAAGTAACTTTTATGAAAGAAAAATTTACAAAATAAAAAATAACTCAACATAAATAAATAATAACAAACCTCACCATAGAAGTAAAGAAAGAAAGAAAAGTAAAAAGCATCCGTGAGCATTCAAATCATTACTATCATGCATTCAAAGAAAGAAAAAGTATATGTGAGTTAGAATTTTTTCACAAAGACACATCACTATCACACAAATGAAGAGTAGATTTTTTGTTTAGAAAAGAAGAAAAAAATTTTGACATATATAAAAGTATATTGTTCAAATTTATTGAATGATAGAAAAATGTCAAGAATTGACATTTTACATGATGAAAAAGTGCATATACCTTACTCAAACTACTACCAACTCGTCAAATATAAAAGTCTAAAAAAATTCATAAAAATAAAAGCGCTTTTGTCTTAATAGATACTCAAAAACAAATATTAATACTCTACGGTAGATGCAAAAGCTTTAAAGAGTAATAAGCTAAGTTTCAAGAAACTAATTTATAAATAAATTATAATTTTTTCTCAATAAAATTTACTTGAATGAAGTCATAACATATTAATATACGAAGACAAAATAATTATATTACAGAAGATCATACTTTTTGTCTGATTTTCTCAATAAAATTCATGCTTGCGCTTCTGTCTCATGATTTTTAATAAAAAAATAACAAAAAATCAATCAAAAAATGAACTTATCAATAGAAGTAGTAGTCATTACCACAAAATTGAAGTTTGAATGGAGAAAAGTGTTGCAACCGCAATGGTTTATTCATTGATTTTCTGGGCATTGGGTTTTTTACTTCTTCCTACAACCTTATCGTGTATATCACAGCAAAGAGTAGTTTTTGAATTCTGCCTAATTGGTTGTTTTTTAATTTTACTCTGTATTTATAATTACCATAAAAATAAATTAAGTTTATGCATATTTAAAGAAAAAAGTAAAAAGATAAATGTTTAAAAAATAAATTTATCAAAAATAGCTCATGCATGAGTTGTTTAATATAGGTAAAAAACTTATAAACTTTATTTTCTAATATATTTGCATAAAGAAAAAACTTTTTTCAAACTCTAGATATCTAAACACCTTTATTAACAAAATATGATTAATTCTATGAAGAAAAAGTGAGAATAATTTTGAACAAATTAAAAAAATTCTTTCAAAGTCCATTTAAATTATAATTACTTACCTTAACAAAAAGAGCATTACATGCATATTCTAGCACTGCACTCTCAATGCGTTTTGCATTAGACATGAAGAGATCATCTCCAACTAATTACACAACATTGTAATGAGTAGAAACCATTCAAATAAGATTTCTTATGAATAACTTCTCATTGGTAATATGTTAATATATTTCTCAAACAATCCTAAAAATATGACTAAATTTCCTTATAACTTTACCCCTGTTTTCTGAATTTCTAATAATAAAATTCTAATGGTGTCCCACTCACAGATACAACAATTGTTAACAAATAAATATTGTAAGATTATTGTAAAAATCAAACCATGAAAGTAAGCATGATGTGAAATTATTACGTTATAAGTTCATAGGTCTCCAACGATAATTACTTGTGAATGATAAGCAACATCACTACCTTTGAATCATGAACTTTCACCTGCTAGAAAGGCAAAATGATACAATCAGTTTCTTGGCACAACTAAGAAAAATACTTGTGTTTTAGAATGAAAATATTGCTGTGAGTTTGTGACTATAAAATGAATATAAATTAAGTATTTTTCATGTATACCTAGAAGTGAAGTTGGCTCCTATATATTTTTCTTGTCTTAAGTAAAATTATTTGATTTCTCTTATTATATATTGAAGAGTGCA
>NC_029788.2:89301764-89308830 GCF_000816755.2 Arachis ipaensis | reverse complement strand
TGCTGAACAACTTTTAAGGATATAAAAATGATTATTTATGATCTGTATAAACAGTAACAACATCATCAAGCTCAAGTAATTTGTTTATAAGTTCCTTATTCAGGTCCATGTGGCTTCCTATCTACCTTGAAATCAACAATAATAGCCATCAGTAAGTTTTTTCTAATTGCTTTTATGTTTAAAAGTTGTACAATAAGAATATTTGACGAACTAACTTATGAGATATTAAACCTGCAACCTAGGTTGTTTGAATGATGAAATTTGTATACGCTATTTAAAATTAATTAAGCATATGCTATAACCAATTAGTACAAACCTCAATTGTAGCATTTGGAAGAAATTCAGCGCTGTTATCAGGCTCAAAATTTATGCCTTCTCCCGGCAGCATTTACAGTATAGTAGAATAGTTAACGAAAGAACCTACAATTTTATAATACCTTGAAAAAAAAAGAACAAAAATGAATGCCAGTGAAGATGCAACCAAATAAAACAATAGAAGTTGGATTTTACTTTATGCAGACAAATTAATCAAAACAAACAAATGTATACTAAACATAATAGAAATTAATTCATCACAAAAGTACCACTTGATTGCAATAATTCAAATATTTTTACCAAAATTTCAAAATAGTAATAATCAAATTAATAAAAAATCACAAAAGGCCTTTTTTTTCAAAGCAAAATTATATAAACTTTCAAAAAATATATAAACAGAGTTAGGAGGCCATGAATATTTAAGTTTAGAGTAGCACAAATAGCAGCACAATAACAAAACCCAACAAATTTATTCAAGAGAAAATTTAGGTTAATCAAGAACCACTATATATCTAAGACACTTCAACAAAATGAGGAATAAAAAATAGTTATGTTGAATAATTTTGAGTATTTTTTCTAAGAAAACCATAAAGCATTTTATCTGTGAAAAATTTTAAAAACCTTGAGAACATATGTAGATGGCGTCACCATTGCATAAACATCGTGAATACACTGTTAATAATATTCAACATTCTCAAACCAAAGCTCTTTTACTCTGATTCATTCACAATTTCATTTTCACTATATATATGTCAATTCAGAGTCTTACAGAGTACTATAGTAGATGGAACACTCATATCCAAGAAAAAAATAATTTATTAAAGACTGATATTACAGCAAACATGCCTTGAATCCCTTTTCCAATTCCTGAGCAAAACCATAAGGATTAATGTTAGAAGAAAATAAAATAGGCAACTCTGAAACCATGTGAAAGAAAATAACTACACCTATCTGGGATGTAACTCAAATCATCATAAACCTATTTAACCAATAAATTTAGGTGTTCATTATTTCATTCCCCTACATAGTACTAAAAGTAAATCAAGAGACAGGAAAAACAGCTGTAATCACAATCCAACACTATAATCAAGAGACAAGAATTGAAAATAGTAACCTTTTCCAACATAGAGAACCCAAATGAAGACGGCAGCGGAGATGACACAGAGAAAAAGTATTCCAACATTCTTGAAGTGGTCAAAACAGTTCAAAAATAAAAATTGAAAGCATAAATGTGATACATAAATTATAAAATCCACTGGTGTGAATATGAAATACTTAAATCTTTAAGGTTTTTTATCTGGTGGTGGCCACGATGAATAGGAGGCGGTTCTGGTGGCAGCAAAGGTGCTCTCTCCTCTCCCGCGTTCTCTGCTTCGCGTCTCCCTCTCTACTTTTCTTCTTCCATTTTTTTCTCTCCCCTCTTTCCAATGAATTTCTTCTTTGGCGGTGAATCCAGCAGCTGTAACATTCTCTGCTATGGCTTCCATTTTTTCCTCTGCCGGAGAGTATTGAAGATGGAGATCTTATCAAAAAAATTCAAGAGCTTTTACTTTTTATTCAAGATCTTACCAGTAAAGCTAATGGTGCTGCTCTACTGAAATAAATAAATACATTAAAGAGAAAGAGAACAGGATTGTTAAATGACCCATTGGCATCATTATCCAATTTAAAATGAATAACATATCGATTAACGTAAGGATGAAGTATTTGATGACAAAATAGAATAATGCAATGGAAGTAACTATAACAATTTATAAAAAATTTCACTGCTAAAATGGAACAACGTTCACAACTCATATATCATAAATATATTATATTAAAATTATTACCTTTACAGTTCACATTATGCTCTTCTTTAGATAAGACTAGTATTTTTACCCGTAATAATATTATGGGAATATAAAATTTTTAAAATTACGATCCACTTTGTTCTAACAGTATAAATTATGCATGTCACAAAAGATTTATAAAATCAAACTACTTTTACAACAAAAGTCGTAAATTGACAAAAGTCTTTAGCTAAGAAGACCAAGGTATCCGTAGATAAAAAATCAAATAATAAAATTTTTAGTTAATATTTTTATATGAAAAAGTCTAATTTTTTATTGATAATTAATTTTAACATTCGTTATCTAAAATTTAAAACAATTTAACGTGTATAATTTTACATTTAATTAGGTGTTAAGTCTGTTACATAAATAGAAATAATTAATTTTTATACTTGCTATTTAAAAATAATATTTTTCTCTCTATGTATATAAAAATATAATTAGATATTAACATAAAAAATTATACTGATAGTTATAAAATTAACTCAAAATTAATTTTTTAAAAACCTAACTGTTGAGTTTGGAAAACTTCAATTCATTATGATGATCAAACATTATTAAAATAATAATTAGAAATTATTAAATTGATTTTTGCTTCAAAATTCTTTAATCAATAATTTCTATGTTACTTGCAGATTTTGGTCATTGGGCATAAAGAAATTTGGAGCTCAAAAATGTTGGCAAAATATTCAGCCCTCGGTATAAAATGTTTTAAAAATATATGGCTAAATTATTGCTATGTTAGTTGGGCCAGGAAATTGTTGAACAAGCCCAAGTTAAATCCCTCCTACTAGACCAACAAGGCTTGGTCTGAATTAAAAAAAGAAAGAGGGAAAGGGTAGTGCATATTTGGTTCGGTTACCCACTCCCCTCTTTAATGGAATTCAAATTTTATGAACTAGCTTTAATTGCCTTGGTAACATAAAAGAGAAAGTTGAAATTGATTTGATGGCATTAATTGATTTTACACGTTACTAGGCATGGGAGTTTAGAAAGTGGGAAATCAACTCATTTTAATTTCATTCATCAATTCTATTGAAAGCTTTTCACTCTTCTCTCTCTTCTCTCTCTAGTTTTCGGTCATGTCACAGGAAAGAAGAAGAAATGAGCTATCAGAGGAGAAGTACAGTAGCAGTAAAGTTATGAAGAGGCAAGCGGCTAAGGTGATGATGGCCCTTGCAAAAAGAAGATCCAAGGTATGGTGTGGCTGAGATCCTTACCACAAAGGGTAAGATGTGGTGAAGAAGTCTCAAGATCTCCATACCTAGAAATAGAAGCAATCCATTTCGGTCAGAGAAGAAGATCACTGTGGTATGGCTTGTTTCTACTTTTTGTTCATCCATCACAGAAGGTAGCTACTATAGCTACGTGGAGGAAGGAAGCAAAAGTGGAGCAGATGGAGCTGTCAAGGATCAAGCGTTCATCAAGGGTTAGAAATCTTTCTTAGGGACTAAGTCAAGATGGAAGGCTCAGATTGATGGAACTTGATGAGAAGGGATGAGAGAGAGGTAATTGCATGATGGTTTTTGCTTTCGGTTCCCTCTCTTCTCTCTGTTTGAACCGATTTTTGTATTGAAGAAGAAAATTTTGGTTCAGTTGAACCGTTTCAACCTTGGAGGCTTCCCCTTCTATAATAAGGGTGAACAGCCAAGGTTTGAGACAAGGAGAGAAAGCACAGAGTTCTCATAGCTACCTAAGCTAACAGAAGTTCTTCTCCTTCAATGTGTTTCATTTTGTATTTTCTTTAGTTTTGTCTGTCTTGAGTCTCATGGTGAAAAAGGCAAACAGTGTGAGGTTTGTAAGAAAAAGCCAGTGAGCGAAAAAAGGCAGAGTGTACAAAATTAAAGAAAAAGTCATGGATGTTCTAGAGGTCCTTTGTACATCTGTGTTGTGAATCATGATTCTGTGGGAATCCCCTTGCATGTTGGGTTAGCACTTAGCAGTTGAAAGCTTTGTAGGTGACCAAGTCAAGTTCAGGATTGGGAATAGATTTTGAACTTGTCCTGGATAGGAAGGGGAGTTCCTAGGGAGAATTGGTGTTTGTAATCTGTATGATTATAGTGAAATTCCATCATGTTGTGATGGAGACTAGATGTAGGTTGCATTGCACTTAGTAGCTGAACCAGGATATTTCTTGGTGTGATTTTCTCTCTCTTCTACTCTATTTCTGATTTTGTTGCATATGAGACAAAATTAAAAAATATCTCCTGACTGGTTACGAGACAAAAAGAAAATGTCTCTTGACTAGTTGCGAGACAAAAAGAAGAAAATTCTCCTGAAGTTATTTCAAAGGGTAGAAAGTAACACTCAGCAAAAAGTGGCTAAGATTCAACCTCCCTTCTCCTAGCCACTGATTACCATCACTAACTTTTAATTATAATATTAGTATTCTCTCTAAATTATATGTAATAAATATTTAAAAGAAGAAAAATAAAAATATAGATTAGAAAGATAAGCGGTGAAAATTTAAAACTAAATAAAAAGTTAAAAACCTAAAAAACTATTTTTTACATTTGATTAGGTGTTAAGTCTGTTGCACAAATAGAAATAATTAATTTTTATACTTGTTATTTAAAATAATATTTTTTTCTCTATATATATGAAAATATAATTAGATATTAGCATAAAAAAATTATACTGATAATTATAAAATTAACTCAAAATTAATTTTTTTAAAACAATTGAATCTTGATTCTAAGTTTTAATTATAACATTAGTATTCTCTCCAAATTATATGTAATAAATATTTGAAAGAAGAAAAATAAAAATATAGATTAGAAAGATAAGCGGTGAAAATTTAAAACTAAATAAAAAACTAAAAAGGTATGTACATAATAATAATAATAATAATAATAATAATAATAATAATAATAATAATAATAATTTTTATTTGAATTGTTTTATTTTGTTAATTTTGTTTTCTGAAGAACATAAAGATAGAAAAAATAGAGAATGAGAGAAAAGAGAGAGAAAGTTAAAGATGATGAATGAGAGTGAGAGTGAGAATTTGTTAATTTTGGAAGAAAAAAATTATTTTAATTGTAAAAAAATATCAGATGACATATTTTGATTTGTCAAATTACTAATATAAAATCTAAATTATATAGAGTAAAAATAGTAGAGAGAAATAGAAAAATGGAGAGAGGTAGATGAGAGAATTTGGGAAGGGAGTTTATTAATTTAAAAAAATATATATTTTCTCTAAATTTTAATAAGAGAGTGTCATGTGACACATTTGATTATTAAATTAGATAGTAATATATGATACATAATATAGGTATATTTCAATTTTAATTTTAATATTTTAATTTAATTTTAATGCAATTAAAGAATGTCATGTTGCACATTTTGATTGTCAAATTAGTAATTAGTCACTGATATTGATAATGATATATAAAATAGATAGAGTGGTTGAAGGAATGAGAGAAATAGAAAAAAGAAGAGGGAGGAGAGGAGAACTCTTTAATTTTAGAGGGAAAGATTTGATTTCAATTGCAATGAGGGAGTGACATGTGGCACATTTTGGTTATAAAATTAGTAAGGAGGAAGGAAGAATTCTTTAATTTTGGAGGGAATGATTTTATTTCAATTATAATGAGAGAATGACACGTGACACATTTTGATTGTAAAATTAGTAAGGAGGAGAAGAGAATTCTTTAATTTTGGAAGAAAAAATTTGATTTCAATTACAATAAAAAATTAATATGTGGCACATTTAGTTGTAAAATTAAAGATATATAATAGAATATATAATAGATTAGTGCCTTCTAATAATCTATTGCTAAGTATTGTCTAAACAGTGATACCTTAATCATATGTTAGAACATAAGAAACTAAAGATAAGTTGTAGAACTCTATGTTAATTTCTAAAGTTACCTACAGCTGAATTGCTGGAAAAAATTAAGTGACCAAACATGCATGCTAATTGCTTCTTAAATAAAGAACATGATCACAAAATCCTCAAGGGTTTTCAGTAATAGTTACTCAAGTAATGCATAATTTTCAATAATGTAAGACATAGAATTGTTCTATACATAATATACATCATCACATAGTATATATGGAAGCATAGGAAACAGTAAGACAGAGTAATACCCTGTTGTTGCATAATTTCTTCCATTCTTAGGGTTTAATTTTGGCTGATTGAATAAAATGTTCACCAATACTTGAAAGTATGATCAAAATAATTCTCTTGCACTGTTTCTGAAGGGTAAGCCTCCCCTAAACCAAAGAAAAGCACAGCACTATAACACAAAGTTTCACATTTTAATTTTCAACAGAAAATCCACTTCACAATCCACCTAAACCGTGGGAAAAACCAAAAAACAAAAGGCAACATGTCAGAAGTTTAGGGCTTTATATACCAGTAATATACCAATTCCTTCAGATCAGATCCCTTCGGCTTTTCTACAAATTATAGGATCCATCCTATTTTATCAATTTTTATCAGCCCTTAGTATGATGCAGGATTGCAAGAAAGACAATAGCAATCAACTCCAAGTGATTTCACTTACTACAAGCAGAAAGTTGATGTGCTGAGATAGGGTTACTAAGTCAAATTATTTGAGGGGTGATTCTAGTTTTGGATTTATTCTATTGGAGAGTGATGAAAATATGAGAAATGTTGAATTTGATTTAGACTTAATTATGATAGTTGCCTAAATATGGATTAGTAAGAATTTAAGATGGATATGATGAGGCATGGAGTTTAAGATTGCTTACTGAGAGATGGCGAAGCTTATTGGACTTCTGTTTATATTTTATTTACAATCTCTCTACACTTATTTTGAAAAACTCATATGTATGTATTTATTTCTTTTTGAAATTTGTCTACTGAGGCCTTGATGTATATTTTGGGAGAGATAGAGAAAATATTATTGCCAACTAGTTTTTATTTCTGTACCCTCAGTTGGCCTAAATTT
>NC_029788.2:89299444-89301073 GCF_000816755.2 Arachis ipaensis | reverse complement strand
TTATTTTATTCTACCTTAAAGTTTTATTTATTTCGGATTTTCAATCGCGCTTTATCTTTCCTTTTTATCGATACGTAAGTGCTCCCAATTTTCAATTTTATTTTACTCCTTTTCAATCTTCTCGTTTAATAATTCCTTTTAATTATATACATATTATGAATCCACCTTGAGTCATTCCATCTTATTATCATTGACTTATGACTCGAGTATAAGGACATGAAAATTAGGGTGTTATAGTCCCATTTTGGTACGAGAAGGTGGGACAATTAGAACATATATCGCACACCCAAATATCCTCAAATGAAAAATAGTTGGCTGCTGGTCAAAAGATAATTGCAGAGGAGAGGATTGATGGTAACTTCTTGGCCTCAAATAAATAAGTGCTTCAATATGTAAAATTGCATGTCCCAAACAGAGGTTGAGAGATTTGTTCTCATAAGTAAGGGGTCTAGCAATTAATTGGAGATATTTAATAACTAATTCTACTAACCCATTTTGTGTGTAAACATGAGCTACTGGAAGTTCAACGTTTATTTCGTTAGCCATACAATAAGTATCAAAGGCTTGGGAAGTAAATTCACCAGCATTATCAAGATGAATTGCTTTGATTGAATTTTTCTGGAAACTGTACTTTTAATAGAATAATTTGAGCAAGTAATATCGTAAATGGCAGGTTGTGAGAAGACAATAAATATACATGTGGCTATCTCAAAGATGCGTCTATTAGGATCATAAAATATCTAAAAGATCCACATGGTGGATGAATAGGTTCACATATATCGCCTTGAATCCTTTCAAGGAATTCAAGAGACTCAAATCCAATATTTACTGGTGATGGCCTTAAAATTAGCTTTTTCTACGAACATGCAGCACAATAAAATTTACCAGATTTAAGAATCTTCTGGTTCTTCAGTGAATGTCCATGGGAGTTTTCAATAATTCTCCGCATCATTGTGGTTCTAGGATCCCCCAATCGATCATGCCAAATTATAAACTTATTTACGCTGGTAAATTTTTTTTTATAATGGCATGTGATTTAATTGTACTAATTTTAGTATAATATAACTCAGATGAAGGTGAGTGTAACTTTTCTAATATAATCTTTTTATTTGAATAATGAGTTGTGATATATAAATACTCATGATTTTCCTCATTCATTATTTTAATCAGATATCCATTTTGGCGAATATCTTTAAAACTTAACAAGTTTCTTAGAGACTTAGTAGACAATAGTGCATTATATATTATGAATTTTGTTCCTCCAGAAAACAAAATTATAGTTCTTCCGGAATCTTCTATTACATTGCCTGAGCCAATAATGACATTAATACATTTTTCTTTTGGTACAAACTGAGTAAAATATATATTACTTTTGAGAATGGTATGTGAAGTTGTATTATCCGCAAGACAAACATCTTCATTATATATCCTTGTCATTTTCTTCAAAGACAAATAATAATAATAATAATAATAATGATAATAATAATAATAATAATGCCAATGAGTAATAGCTCAAATGACATAGTCTCCCCATACTCAATTAAGAGGTTGCGGGTTCGAGTCTCCTATCTTTGGTAAAAAAATAAAATAAAATAAAAATAATAATAATAATAATAATAATAATAATAA
>NC_029788.2:89297834-89299039 GCF_000816755.2 Arachis ipaensis | reverse complement strand
TGACCTTACTACGCCAATTTTTCATTCCACGCGTATGCGTCACGGGCACTTACGCATGGATTGGAGAAAACTCATGGGACGCGTACGCGTGGGGCACGCGTACGTGTGGGTTGGCTTATACGCCAGGCACTCCTCCTGCTCGACTATCGCGCAACTCTCTGTTCATTTGCGCATACACACACAACGCGTGCGCGTCGTAGACGCTTGCGCGTCGGTCCCCTTTTTTCTTTTATATATGTAGAATGCAGGTGATGATGCAGAAACTATGAATCAACACTGATAAAAATAAAATAAAATAAAAATAATAATAATAATAATAATAATAATAATAATAATAATAATAATAATAATAATAATAATAATAAAAAAATGAGTAGCAGTACATGCGCAGTAAAATTGTATTCTTGATTGGAATTGTTTTTCTAAAAAGCATAGTTCATAAAAATAGTATCATATACTAAGATTTTATTATTATCACTATTATTATTATTTTAGAACTTGACACATTTATTAGAATTTGGATCCTCTAAATTTAAAATTTGTATTTTAGAGGGTAAAGTATGATCTTCTACCCTTGAATGGTTTCTCTTTCATATTTATTCTTGGTCCCACCTATAAAATAAATGGTGAGTGATGAGCGGATAATTTATATGTTTTTTGACATTGTTTTTAGTATGTTTTTAGTAGAATCTAGTTACTTTTAGGGATGTTTTCATTAGTTTTTATGTTAAATTCACATTTCTGGACTTTACTATGAGTTTGTGTGTTTTTCTGTGATTTTAAGTATTTTCTGGCTGAAATTGAGGGACTTGAGCAGAAATCAGATTCAGAGGTTGAAGAAGGACTGCTGATGCTGTTGGATTCTGACCTCCCTGCACTCAAATTGGATTTTCTGGAGCTACAGAACTCAAAATGACGCGCTTCCAATTGCGTTGGAAAGTAGACATCCAGGGCTTTTCAGCAATGTATAATAGTCCATACTTTGCCCAAGTTTAGACGACGCAAACTGGCGTTCAACGCCAGCTTTCTGCCCAATTCTGGCGTCCAGCGCCAGAAACAAGCTGCAAAGTGGAGTTCAACGCCCAAACTGGCACAAAACCTGGCGTTCAACTCCAAGAATGACCTCTACATGTGCAACACTCAAGCTCAGCCCAAGCACACACCAAGTGGGCCCCGGAAGTGGATTTATGCATCAATTACTTACT
>NC_029788.2:89280252-89297822 GCF_000816755.2 Arachis ipaensis | reverse complement strand
AGATTTACAAGGTGACCATAGCTTGCTTCATACCAACAATCTCCGTAGGATTCGACCCTTACTCACGTAAGGTATTACTTGAACGACCCAGTGCACTTGCTGGTTAGTTGTGCGAAATTGTGAACCATGGTATTGGCATCATGTTTTTGGGCGCCATTACCAGGGAAAGAAAGAGCGATGAATTTTACATAATTAAAGTGTAATCACAATTTCTGCACACCAAGTTTTTGGCACCGTTGCCAGGGATTGTTCGAGTATGGACAACTGACGGTTCATCTTGTTGCTCAGATTAGGTAATTTTCTTTTTGTTTTCTCTTCAAAAATTTTTCAAAAATCTTTCAAAATTTTCTCCTTTGTTTTCGAAAAAAAAAATTTAAAATAAAAATGTTTTCAAAAATAAATTATTCTATGGCTTCAAAACTTTCAAGAATGAATTCTAGAGTTTCATGGTAACATGTTGAATCCTGTCTGGCTGAAAAGCCATACCCAAACTCTTTTGGGATTGGTCTTCAACTAATCACCTCAATGGATGTAAATCCATTCTAAAGCTTGACTGGCTATTAAGCCATGTCTGACCCTTTGATTGGAGCTTTAGACTAAAGAGCATAAGATTCCTGGAATTCATATTAAAGATTTTGAAATCCTTATTTTTGTTTTTCAAATAATTTTTGAAAAAAAATACAAAAAAATTATTATAAAATCATAAAAATCAAAAAAATATCTTGTGTTTCTTGTTTGAGTCTTGAGTCATGTTATAAGTTTGGTGTCAATTGCATGTGCATCTTGCATTTTTTTTTCCGAAAATTTCATGCATTCATGGTGTTTTTCATGATCTTCAAGTTGTTCTTGGTAAGTCTTCTTGTTTGATCTTTGCATTTGCATGTTTTGTGTCTTTTCTTGTTTTTCATATGCATTCTTGAATTCTTAGTGCCTAAGCATTAAAGATTTCTAAGTTTGGTGTCTTGCATGTTTTCCTTGCATAAAAAAATTTTTCAAAAATGTGTTCTTGATGTTCATCATGATCTTCATAGTGTTCTTGGTGTTCATCTTGACATTCATAGCATTCTTGCATGCATTCATTGTTTTGATCCATAACTTTCATGCATTGCATCATTTTTCTTGTTTTTCTCTCTCATCATAAAAATTCAAAAATCAAAAAAATATCTTTCCCTTTTTCTCTCAAATTCAAAAATTTGGATTGACTTTTTTAAAAATTTTCAAAATCAAGTTGTTTCTTATGAGTTAAATCGAATTTTCAATTTGAAAATCTTATCTTTTTCAAAATCTTTTTCAAAAATCAAATCTTTTTCAAACTTCTTAGTTATTTTCGAAAATTCCAAAAATCTTTTTCAAAAATCTTTTTCTTATTTTTATATCAAATTTTTGAAAATAACAATAACAATTAATATTTTGATTCAAAAATTTTAAGTTTGTTACTTGCTTGTTAAGAAAGATTCAAACTTTAAGTTCTAGAATCATATCTCATGATTTCTTGTGAATCAAGTCATTAATTGTGATTTTAAAAAAAAATCAAACCTCTTTCTTAGCCAAGTTCTTTCCTCCTCAAAAGCTGAGCAAGCTTAGAGTGGATGTTTAAACCTTCAAACAAAAAGATGGTGAATCCCTCTATGAAGCTTGGGAAAGATACAAGCAGCTGACCAAAAAGTGTCCTTCTGACATGCTTTCAGAATGGACCATCCTGGATATCTTCTATGATGGTTTATCTAAGATATCAAAGATGTCATTGGATACTTCTGCAGGTGGATCCATTCACCTAAAGAAAACGCCTACAGAAGCTTAAGAACTCATTGACATGGTTGCTAATAACCAGTTTATGTACACTTCTGAGAGGAATCCTGTGAGTAATGGGACGCTTACAAAGAAGGGAGTTCTTGAAGTTGATACTCTGAATGCTATATTGGCTCAGAACAAAATATTGACTCATCAAGTCAAATCTTTTTCAAAACCACCTAACTAACTCTCTCTCTCTAATTTTCGAAAATATCTTCCCTCTTTTTCAAAATTTCTTTTTAAGTAAACTAATTATTTTATTTTTTATTTGAATTTTCGAAAAACTACTAACCCTTTTCAAAATTAATTTTCGAAAATTACTAACCCTCTTTCAAAAATTATTTTCGAAAATCCTCTCCCTCTCTCATCTTATTCTATTTATTTATTCATCTACTAACACATCATCTCACTTAAATTCGAACCCCCTCTTCCATCTGTGTTCGAATTTCTTCTTCTTTTCTTCCAACTCACACTGGGACCTCTATACTGTGGTAAAAAGGACCCCTATTATTATTATTTTTCTGTTCTCTCTTTTTCATATTGCCTCAAATGCACTTTCCTCCACAAAACTATTGGGAGCAAATCAACACCTCCCTAGGAGAATTAAGTGCCAACATGGGACAACTAAGGGTGGAACATCAAGAGCACTCCATCATGCTCCATGAAATAAGAGAAGATCAAAAAGCAATGAGAGAGGAGCAACAAAAACAAGGAAGAGACATAGAAAAGCTCAAGGACATAATTGGTTCCTCAAGAAGGAAACGCCACCATCACTAAGGTGGATTCATTCCTTGTTCTTATTTCTTCTGTTTTTCGTTTTCTATGTTATGTGCTTATCTGTGTTTGTGTCTTCATTACATGATCATTAGTAGTTAGTAACTTTGTCCTAAAGTTATGAATGTCCTATGAATCCATCACCTCTCTTAAATGAAAAATGTTTTAATTCAAAAGAACAAGAAGTACATGAGTTTCGAAGAGAAGATCAAAAAGCAATGAGGGAGGAGCAACAAAGACAAGGAAGAGACATAGAAGAGCTCAAGGACATCATTGGTTCCTCAAGAAGGAAATGCCACCATCACTAAGGTGGATTCATTCCTTGTTCTTACTTTCTCTGTTTTTCATTTTCTATGTTAAGTGCTTATCTGTGTTTGTGTCTTCATTACATGATCATTAGTAGTTAGTAACTTTGTCCTAAAGTTATGAATGCCCTATGAATCCATCACCTCTCTCAAATGAAAAATGTTTTAATTCAAAAGAACAAGAAGTACATGAGTTTCGAATTTATCCTTAAACTTAGTTTAATTATATTGATGTGGTGACAATGCTTCTTGTTTTCTGAATGAATGCTTGAACAGTGCATATGTCTTTTGAAGTTGTTATTTAAGAATGTTAAATATGTTGGCTCTTGAAAGAATGATGACAAGGAGACATGTTATTTGATAATCTGAAAAATCATAAAAATGATTCTTGAAGCAAGAAAAAGCAGAAAAGAACAAAGCTTGCAGAAAAAAAAAGAAAAAAAATAGGCGAAAAAAATAGAAAAAGAAAAAGCAAGCAGAAAAAGCCAAAAGCTCTTAAAACCAAGAGGCAAGAGCAAAAAGCCAATAACCCTTAAAACCAAAAGGCAAGGGTAAATAAAAAGGATCCCAAGTGTAACACCCTACCATACAGAGTCTTATGCTTAAGTCATAATTCAAAGATGGTAAAGTATTACGACCTCTAAAACAAAAATCTAGTACGTATAGTAGTATGAATGATTGATTATAACTAGGAGCCTTCGCAGAAAAAGGGATAAACAAAAACCATAACTCGAACGCGCAACACTCCGATCGATAACGTAACGAGCAAAGGATAAGCTAACGCAAGATCATATATATAAGGAGTGTCAAAAACGGGAATATCAAGACTCAAAATCCGGCTGCGAAGATAACTGGTCCGAGCATAATAATACATACATATAATAAAATAAGGAAACCCCAAAGGAAACCCAAAGGGACACAAATACATAAAACCTATTCTCCAAAATCCCCTCTAGAAGGAGTCATCACAGTTTGTATTATTTAATGGAGATAAAAGTATCTAAACAAGATATATAAACCAAAACAGAGTCCCGAGAACAAAGGATCTTTGCTAATCCAGAAGTCTCCAGCATGCCTCAACGAGAAGCCTCGCGTCCTACATCTGAAAACCACAAAATCCGCATGGGTGAGAACCAGAGATCCCCAGTACGGTAACAGCTTCCACATATATAATACATAATAATAGAGGAAAGCCGAAGACAATCCTAGAACTTCCTCCAGGTAATATCAAAGCTTATAAACAAGCTAAACCGTAAGTGGCAACTGACTAAAGATCCTTCAGTCTAACTAATATTTCCCTTTCCAATTCCTTCAGACCTCCCAACCACCAGCAGGAGTATAATATAGCAAACACAGTTATATCAGACAAGAGATTTACAAATAGGAACAGTTAAGGCATTTAGGCAATTAGCAAGTAATATGCAGTCAAATAGGCAATCTCAAACAATTCATGTAGTATGCTTATGATGCATGCCTGTCCCTAGTGGCTGATGATATCATCTGTCGGTTATAGAGCCAACCCGACAAGTCCTGGTAGCTAACCATTGGACTGTCCCTCTGTCATGCATCCCCAACTCGAGTTATACTCATCATAAACTTGATCATAATCATGATCCATATCCATCACCCTCACTGGTGAATATTTATCCATCACCATCACTGGTGAATATTTATCCATCACCATCACTGGTGAATATTTATGGGGGCTAGCTCATCCGGGCCTTTCACAGTGACCGGCCACACTTACGACATAGGGTCAAAAGAGCTTCGAGTCTCAACCTGGAGCACGTGGTGGCTAGCCACTGCTACTACCCAGGGAAACCCTCATCTCCGATGGTGGAAGTGCAAACATTCACAATTCAATCAACAGCATATATGCATTTATACTTAGCCATAAACATGGCTCCGCCGTCACACGGCATAATCCAGCCATCCGGCTCACGGTTAAATCCATAACCAGCCAATTCATTAACAATTATGGCCCTTCGGCCCATGGAATAACAAGCACTTCTACCACCATTCTCCGCATCTCACATTTTCATCTTTGATCCTCAATGATCATTCATTTTTTCCCTTGCTTCACTCGCAAGTTACCACATTCACTAGCCATCGGTCCAATCTTGGTCCGATTTCTATAAAATTGGTACCGAAATTCTCGTCTCAATCTCCTCTATCACATTTAGCCATAAAAATAACATTTTTGGCTTTCTAGAATAAATTCTCATTTATGGGTTAATTAGCCGTTAATTAATCGGGTCTTACACCAAGGCTTTGAGCATCAGTGGATAGGAGGGCCTAAAGGAATAAAATCCTGGCCTAAGCGGCTAAACCAAGCTGTCCCTAACCATGTGCTTGTGGCGTGAAGATGTCAAGTGAAAACTTGAGACTGAGCGGTTAAAGTCAAGGTCCAAAGCAAAAGAAGAGTGTGCTTAAGAACCTTGGACACCTCTAATTGGGGACTTTAGCAAAGTTGAGTCACAATCTGAAAAGGTTCACCCAATTATGTGTCTGTGGCATTTATGTATCCGGTAGTAATACTGGAAAACAAAGTGCTTAGGGCCACGGCCAAGACTCATAAAATAGCTGTGTTCAAGAATCATCATACTGAACTAGGAGAATCAATAACACTATCTGAACTCTGAATTCCTATAGAAGCCAATCATTCTGAACTTCAATGGATAAAGTGAGATGCCAAAACTATTCAAGAGGCAAAAAGCTACAAGTCCCGCTCATCTAATTGGAGCTATGTTTCATTGAAAGTTTGAAATTTATAGTATATTCTCTTCTTTTTATCCTATTTGATTTTTAGTTGCTTGGGGACAAGCAACAATTTAAGTTTGGTGTTGTGATGAGCGGATAATTTATACGCTTTTTGGTATTGTTTTTAGTATGTTTTTAGTAGAATCTAGTTACTTTTAGGGATGTTTTCATTAGTTTTTATGTTAAATTCACATTTCTGGACTTTACTATGAGTTTGTGTGTTTTTCTGTGATTTCAGGTATTTTCTGGCTGAAATTGAGGGACTTGAGCAGAAATCAGATTCAGAGGTTGAAGAAGGACTGCTGATGCTGTTGGATTCTGACCTCCCTGCACTCAAATTGGATTTTCTGGAGCTACAGAACTCAAAATGGCGCGCTTCCAATTGCGTTGGAAAGTAGACATCCAGGGCTTTCCAGCAATGTATAATAGTCCATACTTTGCTCAAGTTTAGATGATGCAAACTGGCATTCAGCGCCAGCTCTCTGCCCAATTCTGGCGTCCAGCGCCAGAAACAAGCTGCAAAGTGGAGTTCAACGCCCAAACTGGCACAAAAGCTGGCGTTCAACTCCAAGAATTAATTATTTTCGAAAACCCCATTACTATTTTATATCCGCCTGACTGAGATTTACAAGGTGACCATAGCTTGCTTCATACCAACAATCTCCGTGGGATTCGACCCTTACTCATGTAAGGTATTACTTGGACGACCCAGTGCACTTGCTGGTTAGTTGTGCGAAGTTGTGAACCATGGTATTGGCATCATGTTTTTGGGCGCCATTACCAGGGAAAGAAAGAGCGATGAATTTTACATAATTAAAGTGTAATCACAATTTCTGCGCACCAGTGAGAAATCACACTTTATTCTCTAAAGTGAAATTCAAACTTTAGAAAATCCAAATCCCATTTATTAACTTTGAAATTCATAAACATAAACATAAATATTTTATTAAACATTATTTATATACATCATACTTGAAATTCAAATATATAGAGAATAAAACTTATAAAAAAGTTTTTTACAATATATATTAAATTTTTCCATCATTGATCAAATGACCAATATTTCCTTCAGGATCCTCAAAGAAATCAGATATTTCATAATGAATGGTGTAATTTTCAGCAACATCCTTTGAAACAAAATATGTCTCCTTTCCTTTGTCATCATTTTTTAAAGATACTTGATAAAGATTAAGTAAATGTCTTGGGATACGACAGGTACGTGACTAATAGCCTTTACCACTATAACAAAAATATTTATCCTCTGTTGATTTATTTTACCCATTATTTCTTTCTTTATCCCACTTCTGGCGAGATCCTTTCTTTTGAACATAATTTTTCTTTCTTCCATAATTTATCTTATTACCAAAACCTTGCCAATTACCTCATCTAAAGTTATGATTTGCCGCATTTGCTTCAGGAAATGGGCTGGGCACACTTCATAATTTCTTAAAATCAATTCATTGTTACATTAAGCAACAAGAAGGCAAAAAATTAGCTCAAAATATTTTTTAAATTCTTTTTCTCGATACTGCTGCTGTAGGAGCACATTTGAGGCATGGAAGGTCGAGAAAGTTTTCTCTAACATGTCATTATCGATTATCTTTTCTCCACATAATTTCATTCGTGAGGTGATTTGGAACATTACTGAATTGTATTCATTTATGAATTTAAAATCCTGTAGACGCAAGTGTGTCTCCTCATATTGGGCTTGAGGAAGTATCACTATTGTTTGATGATTATACCTTTCTTTAAGGTTCTTCCACATATCTAAAGGAGTTTTTAGTGCGAGATATTCATTTTTCAATCATTCGTCAAGATGACAATGAAGGAAGATAATGGATTTGGTTTTATCCTTTTGGAATGCATTTTTTCAGTTTTAATGGTATTTCTAAGATGTATTGAATCAAGATGAATTTTGACATCTAATATTTATGATAAGTAGTTATTTTTAAACATATCAGGAGCATTAAATTCAAGATGAGAGAACTTTGACATAATGAAAATTTATTATTTGAGTCTTCTTAAAATTTGATCAGAATCTTGTGCTGATAATGTGTTGTAAAATAAATAAATAAGAAAGAAGAAATAGATATAAAATAAAAAAATATAAACAAAAGACAAATTTGGAAATTCAATTCAACTAAGTATTCTTTAAAAGTTGTACAATATTCAGTCTTTTATTACAATAATTAAAAAAAGAAAAAAAGACAGATAAGTCTCTGACTTTTTAAATTTTTGATAAATATATTTCTGAAAAAATTTAAATAAAAAAAGTCTCTGACTTTAACAAACGGAGAACAATTTAATCCTTCCATCTATTTGCCTCTCATACACCAAACGGTGTCCGTTACGGTGCCACGCTGGAAGGGAAATAAAGTTCCAAGGACAAATAAATCCTTGACGTCATTTTGCAAATAAAGTTCGAAGGACAAATAGGTCTTTGAGAATTCAGTTCATTATGCTTCTATTATGAGAATTTAGTTTATAAAATTATGTTTGTATTTTGAAATCTAGTTAATGTAACACCCTAACTACCAAAGCTCGCACTTCCGGCTGCGCGACTCTGATAATTCGGACATTACGACGACACTTATATTAATTAATACTAAAATATGAGCATGTTTAAAACTTTAAACCGCAATACCGCTCCCAAAGATACTTTCGTTTGATAACGTACATCCATAAATACCATACAACTTACAAAACTCGGTTCGGGTCCCAACTAAACCGTTTCTCATTCCTTTTCAACAGCTCAAAACCAGAAATCAATTCAAAAGCAAACTAAATCCAACAGTCGCCTCAATGGCATACCTTAAGGAAACCATTTCAAAAATCAATTCAATATCAACCGATTTAACTCATTTATATAGCTTTAAAGAATCGGTGCAGCAATAAATCATTTATCAAAACCAGAGCAATTAAAGCAACCCAGGCTGAATTTCAAGAGCATTCTATCTTTCACATCATCAAAATAATTGACTCAATTCAAACCAATCCTCAACGGTTTAAACTCATTTCAAATATTTAAAGAATCAACTTCAAACATTACATTTCACAAGCCACACAACAATTCAGCCAAACCAACATCCATAGTCATTCGAGTCAATCAATTAATACATAAGGCAGATACAATCACCAAATACACAATATCTCACATCAGTACCCATATGTAATAATTCCAATAATAAACTATAGTTTTCGGAAAGCGGCCCTACCTCAAAACGCAATTCCATAATCCAAATGCCTCATCAAGTCCATTTCCGCCTCAACCCGAACTGACGGCAACCAAAATCTCAGCTCCCAGCCACGTTCACAATAACCATAGCAACACTAATCGCAACATACAATAATCAAGACTCGATCCCACATTATCAAGATTCATATTCATTAACCAAACGCAACGAAATACTAACGTGAGGCTTTCCGAAACATACTTACTTACCGAAACAAAGAAGGAACGGCTGAACCGAACAGCGGCGGTCTCTTGAACCGGTTCGGCGGCAGCCCGGCTGCCACCTTAAGTGACAGCGGCGACCGGACTCCGGCGTCGGTAACTGAAACCCACATACAGAGGCGATAAAGCTTCCGGAATCTTAAACGAATGAAAACCAAATTCAAAGCCCTTACCGGTAGAGTTTTCCGGCGACGGCAGAAGTAGCCAGAGGCTCCGACGGTGCTCCCGGAAGTCACAGAACCACTCCCGGCGGTCCGAAACCCCTTTCTGACAACGGCAGCTCCGGCGGAGGCGGCGCCGGCGACACAAATGGTGGCTGGACGCGGTGGTTGGACTCCCAGTCCAGCCTCAGATCTCTCTCGCCTGCTCTGCTCCCAAACTCTCTCTTCTGGCTCTGCCATACAAGACAGCAGCTCGCCCTGTGGAAAGGACGACGGCGGTGCAGAGAGGACGACGACGGCTTCCAGACACAGCGTCTTCTCTCCTCCGGCCATGGCTCACATCTCTTCCCTCTCCGAATCGCGATTCAAATGGCGACGGCAAGGAGGATTCGATGGCGAAAGACTGGCGAAGTCGGTGGCACTGTGTTTCCCCCTCACCCGCGAGCTCGACGATGGCTCCAAGGTGGACCAGCGGCGGCACGGGCAGCAGCGCAGCAACTTCTCCTCCGGCGTTTCTCCTGGACGACCGTGGCGGCGCGACCCTCTCCCTCTCGTGTTTGTCTCCGGCTCACTCATCCTCCATGATACAACACGGCGGCGCGGCGGCAGTGACGCCCGCCGGCGCCGTGCTTCCTCTTCTCCCCTCTCCTCCGCTTGGCCAACAATGCCTCGTGGGTGCGGGTCGTGTTTCTGATTCCCCACTCCTCTGCCTCTTCTCTCTCAAACTCTGTTTCCCTTCCTTCTTCACATGGCTGAGTGTGTGTGTGTTTAGGGTAGAGAGGGGCAGCTGCTGCGGCTGCGTGGATTTGAGGGAGCTAGGGTTTCGTTTTGAAACTTAGGGTTAGGGGTGATTGGGTAATTTCACATAAAATTGGGAATAATATAATAATTGAAACCCAAATTAAATCCAACACTAATTATATATAGAAAATACTATTTGCTCATCAATTTCACAAATTATTTTTCATAAAATGCCCAAATCAAAATAATTAGAAATAATATAATTAAACCCCTTTATTTTTCCAAAGTAGTAGTATTAATATTTAAAATATTACTTATCTAGTCCAAATCATATAAAATCCTCATTATTTCATAACTATCAACTTTATAATTTGAATATAGAAAATAATCCAATAATTGTAAAATTGGATAATAATCTCAATTTATTTCAACTTCAATAAATCAAAACTTGCTCTAATTTTCTTTAATAGAGAAATTCCCGAATTAAAGTTACATAAACACTGAATTTGAAATTAGCTAATGATAGCCCTTTCTCAAAGGTCTTGGGTCTTACATTCTACCCACCTTATAAAAATTTTCGCCCTCGAAAATTGATGCAAAACGAAAGAAATTTCATAACAGTTCACCCTTGAACACATTTAAGGAAGAAGAAAAAAATATCTCATCATATAAACATATATACGATTTTCAAATACTTTGATTGTCATATGCATAAGGGTGCAAAGGTAGAGGTGTGATTGCAAAGCAAACGTTACAAGGAGGCTCAATACAAAAGATAACACGGGTCAATCATGTGATAGTAGGTCAAAGCATCAAAGGCTATAAAACAGGATGGGGTTAAAATGACGTGCTTAACATCCGCACACTAATCTCATATCAACCTCAAGGTTTCAACTTTCCAACTCCATCAAGCACTTTACAATCCTTATATTCGATCATAAGCCTGACAACCACAAATCCGTTCGCAAGGAACAAAACACCCGCAACTCATAACGTTGCACACCTACCGCTTCAACTTCCGTATACACATTTTACGTCTTAAAGAACTAACGCATCGCGTTACTACGTCTACAAGTCGCACGTGATATCAAAACAATTCTCGAGTCTACTCAGAAGGATACCAGATTTAGAACGGAGAGACAATTGTCAAGGGTAATACTCATAGATTTAAGGAAATGTATCCAACTTTCAGACAAACAAAGACGCGCAAGCAATGAAGTTTGCTAGAAATAAATCAATTGACAACTTCAAAGATAACCCTTGGATCAAAAAAAGTTCAACAAGATCAATAGGAAGAAAACCAGCGCATCAGTTTGAAACAAACTCAAGCCGAGTCGAAGAAGTATAAGGTTTACACAAGAGAATATTCCAAACCCAAGGCAAAGCTCACAGAACTCAAGAGCACAATTACAAATACTTTCGAATACATTGTTCATGAAGGAACCAAAACTTGCAGAAAAACCACTTCGCAGTCTAAAAGAAAGGTTAAGTAACAACATTCTTCAAGAGAGTAACAAAAGCATAATCGTGGCTTTGCTTTAATGCAAGTTCATGTTGAAGTAGATTTTGTAGAGTTCTAAAAACAAAGTGCACATGGGTTTGGCTAAAGACTAAAATATTTCCTCAAATATTTCAGAAGGATAGTTAGGTGCCCAACTCAATCCAAAAGAAATTCATAAAAATGCGAAAGTAATCAAATGCTTGTTAAAAAAAATTCTCAAAGTTCATATTCAAACAAGCATGTATAACATTCATATCAAGGGCGAAAGAGGAAGTTAAACTCTTTTTGGAAAAGAAACTCCGAGATAAAAATTTGCTTACAATCTGGTAAGAAGACAAGTGGTGCGTTACAAACGAACAGGTTTCCATTAAACAAGAAAACTTTTCAAAACCTCATTTAAAATAGCGCTTGCCAACTTTGAATTAACTTCATCAAAATTGAACAATGGTTTCAATCTCAATCAAGCAACAGAAAATAGATTCCGTTAAAAACTTCCTACAAGAGAATTCAATACTTCTTTAAAAGATTCAAAGCAAGACTCCAAAAGTGTTCTTAAAATCACCATCTCAGAAGAACATTCAAGAAGTTTAAGATGTACTAAAAAGGAGTCAAGCCATACTAGAAAGGATCTTAAATTAAAGTAGTTCAAACAAGAGCCACTAGACATGAAACATCAAACAAGTTTTAAATTGACCCAAAAGAATACAAAAGTCGTAGAAAAAGACAACTCAATCATTTGTAATTTCTCAATGATAAATCTTTGACTAAAAACTCTTGTAGAGATAATGGGAGAATAAACAATGCACTAACTTGAAACGAATCAAACTGACTCATATACGAATGAGATTCACAAAAAGGAAAAACCAAGATCAATGGCAATATTCACAAGATGTAAAAGATCAGTTAAAAACAAGGTCAAATATGACATTCATAGAGATGGACGATTTAATAGAGAATTTAGTCCGTCCATAGGAAGAAAGCTATGAGTCCAACACTTTCAAAAGAACAACAATGGCATAAACCATGTAGTATGCTAAATCAAACTCCAATCAAAATGAATTAAGTGAAGTTTACCAAACGAAACTCAACCTAAGTAAAAGTGAAAAATTCTTTCTTTCCGGAATCTTGAAGAATAACCAAATACATAATCAAACGAAGATGTCCATTGGATCTATAGTAAAGTTACTAGAAAGTCAATTGTATTTTAAGTAGGTGCAGTTCTATAAACCAGTAAAAGTATAGTCGAGGTATTAGGAGTAAATAATTGTTAAACTGTATAAGAAATCTTCAAAGTTCATATATAGATAAGTATGTATCTAATCAACAGCAATTTTTTATAAAAATCTCAAAATCAGCCGTAATCACTGTCAAATAAGAGGAAAACTGAATCAACAAGTTCTCTAAGGATGAACACAGAATCCGGAGTTAAAAGTCACAGCACATTAAGACAAGTTCAAGACTATATCAAAGAATACTTGAATCAAGAAGAACTCAAACAGAGAAAGATAGATACAACAAGGAGTTCAACCAAGCATATGCACTTAAGATCAAACAAGAATGCATATGAATAGGGGAATAGAGTCGAGAAAATCAAACTACTTTTCAAGAGGATTAGCAAACAAGAACTTCAGGTTAGGGTATAAAAGAACAGATCGACTCGAATAAAATTCAAGACACACAACTGAATAGCCTCGAGAAATAGTTTTTAACGTTCTCAAAGCCCGCGATTCACTTTACTCAACTCGTATTTCATCTATGATAACCCATCAGTGCTTTCATATACATAATTCACTAGTATTAAGCCGGCCAAACTTAATACCAAGAATTATGCAATGCAAGACTAACAGCATTAATCAATAGATCGTCATGTGCATAAAGCTCTAATTCTCGTCATTCGACAAGACCTAATACATGACAAACACTCAGAGTATGCAATTGAAGCATAGTCAGTCCATTCCTCAGGCTCTATAGGAAGAACTGCTCTGATACCATAATGTAACACCCTAACTACCAAAGCTCGCACTTCCGGCTGCGCGACTCTGATAATTCGGACATTACGACGACACTTATATTAATTAATACTAAAATATGAGCCNAAGTCCTGGTAGCTAACCATTGGACTGTCCCTCTGTCGTGCATCCCCAACTCGAGTTATACTCATCATAAACTTGATCATAATCATGATCCATATCCATCACCCTCACTGGTGAATATTTATCCATGACCATCACTGGTGAATATTTATGGGGGCGAGCTCATCTGGGCCTTTCACAGTGCCCGGCCACACTTACGACATTGGGTTAACAGAGCTTCGAGTCTCAACCTGGAGCACATGGTGGCTAGCCATTGCTACTACCCAGGAAAACCCTCATCTCCAATAGTGGAAGTGCAAAAATCACAATTATCAATAATTCAGCATATAATTCAAATATTTAAAGAATCAACTTCAAACATTACATTTCACAAGCCACACAACAATTCAGCCAAACCAACATCCATAGTCATTCGAGTCAATCAATTAATACATAAGGCAGATACAATCACCAAATACACAATATCTCACATCAGTACCCATATGTAATAATTCCAATAATAAACTATAGTTTTCGGAAAGCGCCCCTACCTCAAAACGCAATTCCATAATCCAAACGCCTCATCAAGTCTATTTCCGCCTCAACCCGAACTGACGGCAACCAAAACCTCAGCTCCCAGCCACGTTCACAATAACCATAGCAACACTAATCGCAACATACAATAATCAGGACTCGATCCCACGTTATCAAGATTCATATTCATTAACCAAACGCAACGAAATACTAATGTGAGGCTTTCCGAAACATACTTACTTACCGAAACAAAGAAGGAACGGCTGAACCGAACAGCGGCGGTCTCTTGAACCGGTTCGGCGGCAGCCCGGCAGCCACCTTAAGTGACAGCGGCGACCGGACTCCGGCGCCGGTAACTGAAACCCACATACAGAGGCGATAAAGCTTCCGGAATCTTAAACGAATGAAAACCAAATTCAAAGCCCTTACCGGTAGAGTTTTCCGGCGATGGCAGAAGTAGCTAGAGGCTCCGACGGTGCTCCCGGAAGTCACAGAACCACTCCCGGCGGTCCGAAACCCCTTTCTGACAACGGCAGCTCCGGCGGAGGCGGCGCCGGCGACACAAATGGTGGCTGGACGCGGTGGTTGGACTCCCAGTCCAGCCTCAGATCTCTCTCGCCTGCTCTGCTCCCAAACTCTCTCTTCTGGCTCTGCCATACAAGACAGCAGCTCGCCCTGTGGAAAGGACGACGGCGGTGCAGAGAGGACGACGACGGCTTCCAGACACAGCGTCTTCTCTCCTCCGGCCATGGCTCACATCTCTTCCCTCTCCGGATCGCGATTCAAATGGCGACGGCAAGGAGGATTCGACGGCATGCTGCGGCTGCGTGGATTTGAGGGAGCTAGGGTTTCGTTTTGAAACTTAGGGTTAGGGGTGATTGGGTAATTTCACATAAAATTGGGAATAATATAATAATTGAAACCCAAATTAAATCCAACACTAATTATATATAGAAAATACTATTTGCTCATCAATTTCACAAATTATTTTTCATAAAATGCCCAAATCAAAATAATTAGAAATAATATAATTAAACCCCTTTATTTTTCCAAAGTAGTAGTATTAATATTTAAAATATTACTTATCTAGTCCAAATCATATAAAATCCTCATTATTTCATAACTATCAACTTTATAATTTGAATATAGAAAATAATCCAATAATTGTAAAATTGGATAATAATCTCAATTTATTTCAACTTCAATAAATCAAAACTTGCTCTAATTTTCTTTAATAGAGAAATTCCCGAATTAAAGTTACAGAAACACTGAATTTGAAATTAGCTAATGATAGCCCTTTCTCAAAGGTCTTGGGTCTTACAGTTAACTTATTGTATTCTGTAATTTAGATTATTTGTATTAAAATTGCAGAAATTGGGCTTCTTCTGTTTCTAATTTTTTTCTTAAATTGCATTAGTTCAGTTTTTTCACATTAGTTAGCATTAGTTATGATTAGTGCATTTGTGTATTATATTAGAATTTGTTAAATTGCATTAGTTCAGTTTTCATCATACCAGTGGTATTAGTTAGCATCAGTTCATTTATGCATCAAGTTAGCATTAGTTCACTTGTGCATCATTCATGTATTAAGTTAACATTAGTACATTTGTGTATTATATTAGAACTAGTAATTTTATTTGTAATAACATTACGAGAATAAATTTTTTTTAAAATTATAGTTCACTTTGTTCTGATAGTATAAATTATGCATGGTACAAAATATTTATTAAATCAAACTACTTTTACAAAAAAATCGTAAATTGACAAAAGTCTCTGGCTAAGAAGACCAAGATATATGTAGATAAAAAATTAAATAATAAGATTTTTAGTTATTATTTTTATATGAAAAAGTCTAGTTTTTTATTAATAATTAATTTTAACATTCGTTATCTAAAATTTAAAATAATTTAACGTGTATACTTTTACATTTAAAATATTTTAATTGTAAAAAAATATTGGATGACATATTTTGATTTGTCAAATTACTAATATAAAATATAAATTATATATAGAGTAAAAATAGTAGAGAGAAATAAAAAAATGGAGAGAGGTAGATGAGAGAATTTAGGAAGGGAGTTTAAAATTTTGAAAAAAAAATATTTTCTGTCAATTTTAATAAGAGTGTCATGTGACACATTTGATTATTAAATTAGATAGTAATATATGATACATATAGAAGCATAATGAACTAAATTCTCAATGACCTATTTGTCTTTCGAACTTTATTTGCAAAATGACGTCAATGACTTATTTGTCCTTCAAACTTTATTCCCCTTTCAGCGTGACACCATAACAGATATCTGGACACTGTTTTAACTGCATAAGTCTGTTTCATTTGGTGCATGAGAGGCAAATAAACGAAAGGATTAAATTGTCCTCTATTTATTAAAGTCAGAGACCTTTTTATATTTAAATTTTGTTAGAAATATATTTGTCAAAAATTAAAAAAGTCAGGATTCCTTTAAAAAAAAGTTGCATGAAAATTAAAGAGAAAAACAAAAAACAACCTTATCTCGAAAGACAATGAGGTTCTTGATAAAAAAAATTCAACCCGATCCCTGATAATTACCTCCAAAGGACAACGAGATTTCTGTGCAAAAAAAAGTTAATGTTATTTTTTTTTGGCATAAAGACTAATCAGTCCAAAAAAAAAAATTATCAAGAATGTTTTTTTTTTTTACCAAAGATATGAGATTCGAACCTACAATCTCTTAATTAAATATGAGGA
This sequence comes from Arachis ipaensis, assembly GCF_000816755.2. Classification (NCBI taxonomy): domain Eukaryota; kingdom Viridiplantae; phylum Streptophyta; class Magnoliopsida; order Fabales; family Fabaceae; genus Arachis; species Arachis ipaensis. Next base: position 89,281,001 of record NC_029788.2, on the reverse strand, counting down.
GACTATGCCATTTGAGTTATAACTCATTGACCTTAGAGACTTCGTTATCATTTCGAAATAATTCTTAGAGGCCGCGTGCGAATTCACTCAAAATTAAATCATTACTTTATTTTGTCTATTTTTCGGGCGAAAATTGGACACAGTGAATGTAATTGAGTAAAATACTAAAATGGAAACCGATATATGAAGTAGGCACGAGAAATGAGTGCGCAGTAAGCTCTGCACAGCGTCGTCATCACCCTCATCGTTTACTATGGAATTAGATTTCTCAGTGAAAATTGGGGATTTTCGGAGTTAGGGTTTCTCCTGTAGTTCTATTTCTTCGCTGAAAACCAAGAAATTGAACAGTCCATTTCTCCTCGTCAGAGACCAAACCTGGGGAGCGAAGGTTCCCGGTTCGGTCCACGCTCTTTGTGCTGTTGCGTCGTTCGGTTCTGGCGCTCCCTGATGGCTGATAACATGGAAATCGATCCCCCCTCTGATTCTCAATCCCTCACGCCCCGAGATCGAATCGTTCGGGTAACAACACTATTGCCGGTTGTCTATTTTTATTTTTCCTTGAATTTCACACTCTCATTCACTTGATCACTGTTCAATTCAGTTAGCATTTGATGCAGATATGATCCATGTTGATGAATTTTGCTGGTTTTACTCGATTTATTTTAACCTTTTTGAATTAAACGAGTTTATATTTTTCATGAATGCAATTTTAATTTTATTTTATTTGATCTTTTTTTGGGGGGGGGTGG
>NC_029788.2:89257421-89280233 GCF_000816755.2 Arachis ipaensis | reverse complement strand
GGGACTGATTTTATTGATTCTATTTTCTAAATTGTGTTTTTCATTGATGTTTGTTTTTCGGATTCTGTTTTATAGAGACTTGCCCTGCTTGGAGTTCCGGAGGAACAGCTTGACCCGCCTGGTCTGGTTGCTTTTGTTAAGGATAAGAGGGAATTGATACCTCAGTTGGTGTCTGTTATATTGCCTCCTGATGAGGAAGTGGCAGAAGCATTGCAAGAATCTAAGGCTGGTGGGAAGAAGAGTTCTTTGACCATGAGGAAGAGGTTCCATCACAGCATGTTGTGGTTGCAGTGGTTGATGTTTGAGGGTGAACCCGATGCTGCTCTTAGAAGCCTCGCCAAGATGTCTATTGGTCAGCGGGGTGTCTGTGGGGCAGTTTGGGGGAACAATGATATAGCTTACAGGTGCAGGACGTGTGAACACGACCCTACATGCGCAATTTGTGTTCCTTGTTTTGAGAATGGGGATCACAAGAGCCATGATTACTTTGTTATATACACGGGTGGTGGTTGTTGTGATTGTGGGGATGTTACGGCTTGGAAACGTGAGGGGTTCTGCTCAAAGCATAAGGGTGCTGAGCAGATACAACCCCTTCCGGAGGAAATTGCAAATTCAGTTGCGCCTGTGCTTGGTTCTCTTTTCAATTGTTGGAAAGACAAGCTAACACTTGCAAGCAATTCTCCTTCTATTGAAAGTAAGAAGGCTGCAATGGAACTAACTTCTGCTGTAGTAGATATGCTTTCAGAATTCTGCCAGCATAGTGAGAGTTTGCTCAGTTTTGTTGCTAGGTTGTTGTTTTCATCTACAGGTTCATTGGATATTCTGGTAAGAGCTGAGAGGTTTTTAAGTGATGTTGTTGTGAAGAAACTCCAAGAGCTACTCCTAAAATTGTTGGGCGAACCTACTTTCAAGTATGAATTTGCTAAAGTTTTTCTTACTTACTATCCGAGTGTTATAAGTGAGGCTGTAAAAGAGTGTAGTGACCTTCCTTTGAAGAGGTATCCGCTACTATCCACTTTCTCTGTGCAGATACTTACAGTGCCCACTCTTACCCCACGTCTTGTTAAGGAAATCAACTTATTAACCATATTATTGGGATCTCTAGAAAACATTTTCACTTCTTGTGCTGAAGACGGGCATTTACAGGTAGTGAGTTAGTGCATCTCTTTAAAGGAATACTAATTTGGTAGATGTAATTTGAGACGTGCAAGATAACAAGTTTTTTTCTGGATCTAATCCTTTAAAATATTTTTTAATGGTACCTGCTGTAAAGTTTTTAAAGAATTTTATATTGATCAAGTGTATATATGTTTATGATAATGATTTCACTCTTCGTTTATGATGTTTAATTAAGAGATATTGAATCTTTTCCAGGTTTCCAGGTGGGTGAATTTGTATGAGACGACAATACGCGTTGTTGAAGATATTCGTTTTGTTATGAGCCACGTGGCGGTGCCAAAATATGTAACTAATGACCAACAGGATATATCAAGAACTTGGATGAGACTTCTGTCCTTTGTGCAAGGGATGAACCCTCAAAAGAGAGAAACTGGCCAACATGTTGAAGAAGAAAATGAGAATGTGAATTTGCCTTTTGTTTTAGGTCATTCTATTGCCAATATCCACTCTCTGTTGGTGGGTGGGGCATTTTCTGATGCTAGCAATGGAGGGATGGATGATGAAATTGTTTGGAACTTAAATAAGAATGAATCAGAGGAAGGAGATAATTTGAGACACGCAAAGGTAGGACGGATTTCACAGGAGAGCTCTGCTAGTGTGACCTGTAGGAATAATGTCTTTGCTTCACGAAAGATATCCGATGCCTCTTCTCATTTGTTTCTTCCATCCTCTGTTATTTGGTTGATATATGAGTGTCTAAGGGCCATTGAGAATTGGTTGGGAGTTGAGAATACCTCTGCGGTACTTCCTAACATGTTATCCCCAAACACTGATAGTGTTATTGATGGCAATTTTTCAGCAATAAGAAGAACAATATCTAATTTCAGAAGAGGTAAATATAGTTTTGTTAGGCGTGCAAGTTCAAGTGAAGATCATCATCAGCAATGCTCTGACTACAGTGTTGATGGCATGGAAATTAATAAAAATGATGCACAGGATGGTAAACTGAAAACAAATGGTGAAATTGATTCTGAAAATACCTGCATTCGCTCTGATGTTGATTATAGTGCAATGGAAGAAGATTCTCCTGGGGATTTGGTTGGTCTCCGTTTTCTATCATTGCCTGATTGGCCCCAAATAGTCTACGATGTTAGTTCACAATATATATCTGTGCACATTCCATTACATAGATTGCTATCCATGCTCTTGCAGAGGGCACTGAAAAGATACTTTAGTGAATCTGAAGTGTCAGGTGTGACTGATGTCTCTTCTTATTCATCATCAATGATCTACACTGACTTCTTTGGACTTGCTTTACGGGGAAGTCATCCATGTGGTTTCTCTGCCTTCATTATGGAGCATCCATTGCGGATTAGAGTCTTTTGTGCTGAAGTCCATGCTGGAATGTGGCGAAAAAATGGAGATGCTGCTTTACTGTCTTGTGAATGGTACAGATCAGTGCGATGGTTAGTCAATTCACTATTACTATATTATATTATATTATATTAATGGGTTGAAATTCATTTAATATGTTATGATATATCATTCTTTACTTCTACAGGTCTGAACAAGGTCTGGAGCTTGATCTTTTTCTTCTTCAGTGTTGCGCTGCTCTGGCTCCAGAAGATCTATATATTAGTAGAATTCTTGAGCGCTTTGGGCTGTCAAACTATCTATCCCTAAATCTTGATCGGTCTAGCGAGTATGTCCTCATCTCCTGAAACATGGCAACCTTTTCTTATATGTCTGTTGTGCTGAGAAGATGCCTGTACATACAATACTTTGGCAGAAAGTTATGGCATATTTTTCTTTGAAAGATAAAATTGTTGTGATTCTTTAGCAGATTCTTTTTTCGTTGCTTTGTTGTTTGCAGTTCTTTTTAGAGAGAAGGAACTAAAAAATTACCCAAGAAAAATTCTGTTTCTGACAAACTTCTTCATAAAAGAATGTCACTGTCAAAATTATTACCCATCAAAGAGAAAAAGAAATTTCCCACTTCACCTAAAAGGCTTGATTAATTTTGACAAATCTACCTAAAGATTGGATATGTCCATGTAAACTTGTCTTCATCATTTTTGGACTTTTGTTCTTTTCATGGCTAATTTGGCAGCAAGATACTCTTTGTGGGTAATTTTGGTACTTCACCCTTCTTTCCATGAATTGACTTTTATGGGTAAATGTTCTCATTAGATCTTGCTCCTTTATGGGATGCCTTTCTTTTCCACGTTAATCATGATGTACTTTACAAGTATCATTTTTTAAATATCCTCTTAGAAAACAAGCATAGAATATGAAATTGTAGTCCCACAATGTTCACCTATGGTTCTTATAGTTCCACCTGTTCTCATGTTGTAGGAAAATTTTCTGTTAGAATGATTCCAAGATAAGGCTAGACAATATGAATTGTTGCTGACCTTTTAGGATTTGGATTATTTTTTCTCATACCATTTTAGATGTTTTGGAACAAGGAAAGAGGGCAAGATTTATCGGTGCTGTGCACTATATGCCATGATTTGAGTGCCTTGTTGGAGAGAAATCGTAGAACTTCAGGACATTTTTCTTGCTTTTGCCCTTTACATTTTTGAAAGATAAAGTGGTCTTAAGTCTTAACTACTTTGTTTTGGAATGTTCTATTGTTTAAACTTATGGAGACATTGCTTGCTTTTCAACACTGATGTTATTTTCCCTATAATTTATTGGTCTTACTTAGGACTTAGGAGGTTATATCTTATCATTTTCTTTTGATTTTAATTTTCTCATTTGAATTTCTGTTCTAAAGAGAAGTATTTAGGATAGAAACTATGGATGAAATGCTTACCTAACTGAAGCATGCATTGATCAAGGCAGTTATCTATATGATTTGTGCATCTAGTAATTGCAATGGTACTTTCAAAGTAATCCTTAGTTCGTGGTTATTCACAATTGCCATCTCCAGGTTATTTGTTGTCCTCATGACTCTAAATTAGATTGTATGTTTTTGTTCCGAACATATGAGGTGTCCCATTAAAATATCATATGCAAAGCCACTGGGAGTGGTCTAATTGGTTAGGAGTTTGGCTTGAGCTCCTAGTTTCGAACCTTGTTGCTGCCAATTTACCAAAAGAAAGAGAATATCATATGCAACTGTAGATTGTTACTTTGGCAATAGAAACAAGATGGTTTGTTTAAAATCACAATCAATTCTTCACCAAATTTCCCTCATTTGATGGATTAGTGCCATGAAGGATAATTTTCCTAGACTAAATTGGATATCCAAAATCAGCCACCAATCAGTCACCTGTATAGGAATACAAAATGACTCCATGTTAACATTTAGAATCAATTTCATAAACATAAACAATATAATTAAACTAGATTGATGTTTATAATCAAACTTTATAAACAATATAATCAAATTTGATTCACATTTGTAATCAAATACGAATTAAAGTACAAGAATGCATTGGTAGCCAAATTTCTCTGTTCCTGAAAAGTTTAATTATTCTGCTATGAAAATGCTTATTACTTTATTATGAAAAGTTTGATTATTCTGTTGTGAAAAGTTTTGAAACCATACAATGCATTGATTATCAAAGATAGCTTAACCTGTTCGCAAATGCCTTAAATTGATTGTATATCCAATAAAAGTTGAAAGTTTTTGTTATTTGCTTTTATTAGTGCCTCTTAAGGGTCAGGATCTTATGATGATATCTTATAGCTGATTAATGATAAATCAAATATTATTCTTCTCTGTTGCGTTATGCTCATAGGTACTTACATCAGTGTCATGTTGTCAATCTATCTTGTGTTCAAATATATTTTATTTGATAATGAATTCTTTCTCATTTACAGGTATGAATCTGTTTTAGTACAGGAGATGCTTACTCTTATAATTCAAATAATAAAAGAACGGCGCTTTTGTGGGTTGACTACTGCTGAAAGTTTGAAAAGAGAACTAATTTATAAGTTATCCATTGGGGATGCAACTCACAGTCAACTAGTGAAGTCACTTCCTCGTGATCTCTCCAAATTTGAAGAGCTTCAGGAAATTTTGGACTCAGTTGCTGTTTATTCTAATCCATCTGGCTTCAATCAGGTTTTGTTGGTTCTTTTAGAAATTTATCAATATCTTCTGTTAGCCTGTATTTACCTATATTGTCATCGGTTGTATTAGGGAATGTATTCTCTGCGATGGCCGTTATGGAAAGAATTGGATCTGTATCATCCACGTTGGTATTCGAAGGATTTGCAAGTTGCTGAAGAAAGATACTTGCGGTACTGCAGTGTCTCTGCACTAACCACTCAGCTACCGAAGTGGACCAAAATTTATCCTCCACTTAAGGGGATAGCCAGAGTTGCTACTTGCAAAGTTGTCTTAGAGATCATCCGTGCAGTGATATTTTATGCTGTTTTTACTTTTAAATCAGCTGAATCTCGTGCTCCTGATGGGGTTCTTCTACCTGCACTGCATTTGCTATCACTATCATTAGATATCTGTTCTCAGCAGAAAGAATCTGGTGCGAGTGATGTTGCACAAATTCCCATAATAGCTTCTTCTGGGGAAGTGATTGATGAAAATTCTTTTTATGGTGCTGGAGAACAAAGCTTGTTATCCCTTCTTGTGTTATTGATGGAAATGCACCGGAAGGAAAATGTAGACAACATTTTAGAAGCAGGTGGTTGCAGTCTATCTGCTTTAATTGAAAGCTTGCTGAAGAAATTTGCTGATATTGATGACAGCTGCATGACTATATTGCAAAAACTTGCTCCCGAAGTGGTTAGTCATATTTCTGAATGTGCTGAAACTAAAGATTCAAGTGTCCCATTGTCAGCCTCTGATAGCGAGAAACGCAAAGCAAAGGCCCGAGAGAGGCAGGCTGCAATAATGGTAGGTTTTTGCATTCTTATTTTTCTGTTGATAGTATAGAAAAATTATGTGCTATTTCCAGTATTTCATGCGATGTTACTGCAAGACCAATCTGAGCAATGATGTTAATTATTACAATTTTCAAATTTAAACCCTAGAAGATTTTGGCAGGCATATTCCTTGTGTCTTTTGGATGGGTTGTTTACTTCCCAAGGAAGACATTTGGTCTCAAATGTTTTCAGTTGTTCTAAACACTACCATCTCTTTATAGTCAGGCTATTCTTGATCTGTTCTGGTGCGCCAATTTAATTGCCTTCACCATTTTAATTATTTATTTTTGTTTAATCGGTTTTTCCAATGCAGGAAAAAATGAAAGCACAACAGTCAAAATTTTTGGCCAGCATTGATTCCAGTGGTGATGATGGATCTCAAGTTGGCCATGAAGGTGACTTCGGCACCGAACACGATGCTGAAGAATCCAAACAAGTTGTATGCTCTCTTTGCCATGATCACAATTCAAGAAATCCAGTTTCGTTTTTGATTCTACTTCAGGTATATCCGTATATGGCAGTTATGTACAATGTGTGAGCTTACACATGTTTAGGTTCAGTTTGTTNNTCTATAGCACCTCATGCCTAATTCACGTTTCCCCCTATCTACAAGAAATCTAGGCTTGTCAGTTACGTCAACAGGGGTCCCCCATCATGGGATCAACTTCGTCGAGCAGATAAAGAACACATGCCCATCCCCACCACCAAGGCGACAGATAAATTGGCTGTGAATAACTCAAGTAGTTCTGGATCAACATCATCTTCCCACATAACTCGCTTACTTAAGAATGCTGTGAATGCATTGGCTTCTAGCAAGAAACCTGGGGAAGTTAATTCTATTCTGCAATATGTCAAGAATGAATTCCCAGCTGTTGGAAATCTTAAACTCCCAACTGCATCTCATGATGAAAAAGAGAAGACACCATACACTTTTGAGACATTAGAAGAGGGTATGTACTTCTCTATTCGTGATGAGATGCATGATCATGACTATGTATCTGCTACTAATCTGATGAATGAGGATGAGAAAATTCCAACTACTGGAGGGACTCCAAAGATTTTGACAGACATTGAATCTGTTTTGCTTGGGAAATATACTGCTGATATTTTGAGGGAGTTATCAGAAAGTTCTTCTGCATCTGAAAATGCTCCTACTGAAAATGCTTCTACAGAGTCAACATCAAAACATCTAGCATATGATGGATTTGGTCCTATAGAAAGTGATGGAGTTCATCTTTCCTCATGTGGGCATGCAGTACATCAAGGGTGTCTCGATCGGTATTTATCATCATTGAAAGAAAGGTATGTCTCATTTAGAGTTATCTGAACCCCTTAATACCCAACCTCCCGTCCCAAGAGTTAAAGCTTGTGATCTGTCTCCCCTAGTTTATTTCCTACATTCCTATATTTATAACATTTTCAAATACTTTTTTCGAAGTTTCACTATTTTTTTATGCAGCCTTCTGAGATCAAACAAACATTATGCAAGTTTTTGCTTTTTAACTGTTTTGTTCATGGTTAAATGTACTTCCAAGTAGGTTTTCGTTAATAGAAAAATAAATTTATCGATCAAGCAAAGAGTACAAAGAGAGAGGATGAGGTATCTCCACAAGAAGAAAGAAAAAGAAAAGATGTAGGTTCTAAGAGATTGAATTGAACCCATGTAACATGGAACGGCTACCTGTGAATATCTGCTGAGGAACATCTCTAAATAGACCATTAGCTGAAGATCACATAGAAGTTAAGAAGATATTGGTATCTTGGATGTTTTGGTCATCAAAGCTAGAATCTGTTAGGGACTTGGGTATTATGGGGTGCTCAACGTCCCACATCGAGTAGTATGGGATGCTTAATGTTGTATATAAGGAGAGTGGTTCTTTCCCCTTATCAGCTAGCTTTTAAGGTGTGGTTTCCCACTTTCCTTAGACACTTAACAATGGTATCAGAGCGTGGTTGTTGGCGCCATGGAAAGGGCTACCTATAGGCTGGATTAAGGTGAATACCGAATACTATAGATGATAGCAAAGTGGCTACCGTTGGGTCAGTGTCGATAGAGTGAAGCCGCCGTGGACGTCGGCTCTCCAGGTCCGGTGTATTGTTAGGGACTTGGGTATTATGGAGTGCTCAAAGTTCCACATCTAGTAGTATGGGATGCTTGATGTTGTATATAAGGAGAGTGGTTCTTCCCTCTTATCAGCTAGCTTTTAAGGTGCTTACGGAAAAAAAATTACCGAACAATTATAAAAATTGAAATAATACGAAATAGAATTTTGCAGGGAACAAAAAGATAAACTTTAGCATTCTAAATGGCGATAGTGCAATAGATTAGCAGTGAGTGCATTGGAGTGGAAGTTGATTTAGTACTTATTGTTGAAAAGATGGTGAATTCCCACCACATATAGACAGATAAACTGGCATATAGCCTTATATGACACTATATTTAACGTCAATGGTTAAGAATTAAGATTAAGACCTGAAATCATGTTATCTTATTACATAATCATGTTATCTTTAAGTAATTTCCTATTCTGATAATTCATATATGTTTCAATAGCTAAAATATACTCCTTTCACCTTCCATATAAAAGTGAAGCTCTTAAGTCTTATACCACTATGACATGATATTAAGTGTGTTTTATATGCATCTATTTGTGCCTTTGTACATATGAATGTATTTATATATCTACTTTTTATTTTGTTAGATTGTTAAACATGTATGTGTGTGTGTGTGTGTGTCACGTTTTTAATTAAATAGGAATTATTGTTATATTTGTTATAGTGAGAATTGTACATTTTATAAGATGGCCTAATATACTGTGAACTGCTTGGATAGATCTGTTAGAAGAATTGTTTTTGAAGGAGGACATATTGTTGATCCAGATCAGGTACAAAGCTGTGTTTTTTTATTTTTATTTTTTTGTAAACTAGTTTTGCAATGGTCGATGTAGCAAATCTGTTATGATGTCTCAAGACACTTTTTTTTTTTGAATTTTTATTTTAAGGGAGAGTTTCTATGTCCCGTGTGCCGCCGCCTTGTAAATTGTGTCTTGCCGACTATGCATGGAGAGTTACAGAAGCCTTTTAAGCAGTCTATTGGCTTGAGTATTGGTTCAATAAATACTGGAGACCCCTCTGCTGAGTTGAATGAAGTGAATTATTCACTTCACATTCAGCAAGCGTTTAAGCTCTTGCAACGTGCAGCCAATGCTGTGGGGAAAGATCAATTCCTGAAAGCCATTCCTTTGCAGCAGATTGATAGAACTAGACCAAATCTTGAGAATTTCTCCCGTGTGCTTTCTAAAATGTATTTTCCAGGCAAACAAGATAAATTATCAAGATTTGCTAGGCTAAACCATTCAATGCTGATGTGGGACACACTAAAGTACTCCTTGATATCAATGGAGATTGCTGCACGTTGTGGAAAGACTACTTTGACTCCGAACTTCGCTCTTAGTGCCATGTATGAAGAACTCAAATCTTCAAGTGGCTTTATATTATCATTGTTACTGAAACTTGTTCAGAAGACACGGAGTAAGAATTCTCTTCATGTGCTTCAAAGATTTAGAGGCGTTCAACTATTTACAGAGTCAATTTGCTCTGGGATATCCTTGAATAATGCAAATAGTGATGTCTCTGTTAGAGGTATAGTTGTGGTTTATTTTTTATTTATTATTTTTTTTCTCTTTTCCATTGCTTCGAAAATGACTTCAGAAAAAAATTAGTATATGTTTTGTTGAGCTTTCTTGCAACCTCTTACACGGCTTATCCCAGCCTCAAAAAAAGAGAAGGTTGTAATAATTTGACAACCCACATAATACTTTGTCAAATTAAATGTTTATATGATTGATTGTGGCATTTAGCATTATGTTGATGTTCCATTTCTTTTCCCTAGTTGTGAATCAAGGATGTGTTTGAATTAGAGGTAATGGGGTGTATATAAGCCAGAGAGTAAATTGGAGTCCATTTTACTCTTTAGATAGACCCTTCCCTTCCATGCCTTACTTCCGATCTCAAGCCTCAAACACACCCTTGATAAAATAACATCTAAAGAAAGTTCAAATGTGAATATTAGCTATTTGATTTGGAAAAAGTATATTATTATTATCTGATTTCTGTTGTCAAACAGATGGCGAAATCATGTTCACATTTGACCGGAACACTCTTCTTTTTATTTCTATATTACTTTATTCTGTTTTGCTCATCATTCTTTTCGTTCTTTGTTTCATAAGATAACGAGCAATTCTTACCCTTAATGACTTGCAAGTTGAACTTATATTGTCTCTTTTTCCTTCAAATAAATGGAGGTTTATTTTGCATCTGGGCTTGAAATTTAATTCCTTAATGCTGCTAACTGTGATGATCTATTTATTTGTTTTTTGACTTAAAGATTTGCTGGAGTTTGTTCTTGCAAATGTTTAGTCTAGTTCAGCAATGAGTTCCCATGTCTGCCACTGACTCTACTTTCTGGTACCTGCCATATATTCACAGGTGATGTGCTATCTATCTTGAAGCATATTGAAATGGACTTATCGAACTTTGACTTACACTTTTGGAGACGGGCTTCAGATCCTGTTCTTGCCCATGATCCTTTCTCATCATTGATGTGGGTTCTCTTTTGTTTGCCATATCCATTTTTGTCGTGTGAAGAATCGTTGTTGTCCCTTGTGCATGTTTTCTATCTAGTCACTGTAACCCAGGTTGGTCACTTTGCTTGCATCTCAATTAAATGTTCTGTCCTTTGGAACTGTGTCTATTTCCTAATCAATGTAACTGGCGTGCAGGCTATAATTTTGTATCACGAGAAGTCTGAGCATAAATTAAGCACATCAGGTATCTCAGATTGCCTGATAACCGACATATATAAAGCTATGGGTGAGTTGGGATGTGTTCAGCGGTACTTTGACTCAAACTATTTTGACCCTAATGCTGATATTAAAGATGGAATTCGGAGGGTTAGTTTCCCATATTTGCGAAGATGTGCATTGTTGTGGAAAATACTATATTCTTCTATACCGGCACCATTCTGTGATGAGGAAAATATGTTGGATAGATCATGGTATACTCCAAATGACAGAATGGACCTGCAGAATATTGACATGTTTGAGGTTGCTAAAATTCAAGAACTTGAGAAAATGTTCCAAATTCCCACAATAGATGTGGTTCTCAAAGATGAACTTTCAAGATCTTCAGTTTCTATGTGGTGCCATCATTTTTACAAGGAATGCGGATCCCATGGTGTCCAACGAATAGTCCATGTGACCCCTGCTGTTCCATTTGAGTTGATGAGATTGCCAAATGTTTATCAGGATCTCTTGCAGAGGTATTCTAAGTTTTATTAGATGCTATGTAATGCATCATATTTCTGTTTTATTCATACAAGATCTATACCTAAACAGGTGTATCAAACAACGTTGCCCTGAATGTAACACACTTCTTGATGAGCCTGCATTGTGCCTGTTGTGCGGTAGATTGTGCTCCCCAAGTTGGAAATCTTGCTGCAGGTTTGTTCTCTACCATCAATTATTTACAGACTATGCTTAGAATGCTTTCTGAACATAAGAGTTTTGGCTTTTGTTCTGATAAGCACACAAGGCAAGAGGGGAGTCACTCACTTAAATAATTGGGGATAACCACTCCTTAAATAAACATCGAGCATCTTATAGTTATACCACCCAGATAACTGAGTTCTTAAGCTATACTAGATGACTACACTTATGATTGTAATTATTTCCTTGATTCAACTGACTTCACTCTTAAACTGATAGGTAGCTGCAATTGTCTTTTTTTTTTTTTTTATGGGTTGGAGGGGTTGAAAATTCGAAATTTTAATATATAGCTGCAATATTTTATTTGGACTTCTAATATAATTTTGCGTATTTGGATTTCCATTTAAATTTTTTTACTAAAACAGTTTAGTATCCAAATTCAGCCTACCCCTTCATTTATCATTGATCATCTGAGATCTAAGAATTACTGTGTCTTTGCTGTTTTTTATTTATTTTATATTAAAAAATTAGCTTCATCTTTCATATTACAGTCACTCAATGTTGATGGAATATGTAGAGTTCAGAAACAACGGTGCATTATATAAGATTTGAATTTGATGATATGTTAAAGAATGATAACTGAGTGACCACTGTTAGTGCAACTTTGACATATTTGTTCGGTTTCCTTTCTGGTCAAAATGAGATTCCAAGTGAGTAATGGTTGAATAGCTGTGGAGATAAAATCTAATATCTGTAGATGGTTCAGCAATGTTGAAGAAACTAATTCAGGATTGGTTCTATCTTCTTATTTACTTAATGTTGTTAATTATGCCTATGACTTAGCTATTAATTGTGCCTCATAGATTTCTATTGTGTTCGTGATGTCAATTTTCTCTTAATTCAATGATGATTAATTGATTACTTTATAACCACTTATATATGTGAATTTGGAATTATTTGCTTTATATTTATTGCTGGTTTATTTACTGCTCTACTATCTTTGGTGTACTGCATTTGATTTGTTCCCTATATCTCATACTGCTTAGATATCATTTATATTGTTCAGGCCTTATTTTGTAGTCAAAATTTATGTTGACTTTGTTCATTGTACTTTTTATGATTTTTTCATTGAATTAGATTTGAAAGATTTTCTTTTTTTATGTTTCAAGGGAAAGTGGGTGCCAAACACATGCAGTAACCTGTGGAGCTGGTACTGGAGTGTTTCTGTTGATTAGGGTATGTTTTGTCCTATTTTGAACTTAAGTATGGGTTTTCCCATCTGTCCTTCTCTGAAAGCTTATCATGTCCTGGATTCTTTTTCTTCTTCACTGCTTCCTTATAGTTTTGATACCAAGAGAATAATAATGGTTTTGAATTTTTTATTATATCAACAGAGAACAACTATCCTATTACAGAGATCTGCGCGTCAAGCCCCATGGCCTTCTCCTTACTTGGATGCTTTTGGTGAAGAAGTAAGTTTCTCTTGGACAGCTTCATTATAAACCAGCGAGTACACCTTTGCATTGAATGGTTTATTGATATTTTCAGTAAGAACTTTTTAAAAATAAAATGTATGATTATTAATCCTTATATATATATGGTAAAACATAAAAGCTTTTCATTTTTCCCCTTGAAGAATTAATTTACTCAACATTTTGTGTAGTATACATTCTTTGTCCTTTTCAATCATAAGGAAGGCCTAAGGAGTTCTCAACCCTTCTAGTCAGGTCTTTGAGGACAATACAAATTAATTGAAGGTTTATTACAATCTTAAAAAGTTAATCAGGCTAATCATATTTCCTATGCTTTATGAATTATGGGTCTTGCTAACATAAATACTGTCCTCTATATATGGACTTCCTATTTATATCTTGCATCATTTGCTTATATTTTCCCACGACCTCTTCCATAACATCTGTAGTTTTAAATTTTAAAGATTATTTCTAGTATGTCTAACAATGAGGAAGAAACAACACAACAATGGCTATTATTTTGCAACAAATTAGCAATTGAAAAAGAAAAAGCAAAACAAAACTTGTCAACAAACATATTCATTGAAACATTGGAATCTTTTACTTCTACAAAAAATACCGTGCAATTTGACATCGTGTGAAACACTTTCTGTAGCAAGAAAAATAAATTTTCCAGGCACACACTTGGTGCATGTATGTTGACCCTTGATAAGAAAAGCAAATTTGATGGGATTTTTATTGACGTAGTTGTTGTCATAAAATATATATTTGTTATATAGCTGCTAGGTTTGGTTGGTACCAAGTCATATAGCAGATGAATGACAAGTTGATTTATCAATCTAGAATTTCTGTTTGAGAGAAGCATAGGATTAGAATTTTTTGAGTCCAATCTATGGTTCGATGTGGTATATTTGGCTAGGGTGGACTATTTCATCTTCAAGGAGGATTCTTTTTCACACGTTACTCTCGAATAAGATTGTTGAAGACTATTTGGTGCAATGCTGGTGGCCTTCTACTTTTGGGGTTTCTCTAAAATTAGTTTTGCTTTGTGGTGTGCTTTCAATATGTTACATTCTCATCCATGTTGTAGTTAGAAGGATGAGTGAAAGAAAGCATACATCAATATTCAATATGACTGTCTTGTATTCAATGCTGCTAGAATTACTGAGTGGAGAAAGAGCACCTTAGTACCTATCTACAAGAATAAGGAGGATATACAAAGTTGCAAAAACTATAGAGGGATCAAGATCATGAGCCATGCCATGAAGTTATGGAAAAAGGTGATAGAACGGAGGCTAAGATGAGACACAGGTAACAGAGAACCAAATGGGTTTTATGTCAGGCAGATCCACCACTGAAGTGATATACCTGTTAAGAAGGATGATTGAGAGGTATTATAGTAATAAAACGGATCTATATATGGTGTTTATTTATTTAGAAAAAACGTATGATAGGGTGCCAAGGGAGGTCTTATGGAAGGTTTTAAAAAAGAAGAGAATAAGGATCACATATATTCGTGCAATTAAAGACATGTATGATGGTGCTACAACTAATGTGAAAACTCAAGGTGGTGTAATAGAAGAATTTCCTATCAGTATAGGGATTATACCAGGAATCATCCTTAAGTCCATATCTTTTTACATTAGTTTTGGAAGTATTCACAGAGCATATCTAAGAGCCTGTATCATGGTGCATGTAGCTGACCCCACCTAGTGGGACAAGGCTTTGTTGTTGTTTTGTACATGGGTTTAAAATAAATAAGGATATCCTTTACTAGAATATTAGGGATAAAAAGGGCAATAAGTAAGAAATAGTAATACAATAATTTATTATTGGTTGTGCTACCTGACCTGGATGATGAGTGTGTATAAGATCAATTATTCAAATTTGATCACTCATTATGTCCTGTTTATGGTATTCTATTAAGATATATGATCTTGGGATTTGAAAGTCATGTTTTCTTCTGTTTCTCCATCTGCATTTCACCTTCAATGCTCTTTGCTTCAGGATTTTGAAATGAATCGAGGCAAGCCACTTTATCTTAATGAGGAACGTTATGCTGTTTTGACTTATATGGTAAGCGAATATTCTGCCTAAGTCTTAAATCTGTCTGCATTTTTATCTAGTCATATATATATATTAATCAATGGTTATAAACTTGTGGAGGTTGCTTCTCATGGACTGGACCGGAGTTCCAAGGTTCTTGGCCAGACTACTATTGGTTCCTTCTTCTTGGTTTAGTTCAAGTCTTACATGTCAAGTTATAATGTTAAGGTTTGATAAGGAATTAGCATGTCTTCCTTCTCTGCTTTCTCTCTCTGCTGATGCATCTCATGTTGTAGATAATGACTGAAATAATTTGACTACCTTTTTACAGCAGAGATTTTGACTGGATTTATCACCAGAGGGTGGAAACCAGATCTAGTTATGCTAATATACCATGTTATATATGCCACTGACTAAGCAAAAGATCTCATGCTATAGTGTACAGCTCACTCAGGTATGCATCCTGAAATTGAATCTTTTTATCATTTTCTTCAGTCACTCGATCTATGGGGGACCCTGTTTGGGTCTTCTATACTATTTTCCTTCTTTGAAATTATGGCTGAAAACATTTTACAACCCTATTTGCACGTTACTTAGCTGATTGTATGTTGTGATATATTCGGTTACTTGTCCTAGTTGCTGTCATTTCTTCTTTCCATTCTTCCTCTATCAAGGATTTCCTTTATAGTCCTACTCTCCACCTAAATTTCTATTCTATGTTGACAGATGTGAGATAGTTGTGCAATAACATTTTATAAGAGAAATAATGGTGCAAGATGCCCTCATTTTCCTTTAACTATGTTCTTTGTATTCTTTTAGGAATCACACTTTTTTCAGATGCCATGAACTCTAGTTAATTGACCAATTTATACGATTAAATGGTTGTAGAAATACATTGCATTCTTTTGAAGTAATCACCTGTAGAATGCATCTGTCCCTAGTGTCCTATTATAACCATTTTCTGAATTTTCTTGTTTCTCTCTCCAATCCACATTTAGGTGTATTCTTTTTATTAACTGCAGTAAAATAGATTGATAACTTTAAAAAATGAACATGTGCTGAATACTGAATGTCTCTTTTTGAAAATCTAGATTAAAACAGGTGCAGCATAAAAGATTTTACAACTTGGCTTCTATGGGAGCATCTACCTGCTGGCCATGGCACTGTGCAGTTCAATGCTAACATAAGAGCACGTTTTGGTCTGCTCCTTCGCTGGAAAGTAGGCGCACAGGTGTATATATTTTGTCAATGTTATGGGAGGCACAATTGCTTTTGGTACAATTGTGGAACTGTGTGCTCATCGCTAATCATAAGCGTCTTAGGATGTCTGGAATGATAATTTTGTTTGTTCCTTATCACCTATTCAAGTAGGTGTTTGGTTGGCGATTTCCCTCTTTCGGGAGAGTGGAGAATTGTCAATTTATGGGCTGATTGTATATATGGCACAGATGTACTTATTTTTATTTTTATTGTCAATATGGTGGTTTGCTTATATGATATTCGTGGAACAATTGATATATAGACTAAAGAGCAAATTTGGATATTTTCAAGCATGATGGCTTGTGATCATTTGATAGCATTTTAGAGAAGAAAGTGAGATAAAATTGTGTTGGACTGTCAACAGAGAAGCATGTTTGGCCACGGTGGTGGTAAAGGTTGTGGGTAATCCTTGACTTGCTTTTGGAAACCACGTTAGCTAGGTCGTTATTGTGAAAATACAATGTACTTAATAATAATAATTATGATGGCGGAGTTTGAAATGGATTTTGGATTTGGATTTGTTTATGTTGGGGGTTTGATGTAAGTTGCCACAATAGAGAATCACAGGTCACCCTAAGTTCTGGTCTATCCACGAGTAAATATTCATAATGGTCTCAGTTTTATGGGATTACCCAATTTGATTCGGGAGGTTTCAAGTTCTTTATAGTGGTCCTCTAGATTGAGTTTGAGCACCATAGTGGTTCTCAGGCATCTTTTCGGTAATTTCACCATGGCGAACGATCATCCAGAAAATGAACGCACAACATCCAATTCAACCCCAAGAGGAGGAACAACTTAAGAACAATTGAGCAATTGTTATCCCTCCAAACTCACACAGGTAAGGGGATCGATGACGGAAGAGACAGAAACAACCCAAAGGAACGAAGAATAGGATTTGAAGTTTATAGACCTGGAGGGTCGAGATAGAGACGCAACATAATTAATGGGGTTAGTCTATGGACATTAAGGTTCGCTAGAACAGCTCAAGATTGAGTTGGAGCGACAACGCAAATCTAAGTGGGCTATATGAAGAGAGGTACAATGACATAGGGAGTTGGAGGAAAAACTAGAAAGATTGGACTCTGATCTCAAGGATAAGAGATCTCCAACTGATCAGGAAACCACACTCTTGGGAAAGTGAAGACCCATTCTCAAAGGAAATTATGCGAGCAAAAGTCTCTAGGAATTTTAAGAGCTAGATATGGACATTTATGATGACACGACTGACCCTGAGATCACTTAAGCAATTTCAAAAGTTTAGTGTATTTGGTTGACACCTCAGATGCAACTCGGTATAAAGCGTTCTTAACTGCATTGACTACATTAACTAAGGCGGTAATGAAGTGGTTTAATAGCCTTTCCCTTAGGTCGATCACTTGTTTCGATGACTTGGCCAAAAGCCTCCTCACCTGATTCTCCATTCAAAAAGACAAAGTCAAGCATGCTTCAAGCCTCTTGGGTGTCAAGCAAGAGGTCGAAGAGTTTCTCAGAGCCTACATGGAAAGGGTCAACAAAGCATGTTTGGAGATTCAGAATCTGTAAAAACAAACTTTATAAAAAATTTATCTTAGAGAGAAAAGAAAAGAGAGTGAAAGCAATGATAAAGAAGAATACCAGATGATCTAATAACAATTTAGTTTGGCAAAAATTAACTATTTTTTTTTAATTTTGACCTTTTTCCTTTCCTTTTTTCCCATTTTTCGCTTCTTCCTTCCTTCTTCCATGCATCATCATTCACCACCAAACCGACTATATTCCCATAGTGGTCTCCCAGATTCGATTCGTGCACCAATTTAGCCCTTGAGATTCTAATTGCACTATTCATGTCCTCGAGATTGCGTGCCGGGCTACATACTGGTCCTTCAGTCGAATTCCGGCGTGACTCAGTGACAGACTTGCTTATGTGGCACAACCACTGCCACCTAGGATCTACGAAACGACGTCGTTTCATGGGTGAAACGTTTTAAAGCCAAAACGTTGCCGTTTTGCTTCCAGCTGAATGTAATGGTTGCTTGGGTGAAAGGTTGGTCATTCGTTACATCTTCATAATTTCTCAGTTGCTTCAACGCTTAGTCTCCTCCTCCATAACCAGAGATAATGGCGATAGCCTAGGGCACTGCTGCTTACTCGCTGCTTTCTTACCGTTGTTGCGCTAAACTTGGCGGAAGGTCCGTGGGAAGCCGTTGAAGCAAAGGGTGGAAAACCGTTTAATCTAGCTTGAAGGTCAATTTTTTTTTTGGGATCATTTTTCATTTTTCGGACGAGGGATTGTTTAAGTTACTCTTTATGTTGCATTAAGATTTTGTTGGAAACGATATGTTGTTAGGGTTTTTGTTGTTGATATGTTCCAACCGCCACTCGATGCTTTGTTTCTTTTCAATAGAATAGGGGCAATCTTTGATCGTGCATTATGTGTTTGTTATTTATTATTTTTGTGTTGCATGCATGTTAAATTTATTTGTTCTTTTGTTATATTGCAGATGGACGCCGAAGTGTTAGATATAGTGTTTCACCATGGAAAAATTTTGAGAAGGGTAAGGATGGGAGGTGGACATATTATCTTAACAATAAGCACTGTTTGGGTGAGCTTGATGTGGATAGGTTAGATGTATTCTACCTGAGAAATTACTTCAAAGAGTTAAGGTATGAGCAAATGAAGGAAGTTTGGTGGCAGGTGCCAGGAATGACCCTAGAAGTGGGTTTGAGGCATTTAAACTCTAATAACGAGTTGAGAGAGATGTGTTTTCAGGGAGAAAAGAATAATGGTCTTATTGATGTCTACATTAAATATGGTATTTCAAAACCTGAGATACTACAAAGGCAGGATGTTATTGTGGACCTTGATGACTAGTGAGGGATCTTGGAGAGCAAGCAAAGTCGAATGTCAGGACTGTGATAAACCCTTTTCTGAAAACAACTACCGAGAAGGTACCTCTGATGAGTTTGAGCATAGTAACCTATACTCTCCAAGCTTAAGAAGTAGTACCAAAGAAGATTAATGTAAATTCGAAATGGAGCCTAAGCCTAAGCCTAAGACAATCCCCAAACCCACACCCACACAAAACAAAGTCGCTAGGACTAAGAGATACTGTTTGAGGTCTTCCACTCCCAAGGCTTCGAGAAAATGTTTTTTAAAAACAAAGGTAAATGGAGGTGACCCTGTAGTTCTATCCTCAGACTCAGACTCTCATGATATCTATGAGAGTGCTGAGGACGAGGCGTATAAGCCACAAGAGTCGGAAGATAGTTCAAGTGAATCAGGCATTGGAAACAAAATTCCTTCGTCCAAGAAGAAAGTTAGAAAACCCAGTGCGAAGAAAGGAAAAAGGGAAGGCTAAGGTTTGTGTTGATGATGATGCATTTGTGCAAGACGTTTCTGATGAAGATGTTGATATTGGATTTGTTGGGGGTGGCAGGGCTGATAATTATGACGCCTATGATTCAGGTTCATAATCGGATAGTGCCAACTCATGGCACTCTTTGGAGATGAAAATTCCACCGAATTTAGAGGATGAGCTGGATGGAGAGGACGATTCAGATGAAGTATTTCCAGTGTTTAGGCATGGTGCTAGGTCCGGGAAATTGCATTTGGAAGTAGGAATGAAGTTCAACACTAAGTGGGACTTCAAAGAGGCAGTGAGAGAGTTTACTATACAAGAAGGAAGACGGATGAAGTTTAGGAAGAATGATAGCAAAAGGGTAAGGGAAGAATGTAAGGTGAAGGATTGCAAGTGGGTAGTCTACGCCTCGAGGGACCACGAAGACAGTTGCTGGCAAGTGAAGACATTCTTGAATGATCAATCCTGTCCAAGAAAGGATAGGAACAGGGCAGCAAATAGAAACTGGGTTGCAGGTAAGTTGGTGAAAAAGTTAAGGAAATATCCCAATTTCAGGAATTGTGAAGCTACAACTTTTTTCAACACGAAATACGATTTATTGATCAATAGGAATTTAATATTGCGGGCACTGTATGATGCTAGGAATGTAGTTTATGGGGATGCGAAGGAGCAATATGCCATTGTAAGGAACTATGGTGAAACGCTGTTGACGACCAACCCGGAATCCACAGTTCAGATATGCACAAAGCCACTGCCTAGTGGTGACATCATCTTTGAGAGGATGTACATCTGTTTGAGTGGGTGCAAATCTGGTTTTAAGACTGGTTGTCGTCCATTAATTGGACTTGATGGGGCTTTCTTGAAGATTGTATTCAGGGGCTGCTGTTGGACAAGATGCCAATCACTATACATACGTAATTGCGTGGACAATTGTGAAAGTGGAGAACTTTGAGAACTGGAAGTGGTTCCTAGAATTGCTATATGAAGATCTTGGAGACTATAAGATTTATGGGTGAAACTTCATCTCTGATATGCAAAAGGTACTCATCTGACATCACCTTTCTGATCTTAGACATGTATGAAGTGAACAAGCACTCGGAAGACTTTTGCCACAAATTGATAACCATGAAGTCTTACAAAGAAACATACAAGTACCACATTAATCCTCTACCTGGCCATGCCTTCTGGGAACAAAGTCAGTATAACAGGCTATTGGCACCACCAATCAAGAGAAAGTCAGGAAATCTTTAAACAAAGAGGAGGAAGGATGCCAATGAAGGCACCAGTTCTGGCAAGAAAGCTAAGCCAGGTGCAATTATGGTAAGACAGCTAAGACAATTCACCTGCAAGTACTGTCAGCAAAAGAGTCATACCAAGAGAGGGTGTGAAAAGAAGAGGACTTTTGACATTAATTCTTTAATAAATTTTTTTATTAATTCTTCACTAATAACTGAAGAAGGTTTAGGGTCTTTGGTAGTGGCTGATGTGTTTGGATTTTCCTTTTTTGTTTGTGTTTTGTGTAGTTCACTGAAGCAACTGCTAAACTAGCTACAAGACCTGCAAAATTATCTCCTAGAAGAAGATCACCACCACCAAACCCCTCTACAGCACTGGAGTCAATGCAGGGTGCAAGTTCAGCCTCACAATTCACAAATTTTTTGAAGTTTGTACCCACTCTTGGATTTAAGCACCAACGGAAGAAGTGAAACTTGATACTAGGATATTACTTTTGCGAACTGTTCATCTTTTGTAAAAAAAATTGACTGTGCTCACTATAAAAAATTGTTCATTTTGTTAAGTTTAGTCAAGTATATCATATCACTTGCTATGGGCAAATACTTATGACTGCACTGCGTAAAACTATGAATGCTTTGTGGTATTTTGATTTAAATTAAGTGATACTATGGATGATTTAAATCAACCTTTTTATTAATTATTAACTAGTACTGTTTGTTCATTTTACATGATATTACATTATAGAAAACTAACATCAATAATAGAACCATTGTGATGTTACCCCAAAAAACTTTCATTCATTATATTACATAATGTTACATTGCCGTATTCTCAACTCTTGAACAACACCATTCCTACAAAAACAACAACTACCAACACCCCAAACCGAATTTCATATTTTTAATGTCTGCTTCTATCTTGCCTACCCACCATGCAAAGTTCATTTTCTTTTCACCATAATCTTCTGGAACAGTTTTTTTAGTCAGCTCCTCTTGCACACAATCTGTTCAGACGAATAAGATACACTATTTTTTTCCACTTGTCTGCAAACAACCCTCCATAAATTAATGTCACAACAAAAAAAATTAAATTACAAACAAGTTACCTTCACTCACATTATAGTTGGAACAACCAAAGAAGGGCTTGTTAGGATGTGTCTCTGGCACTGACCGCCTAAGCACAAGGCGACAACCACAACCGCACCACTCCGGAACCCGCCCAACCACAGCCGCACCACTCTGGAACCTGCCCATGCCTGCTTTGCGTTGTGCTTCTTGTCCAGTTCTCCGTCGACGATGACCAGTTCGAGCTTCCTGCAACGTGGCTCCCAATTTCTCTCATGGAGGACGACTATTAATGTAGACAAGAGATGAAGAACGAAACGTTGATGGAGAGAACCAGAATGAGAGGAAGCAGATGAAGCTTTAGGGTTTATAAAGGGGACAGGGACTAAATTGAAAAATTGCAAAATACTATCCACATCATCTGTCCACAATGAGTTCCTAGGTGGCAATGGCTGTGCCACATAAGCAAGTCCGTCGCTAAGTCACGCCGGAATTCGAGTGAAGGACCAGTATGTAACCCAGCGCACAATCTCAAGAACATGAAAAGTCCAATTAGAATCTCAAGAGCTAAATTGGTGCACGAACCGAATCTGAGAGACCACTATAAAAATTTAATCCCACCAAACCATTACTACCACCATTAATCTCAATCTCTTCACTTTTACTGCTATCACCACCTCCAAGCTCTTCATTCCACCCACCACATTTATCCCTCTCCATGCTCCACCACCAATCATCCCAGCTAGACAGTTTCATTTACCCCTTTGGTATTTTGATAATATTCCATAAATTTGAAATAAATCCAAAATATTAGTGACAAATTTCAATGAATAAAAAATTTTAGTTACAAAATTGAATGTAAATTAAATATTAAAAATATTTCTTAAAAGAATCA
>NC_029788.2:89244352-89256455 GCF_000816755.2 Arachis ipaensis | reverse complement strand
ATAAACATTAAGAATAAATAATATATTTTATCCAAAATTGAAGTTAAGAAAAAAAATAGAGTGAGAGACAATATTAGAGAAGAATGAGAGATGATCTAATAACATTTTAATTTGACAAAGATTAGCTAATATCTTTCCAATTTTGTCCTTTCTTTTCTTTTTCCCTCTTACCACTTCTCTTTTTCGCTTTTTTCCTTTCTTCTTCCTTGCATCACTGCTACTATCAACCCGAACTCTTTACTTTTACCGCTATCACCACTCCCAACTCTTAAATCCACCCACCACTTTTACCCTCCTCCATGCTCCACAACCAACCATCCCAATCAGATATCTTCACTTATCCCTTCAGCATTTTGATAATATTCCATAAATTTCAGCATTTTGATAACATGATTTATAATATTTTCAAAAAGTTCTGAATTTTTGTAGAGTATGGATAAGCATAAGCTATTGAATAAATCAGACAATTGGCATGCTGCTTGGCTCTAGATCCATGAGCATAGCCTTGGGAATGATCTTTTTTGGCTAATAGAAATGTTATTTAAAAAGAAAAATTAAAATATTTTGAAAAGTCTGATATAAAACTGAGACAAAATAAGACTTGCGTGTAAAATTAAAACCAAATATAAACCATATGAATATAAAACATACCTTTTCCTTAAAAATACTATCAATTGTTATAAAATAACTAAATAAATAAGGAAGAAGTAACAAATAAAATATGGAAATATAATTAGATAACCCAAGTAGTAATATTTATTAGAATTATTATCTCAATATAATAGAGATGATTAATATATTTACTAATATTATATATAAAAAATAAGAGAGAGGAGTACTTAAAATACTTGTAAGGAGAGAGAATATAAAAGAGAGAGAGAATATTGTTATTATTGATTGTATTTTTCTTAGAAGCAAAGGCCTCTATTTATACATGAATGAGGGGATACAATTTCAACGTTCATTTAATATTATTCCTTTTTGAGAAAGTAAGTTTCACATGGGAATGGGCATCCACGCCCCATTCTTATCACAACACTCCCCATTGGATGCCCATTTAGGATGATTGCCTCATTAAAACCTTACTAAAGGAAAACTCTGTGGGAAAAATCTTAGTGAAGGAAAAAGAGTACAATATCCTTTGTGATGGAAACTGCCTCATTAAAAACCTTGTCAAGAAAAATCCAATGAAAAAAAAACCTGACCAAGGAAAAAAGAGTACAGTCTCCCCCTCTTGTCGACATCATTTAATGTCTCGAAATCGGCGCATCCCAATCTCATGTACCAATCTTTCAAAGGAGAATTTTGGGAGTGACTTTGTGAATAAATCTGCCAGATTGTCACTTGAACGGATCTGTTGGACATCAATTGTCCCTTGATTTTGAAGATCATGAGTGAAGAAGAATTTGGGAGAAATATGCTTTGTTCTATCACCTTTGATGTATCCACCCTTAAGTTGAGCAATACATGCTGTATTATCTTCAAACAGGACAGTTGGAGCTATCTTATGATCAATCAGTCCACATGATGACAAAATATATTGAATCAGACTCCTCAGCCAAAAACACTCGCGACTAGCTTCATGAATCGCCAGTATTTCAGCATGATTAGAGGAAGTTGCTGCTATCGTCTGTTTTGTGGACCTCCATGATATAGCTGTACCACCATATGTGAACAGGTATCCTATTTGAGATCTCCCTTTATGTGGATCAGACAAGTATCCAGCATCTGCATAGCCAACTAGTTGTGACTTGGATCCATAAGGATAGAATAATCCCATATCAACCGTTCCATGAATATATCGAAAGATTTGTTTGATTCCACTCCAATGTCTTCTGGTTGGAGAGGAACTATACCTTGCTAGTAAGTTCACAGCAAATGATATACCGGGTCGTGTATTATTAGCAAGATACATTAGCGCTCCAATGGCACTAAGATATGGTACTTCAGGACCAAGGATATCTTCATTCTCTTCTTTAGGACGGAATTGATCCTTTTCCACGTCCAAAGATCTTACGATCATTGGGGTACTTAATGGATGTGACTTATCCATATAAAATCTTTTCAAGATCTTCTCTGTGTATGTTGTTTGATGAATAAATATCCCATTTTTTATATGCTCGATCTGCAGGCCGAGACAAAATTTAGTTCTTCCAAAATCTTTCATCTCAAACTCTTCTTTTAAAGTTTTTATAATTGTTGGAATCTCTTCAGGAGTCCCAATGATATTTAAATCATCAACGTACACAACAATTATAATGAACCTAGATATAGTTTTCTTTATGAAAACACATGGGCAGATATCATCATTCTTGAATCCGTTTTTGGCCAGATACTCAGACGATTATACCACATTCGTTCAGATTGCTTTAGACCATATAAAGATCTTTGCAATTTGACTGAGTATAACCCTTGCGAATATTCATTGGATGGTTTAGATATCTTTAGTCCTTCAGGGACTTTCATATAGATATCCCGATCTAATGAGCCGTACAAATAGGCTGTTACCACATCCATTAAATGCATATGCAATTTATGATATGCAGATAAACTGACCAAATAACGCAATGTTATCGCATCCACTACAGGGGAATATGTTTCTTCATAATCTATACCGGGCCTTTGTGAAAAACCTTGTGCCACAAGTCGGGCTTTATAGCGCACAACTTCATTTTTCTCATTTCGTTTTCTCACAAATACCCACCGGTATTCAACAGGTATTACATCTTCTGGTGTACGGACTACAGGTCCGAAGACTTCACGTTTTGCAAGTGAGTCTAATTCAGCCTTCATGGCTTCTTTTCGTTTTGGCCAATCATTCCTTTGTCGACATTCTTCGACTGATCTTGGCTCAAGATCCTTACTTTCATGCATGATATGTAATGCCATATTATATGCAAATATTTCATTGACAATTGTCTTATTTCGGTCCCATTTCTCTCCTGTAAAGACATAATTTATCGAGATCTCATCATTTTCACAATTTTCAGGTACCTGAACGTCTTCTGGCGTTAAAATTATATCAGAATTTTGGACAACTGCAGGTGTCTTTACTATGTCTTTTTCAACAGGAATAGTATTTACCTCTTTTATCTTTCGAGGATTTTTATCTTTGGAACCGACAGGCCTGCCATGCTTCTGGCGTGTATTTGCTTCAGTGGCTATTTGTTCTACTGGGACATCAATTCGAATTGGGGCATTTTCTGCCCTACCACGCTTCTGGCGTGAATTTGCTTCGGTGGCTACTTTTCCTACTGGGACATCAATTCGAATTGGAGCATTTTCCGCTGGTATATAAGATTTGGTTATCCTCTTTGTATCGAAAAATGTATCAGGCAATTCATTTGCTATTCTTTGCAAATGTATAATCTTTTGAACTTCTAGTTCACATTACCCTGATCGAGGATCTAAATGCATCAACGATGATGCATTCCAATTAAGTTCCTTTTTAGGAATTCAGGGGACTCAAATCCAATCTTTACTAGTGATGGCCTTAAAATTAACTTTCCTTGAGAACATGCAGCACAACAAAATTCACTAGTTTTAAGAATCTTCTGGTTCTTTAGTGAATGTCCATGAGAGTTTTCAATAATTCTCCTCATCATGGTTGTTCCCGGATGACCCAATCTATCATGCCAAGTTATGAATTCATTTGGGCTAGTAAACTTCAGGTTTACAATGGCATGTGATTCAATTGCACTAATCTTAGTATAATACAACCCAGATGAAAGTGGGGGTAATTTTTCTAATATAACTTTCTAATCTAAATCATGAGTTGTGATACATAAATACTCATGATTTCCCTCATTCATTGTCTCAATATGATATTCATTTTGGCGAATATCTTTGAAACTTAGAGACTTGGTAGACAATAGTGCATTATTTATTATGAATTTTGTTCCTCCGAGAAACAAAATTATAGCTCTTTCGGAGCCTTCAATCACATTGCCTGAGCCAATAATAGTATTAACATACTCTTCTTTTGGCACAAGATGGGTAAAATATATAATACTTTTAAGAATAGTATGCGAACTTGCACTATTCGCAAGGCAAATATCTTCAGAATATGTCCTTGCCATTTTTCTTCAAAAAAAAAAAAAACAGATAATAATAATAATAAAATGAGCAAAAGTACATGCACAGTAAAAATTATTCACATGAATACTTAACAAACACATACACATATCAAACTATTCCATCATTGATCAAATAGCCAATATTTCCTTCGAAATCCTTAAAGAAATTAGATATATTATAATGAGTGGTGGAATTTTCATCATTTGAAACAAAATTTGTTTCCTTTCTTTTGTCATCCTTTTTCAAGGATGATTGATAAAGATCAACTAGATGCCTTGGGGTACGACAGGTACGTGACCAATGGCCCTTTCCACCACAACGGAAGCATTTATCCTCAATTGATTTACTTTGCCCATTGTTTCTTTCTTTATCCCACTTCTGGTGAGATCTTCTGTTTTGAACATAATTCCTTTTCCTTCCATGATTTTTCTTGTTATTAAAATCTTGCCATTTACCTCTTCTGGAGTTATAATTTGCCGCATTTGCTTCAGAAAATGGGACGGCGGCGCCAGTTGGGCGCGCTTCATGATTTCTTTAAAGCAACTCATTGTTGGCGTTCAGCAACAAGAAAGCAAGAAATTAACTCAGAACATTTTTAAATTCTTTTTCTCGATACTGCTGCTGCAGGAGCACAATCGAGGTATGGAAGGTCGAGAAAATTTTCTCTAACATATCAGGCTTGAGGACGTATCACCATCTTTTGATGATTGTATCTTTCTTCAAGACCTTTCCACAGATCTGCAGGATCTTTTAATGTGGGATATTCATTTTTCAATCATACGTCAACATGACGACGAAGAAAAATCATGGCTTTGGTTTTATCCTTCTGGGATGCATTATTTTCAGCCTTAATGGTATCTTCAAGATCCATTAAATCAATATGGATTTTAACATCTAGTATCCATGATAAATAATTATTTTCAGATATATCAAGAGCATTAAATTCAAGATGAGAGAGCTTCAACATAATAAAAATTTGTTACCCGAGTCTTCCTAAAAATTTGATCAGAGTCTCGTGCTGATAACGTGTTATAAAATAACTAAAAAAATAAGGAAGAAGCAACAAATAAAATATGAAAATATAATTAGATAACCCAAGTAGTAATATTTACTAGAATTACTATCTCAATATAATAGAGATGATTAATATATTTACTAATATTATATATAAAAAATAAGAGAGAGGAGTACTTAAAATACTTGTAAGGAGAGAGAATATAAAAGAGAGAGAGAACATTGTTATTATTGATTGTATTTTTCTTAGAAGCAAAGGCCTCTATTTATACATGAATAGGGGGATATAATTTCAACGTTCATTTAATATTATTCCTTTTTGAGAAAGTAAGTTTCACATGGGAATGGGCATCCATGTCCCATTCTTATCACAACATCAATAATATAAAATCACTGATCATTGATATGATATAGTGTTGTCCATTACAAGAGGAACACGATAGTATTATCAAGTAGGAAGAAATCATAGAGTAGAACAATATCGAAACTAATCCCCAGAGATCTTGATTTGGTAGAGTTGTCCCCGCCCAAAAAACTTTTTTCTATTTTTCATTCAAGTGAAGCACTCTTCAATTCAGTTTTAACCAAAAAAAAAAAAAAAGAAAGAAAGAAAAAAAAAAAAAAAGAAAGAAAGAAAAAAAAAAAAAAACGTTTAAACAGGTTTGAAGAAAATACTTGATTTCTAATGTTCTTAGATCCGGTGTACATGTCCTACAAGTTTCTTTAAAAGAAAACCAAAGTTACCAGTTTGGTTTCACTTCGGTGGCAATTCTTGATGAACATGCTATTCTCATATCTTGCTAACATTGAATGATCGTTAAACAATTTCGGTGTAATGCCTCCGAATGGTAGTTGCATTTTTATTGATTTGTAAGTCAGGCTGGAAAAAGTTTAAGAAAAAATACCCAAGGAAACACCGACGCTACTTAAAGATTTATTGTTCCTAAACCGTACAAAACTGGTATATACAGCAAGCCTTATTCTATACATACCGGATCCTACAGCTGCTGAATTCTGTTCACGTGTGATGAAAATGAAAAACCAACTATCCAACTGTCTTCCCGAAATACGCGAACGTTATCAAACCATTTGGAAGAACCAGCCAAAATCAATAAAGTACCTAAATCAATTCAGCAGAGAAGTTATTCAGAATTCATAACTAAATGCCAAGCAACAAGAACGGCAAGGAGAAAACATTATGCTGCCAAATGAACCACAAGTAGAAAAATTAAATAAATAAAACGAACATTCAATTGCAAAGCTCAAATATTGTTTCGGATGTTGGATAATTAATGCTCTGCAGCATATTATTTTATCTGTTGATAATGCGGGATGCTTTGCACTAAGCTTTAAAAGAAAAAGGTATCTGGAAATGCTACCCCCATATGCAGGACCAAAAAGTACGTCTCTCACCAACTCTGCTGAAAGTTTTGTATGCCTTTTCCAATAGTTAATATCTCTCACGAAAATTTTAGGGAAGGTGCCTTGAACGGCAACAGCATTGGGATCATCGTTAAGGTAATTGCTAGCACTGACATTTTCATGAAAGCATGTTAAGAAGGTATTTATTCAGCAGGCTAGCCAGTTATGCTACAGCGCCAAACAAATTCAGAGATTTTGAAGATAAAGATAATGACAACTGAAGCAGTTCCTACTCTCCATAAAAATCTCATGGGATCAAACAAACCAAATAGCATTTCATAACTAACTCAGAATGAAAGCAATGCAAAAATAACCAAATCCTAAAGGACAATAAGTTCAAACTCTAACATGGTTTTATTTTATTATATTGTATTACTTTAAAAGCTGCAAGGGAAACACAACTCATATAAAGGATTAGTTTCACCGTTTCTCATAACAATTGAAAACAGGGAAGTCCTTAGAAAAACAAAGCTTAAGCAGAAACGGAATAGAATACATTTAAGGAACAATAATAGGTAATCACTTACAAATTATTTGCTATGTTGTTTCTTCATAATCAGATTGCTACTCTTTGCAGGTATTTTCATTCAGTTGAAATTGCTTTCATTTTTTTTCCTCAAATGCAAATTCTAGTTGTTTCTCCACGGACTTGAGAACTGCTGTTCGCTTGGATCTCAACTGGTATGGTGGAGATGCATTGTAAGCCTTGGGAAGGTCACTCTCATTGTCATGGCTTGCTGGACTCTCAGAGAACCTCCCAACCTCAGATCCAGAATTATCCTTGGTTCTCTCTGATTCATTAGAAGTACAAGAATGATTTTCTACCTTCAAAAGTTTACAAGGAGGGGTTTGTGTTTCGACTCTGTTCCGTCTCCTCAATATGGAAGGAGTGTTTGGAAAAGTATCAGCAGCTTTTTTCAAAAATGATTCAGGTGTCTCGCTGCATAATTCACTACCCTTCACACTAGCTGGAGTGAAGTAATCGATAGGCGACAACATCGGATTAGAGCAGTATTCATTCTGCAGGCTTAAAGAAAGAGAATCTAAAGGAACTGAACCACTTAACTGTGGCGGCTCATAACACAAAGAACCACAGGTAGGACTTTCTTGGGAGAAAGAAGTTCTGATAGACCTGCTGCTGCAGCTCATTTCACAATTGTCTACACACCGCTCAAATTTTGAGTTTACACTTAGTCCAGAATTCTCAAAATTTGTCCCACAAGTTATTCTGAAATTAACTATTGACACAGGCTTTGAGTTGCTCCAGGCGAGATCTATGTTGGATGATCCAGGTTTGCATTCTACACCGTCAGAATCAGCAGATTCATTCGCAGGAACACTTGAAGAATCACGAACATCTCTAACTGTCCCTGAGGATGACTGATTCATGCCACTCTCATCTAGCATACTAACAGTTGTAGGTTCAAATGGTGTTTCAACAGCTAAATTTAATTCTTTACTTGAACAAACAGGAATTGTTTTAGAAGTAGAAAGTCTAATTGTATCTTTGACAGCAACTTGTGCATTGTTCTTTGGCACTGGTGGAAGTCTTCCTGTAGCTAAATAAAAATCCAACTTTTTCTTCAAAGAACTATTCCAATGGTTCTTTATTGCATTATCAGTTCTGCATAAGAGAAATAATGTAGAAAAAATATTAGCATTTGTGACGAATACAATTTAAATGCCATGGCATTTAACAACACAAATTATCTCCTCCTACTTGTGCACATATAATCAATGAAATCTGCATCCTTTATATAACTTTTATGTGATAGCTATTCCAACGATTCACTCTACAAAAATATTTGAACCATAAAAGTGTGGTACTTCCATTATGTTCTGAACAACATTGAACAGATTTTTCAGCCCTAAAACAATGATGATGGACAAATCATTAAAATTTGTGTTGTTCAGAAGCCATATGAACTAAGAGGATCCTCGAAAACTTCGGTGCTTATTAAGCTTAATCGACTTCCACATCAGTATGACAGCTGCAACTGTTTAGATGGATGCACAAAAAGAATATGACACTGAACTGAGAAAGAAAAGAAACAGCAATAGTACAGGGCATTAAAGAGCCCTTGATATCTCCTGTCCCCGTGATAGTTCATAACTTCTTTACCTGTCTCTCTTTACACCAGAATTTGTTCATGGCTACACTGGCCATTGTTTACCAAGTTAAGCCAAATTTGCTTACCTATAACCTCAACAATAGGAGGTTTACTTTTACTTATCTTGAGTCACCATCAGACATGGGTTGAGAAGCATACAACCATTTTAATGGAAATAGAGTTATGTTAGGATAGATTAATTTTGCTCAATTGACTTTATCCCTTTTCTTTGTTGTTTTTTGTTTTCATAATTTTGTGACTTTTTCTGCTTGTATTAAGAAGTACTTCTTTTATATTTATTTTAAAAAAAAATGTAAGCAGAATACCTCCTCCTAGGAGAGCAAGAGGAAAATATCCACTTACCACCATAAAAACAACGAAATTCATGTTGAAAATAATTAGACAATGCCTCAAGATGATAACTCGTAATTTGAACAGTAACATCAAGATTTAAGCCCACTTCTTTTGCTTATCTATGTTCCATTATAATAAACAACAGAAATAATACGTAAGCATACCTTCCAGGAAGAACCTTGGCTATTTCAGCCCATTTGTTCCCATGGGTATGATGAGCATTTATCAGGGCCAATTCCTCGTCCAAAGTCCAGGCATCTTTCTTTATGTCAGGATTAAGATGATTGTGCCATCTGTAAGAATTTGAAAAGGGAAGAGCAATTTTAAATTGAGCAGTTCCTGTGTAAAGCCACTAATAGTAATGACATCATCAGTTTAAATTCTAGTCAACCTACCGCTCTCGGCACTGTTTCCCTATTCGACCAGGCAAAGACCTGGCTATAAGAGACCATTTTGTAGGCCCAAATTTTGAGACCAGTTCAACAATTTTATCATCCTCCTGCCCAAAATAATATATATATAATTTTTGAAAAAACTGAAGGAAAAAATTTATGAAAGACAAAGAACAGGTTCAACCTCCAATGTCCAAGGTCCTTTAACAAGTTCTGGATTGAGAACTTTTTGCCATCTGTGAAGGCATTGAACTTCTGTTCTATCAGGAAAATACTCAGCTGCATTTCACATTTTAAATTCAGGTCATTGAAATCAGCATAATGCTTACACAGTTACACTAAGCACTTAGAGTACCAAGCCACATAAACAACTTTCCATCATTCACAAACATAATCAATTTCCGTACATGGTGAATCACACGGAAGATATTATAAGAGAGGCAAATACAGGTTGGGAAGTTTTCATTCCTGGTGGTTTAATTCTAACTTTTCTGCATTGCAACAAAGTAACAAGTTAACCAAATGCGTCCTCAAGCCTATATCTTTCAAATTTCATAATACACTTACTTTTTTTCTTAAACTGCAGTATTCTCTAGTTCCACTTTAGAACTGAGTAAAACATCAATAATAGTTAAATGAAGAGGTTACAATAACATAGATATTCCATTAAACATACATTTCATGTAACTAAGAGATAAAGCATTAGTTGAGATTTTTAATTTCAGAATGGACGATGGATGGTTCAACTCTGTGCAATGAATATACTGGCATGCAAAATGATAAGAGTATTTTACAGTAAAAATCATGCATTTTACTGATCCAAAAACAGTTACTTATGATCAACAATATTACTCTCCTCGGGTCAAATGTATCATGTAATTTATATATTCATGTAAGCTGAAGATAGTCTCTCTTGATTATAAGTTTATAACCAATTATGCAATGCCATATAAATCACACAAGGTCATCACATAATTATTGAACTAGAATCTCCCCACCCCACCCACTAAATTAATAAATAAATAAGCAATGTGGAAAAAAAAATTATGTCAGATAGAAACAGTAAAAACAAAAAGTACCTATTTTCTTCCAATTCTTGCCCTTGTAAGTTGCAACAGCATTCCTTAATGTCTCATCCTGCACAAAATTGAAGAAAGGCATTAAGAGCAGATATTAACTTACATACAAGCAAGCAACAATGCAAGCACACATCTAAACAACAAAGAAGTGACAAAAGAATAGAAGTCTCCAAAGACAGAGTTAGAGAATAACCTCTTCTGCCGTCCAACCTCCCTTTGCACGCCTTATAGGGCCAGTGATCCTCCTGAACAGAAAATATTCACACAATGAAAATCACAGCAAAAATTCAAAATAGATACATGTTCAACAATAAAAAGGAAATCATCTAGC
This sequence comes from Arachis ipaensis, assembly GCF_000816755.2. NCBI lineage: Eukaryota > Viridiplantae > Streptophyta > Magnoliopsida > Fabales > Fabaceae > Arachis > Arachis ipaensis. Next base: position 89,245,675 of record NC_029788.2, on the reverse strand, counting down.
AATGCAGATTGTAAAACATGCAGTAAAAGCACACTCCCCTCAGATTACATAATTCATGATTAATAACGAACAACCGGAACAATGTAATCAGAAAGAGAGAGCTTAAATAAAGTTACCGGTGTGAGGGCGATGTAGATGTAGGGCCACACATCTCTGTGGACTTGTTAATTGGGCTGCCACTGCCTTCGGAAACAGAGGAGCAAGAAGCAGCAGTGGATTGCTTATTCTCCAGACAACACGCTTCTGTTTTCAACTCAAGCATATCTCCTAAATTCAGCAACAAAACCAAAAATACGGATAAAAAAAAAAAACCGTATGCAAACACATGTAGCAATTCCAATCATATATCAATAATGAAAACTCTAAAAATACACCTCATAATACAAAATACCCCAGACTTTCGAATTGAAACACAAATACAAACAAAAACCCAGATTTATAACTCAATTATCACATCAAAACCTTTAAAACAACAAAAATACAGTAATGAAACTCACACATAAACTTTGTGAGAAAGAGGTATTCTTGTCTTTTGAGGTTCTATCGCATGAAAGCAGATTCCACTCTTCTCATCACACCAATAACACAATCCCCTCCCCATCTCTTTCACTCTCGGCTTGGATAAGCCCCAGGCTTTCAGCGGCGATAGATTCGGCACCGGATATCTGGAGGTGTTTAAAGAGCAGCGGTGAGAAGCGGAAAAACCATAAAAAAAAAATGACGATTGTTATGGATGGATGGATTTGAAGGGCATTCAACATTATCTCTAATTATGAGGTGATTCACGGAGAAAATAACATATTAGTGAGGTAAGTGTAAGTGTAAGTGTAAGTTTCTAAATGAGGTGCTCCACGTTCTTGCTCATTCCCCAAGTTGCCGTATTAGAGAAAGGGGAAAGGGCATGAAAAACTAAACACTGGTATTCAACGGAAAAAGAAATTAAAAAGGAAAGGAAACCATAAACCCAATTCAGCATGACACAAATCAAACTCTGTTGTTTATGTCAAAAGATAATCGCGAAGACTCGATCAAACATCAAAAACAAAGAGAAAAAGAAAGAAAGAATTGTGAAGAGTTGGGAAAAAAAACAAAGTAATTAAGTAAATAATAACAACATAAAAGAAGGTGAATTTCTCTGCATAGAGGGAACTACCTATGCTTGCAGAGAAGTGGAGGAAATCGAAGTGAAGCTCACAGAAGAATAGAAGAGGAGACCAGAGACCAGAATTGCTGCTCTTCTCTCAGCTACGGTTTCGCAAAATCCTCGACCGTTGAAACGAAGCGAAAAGAGAAATTAAAATTAAAAAATCGAATAAAACCGAA
>NC_029788.2:89239000-89244318 GCF_000816755.2 Arachis ipaensis | reverse complement strand
AACGAAAAAAACCGAAAAAAAAAAAAAAAGAATTTTAATTTTTTGTATTTGGCTATTTGCTATTAAGTATTAACGTCTCCGTCTCTGGTAGCAGTGAAGCACCGCCGTTTCCGTTAACTGCCGTTTAGTGCGAAAGGCGGCATCTTCTTTAATACCGTCAGACGTCACATAACGGCACTCCCAAAAACGTTAGGCATATAAAACTTGAACCTCAGACAGTCATAAGGCATTGAGGATAATGAGGTATACTTAACTATAAAAACTAAAAAGCCTTTTAAAGAAAAAAACTATAAAAAAGAAAGAGAGAAAACAAACCTCGTAACTTTTGACAGATTTTTTGTGTGTCCATTATTTTTTTGATCTCCAAGTTTTAACAGATTTGGAGGTTAAGGAGGTGGATTAATTGATTGATTATTGAGTTAAACTGTTTACGTATTGGGCTTGGAAGGTTAGATCAACGGTTAAGTGTATTTATTGATTTGGTGTTTAATTTTTTTAAATGACATCACAATTAAAAAAAAATTAAAAGACAGAAACTAAGCATAAAGATTAGATGTCATATCACAAAGTCTAAGATCTTGGTCTTAGTTGTGTGTTTTGCCTAGGAGTGTTCATGGATCAGATCTGATCTACATATTTGTGGTATTTATTTGAATTCGATTCAAAAATTGCGAATATGGATCCAATCCGTAAGGCTTTCGGATTGGATGGGATCGGATCCGCATACTAATCGGATCGGATTGCGGATTTTGTGTTAATATCCGCATATCCGCGTATCCGCAAGAATAAAGAAATAAATAAGTAAATATTCTTTTTATGTTTTATTTCAACTAATAATTATCATATATGTTGTATTATTTTAATTTATTATTTAAGAAAAGTATGTTTAATATTATTTTAAGAGTAAACATATTTAAAAAAATAGAAAAAATAAATTTTATTGATATTTTTTTAATAAAAATAAAATTTAAAAATATTTTTGTATTTTGCGGATATATCCGATATCTGATATCCGATCCGATCGAACCTTAAAAACCGCGGATATTGGATCCGATCCGATCCGATGATTTTAGTGCGGATCAGATCGAAATTTTGGCCATATCTGATCCGATCCGATCCACGTAGTTTTGCCATAACATTCGATTCATGATTTGTTGTACACTACACTAATATTACTTTCCGTAACATTCCAATTTTTTTAATCATATTTGTTAGAATCCCACTAGGGAGCCAATGAAATATTTGTACAATGTGTACAATGGACTATTTATTTGACCCAATATGAGTTAAAAATGAACATCCAGGGTAAAATACTACTAATTTCTCAAACACAATACACCCATACTATCCAGAATAACCATCCGGGTACCAGGGATAATAAACATCTGATATCCTATTGAATTGAACATTCCTATACCCCATTGTACACATTGTATAGATACTCCATTAGCTCCCTATACTTCCTCTATTTGTTATTCAATAATTAATTAATTATACATTTGAAAAATTAATATATCTAATTTAAAATTTGAAAATACGAAAACATTAGCTATAGTAAATTTCTAGTTGACAATAAACCACCTTTCAAGATATAGTCATAACTAATTTTATACTTATTGGATTTGAATGATCTTTAGTTACATGAAAAGATAAGAAAACTAGCTTTATTCTTTAAGTTCAGTATAAAATCAAATTCAAATTAAATTAGGTAGACAAATCTGTTACAAGTTTATAGTAGAAAATCGTGCTCTTATCAGCTAGACTGATATACTAACAGTATTTCAGAAATATCTCCTATTCGATTGATTTTGTTTAAGATTCATTTTAAAGCTAACTCAATTTTCTATAAATTTGCCTCTGATAGCTATTTCTAAATTCCAAACGTAGAAAATTTTATAGGGCTTGCAAAGTGATGTTTCATCTTGGAGATTTCACCTAAACGCAAGTTGGATTCTCGTAACACAGTTTACATACCTAAGAGCTATTTGAGTCCTTCCTTTCTTATTATATTCCTTTTTTTTATACAAAACGTTCTAGGTAACCTATCTTCTCTATCTTCTATTATCTCTATAAATTGTCATTCATATACTTTCTCCACTTCATTATAAGAAAAATTTTTATTTCTTCTCACTTCCTTACTCTCACTCTAAATTCTTCACCAAATTATTCACAAATATCACTCATATATTTTTCGAGAAGATATCCTCTTTGAACTATACAACTACGGAATATGGAGATTTTCTTTCTATCCAGTCAAAGGTTCATACTTACATGAAAATATACGCAAAGTCTAGCCATGGATCAAGTTTCTCTTCGCCTACGAATCGTATCTATTTGCGTTGGAATATATATATAATTTTTACAAACTTCACTCGAGGTAGGAGATTTTATGCTAATTTTTATATGTCATATCTTAAATATTTTTTAATATAGATGTTAGCATTGCATGTCATGATATAACTCTTTCCTTCATACACATTATGAATTATAATAACAATCTTATGTGCATTAAAGAACTGAAGGAATGATCCTTCGATCGGTAAGGAAAGGTGACCCCCAAAGACAAGATAATTGAGATGATCCTTCGATGAAGGAAGGTGATTGAATCGAGATAATTCTTCGGTAAGGAAATGTGATCGGCAAACTTTTGGGATAAGAACTTTCGGTAAGGGAAGGGGACTCCCATCAATTTTATATAATAATATATCTTTGTTGACATAACTTCCTTCTTGTGTATGTTTAAATAACCTTGATTGTAAATTGAACTGAGAAAATGATCCTTCGATAAGGGAAGGTGATCGGCAAAACCTTTGAGATAAGAACCTTCGATAAGGAAAGATGACTCCTATCTTTTATACTGGTTTGAGCTCAATACCTTCCATAAAAGCTACGAGAAAAAGTAATGAAAAGTACAATGAAAAGTGTGATCATGATTGTTTTTCTTTTATCCTTTTTGTTTGATTTATGATTATGTTTATTATTTCATTCAAAGCTCCTCTTTTTATCCAAAGTTTCTTTTTGTTTGATTGATGATATTGTTTAAGATCTTTATTTTATTCAGATCTATTTTGTTTGACTTATCTATGCCAATGTTACTATTCTTCTCTTATTTATTATTTATTTTGCCTTGCAATATGGCCTATGAGAACATCAAACCAATGTTTATGAGTTTGCATTATATATGTTTTAACGTTATAGGCATTTTGTATGTGTCACACATGTCATAACATAAGTAAATGAGAAGTATCTAAAAGTCACACCACTCCGACTAACAAAGACTTTTGGAAAGAATAATTGAACAACATTGCATCATCGCTATTTTTATTTTAAAACTCAGAGTGGCTGGGGATGGATACGATAACACCAGATAGACTATTAACTTTTGTTTCTCACTAATAAACCCCAATTTTGTGGTTTATCTTGTGTTGAATTTAGAAAATTTTATCAACTTATCTCACATTTATTCAATGAAATAGCATGGTTTTGTGAATTTGTCCTAATTTGTGTTTAAGAGTGAAAACATGCTTTTTAGGCTTTAAAATTGCTAAATTTAATTCACTTTAATTCTATTTGATGCGTTGATATGTTTGTTAACTGATTTCAGGATTAGAAGACAAAGATTGGGTTGAAGAAATGAAGAAAAAACATGCAAAAATGGAGAATTCATGAAGAAATGAGATTTTAGTAATCTACCAGCGACGCATGTACGTGGCCCATGCGTGCGCATGGGAAGGAAATCAGCCAGCGACGCGTGTACGTGACCGACGCATACGCGTTATAAGTAAAGTTGCCAGTGACGCGTACGCGTGACAAGCAGCACGTGACTTCATTAAAAGCAATACGCTGGGGGCAATTTTTGAGTTGAAGGAGGCTCAAATCGAACTCATTTCTGATGCTTTTGAACTCAAGAATTATAGGGGAATGGGGGGGGGGGGGGGGAAAAGTAGTCATAGTTAGTTTTCATCATGTTTTAGGTTAGAATTCTAGAGAGAGAAGCTCTCGCTTCTCTCTAGAATTTAGGGTAGTTTAGGTCAAATTTTCTTAGATCCAAGTTTTAATTCTTGTTTATAGTTTAACTATCTTTATATTTTATTGTTCTATTGTCTTAATCTTCTTAGTTTTTTTGTTAATTGCTTTATGTTGCCATTTTTACTTTCATGAATCCTTGTTAGATTTTTATTTCTTTAATGTAATTTTATTTTTCTATGTCTTTTTATGTTTATCTTGTTGATTTCTTGTTTGTGTTAGTTATGGGTTTCATTAATTCTTGCAATTTGTGATGTTTACTTTTATTGCACTCTAGGTGTTTGATAAAATATTTTCACTAGTTATAGAGTAGTTTTCTTTATTCTTGGCCTAGGCTAAGAGAATTGGGTGACCTTGAGTCATTGGGTCTAATTGAATTGGTGATTTGAGAACCCTTATTGGTCAATTTGATACCCATCAACACTAGCCTACTACTAAGTCCATTAGTAGCTAGGTTGGGACTTATGGGTTGATGTTGATCAAGCCTATTTGACTTCAAGCATAGAAGTAGACTTGATGGGTTGGTCCCTCATAATTGTTAATATATGGTTTGTAGACAAGGATGGTGATCTCAATTTCCATGCCTTAGCCAAGAGTTCTTTTCCTTTTCTTTGTTAGTTAATTGTCATTTACTTTCTTGTTATTTACTTTTCTTGCCAATCACCAAATCAAACTCCCATTGTTCCTTCATAGCCAATAATTGAACACTTCATTGCAATTCCTTGTGAGATGACCCGAGGTTTAAATACTCTCGATTACTTTTTATTGGGGTTTGTACTTGTGACAACCATATTAAAATTTGATTGAGGATTATTAGTTGGTTTGGAACTATGCTTACAACGAAGTTCTGTTTCTATTGAGAAATTCTAGACCAACGATAATTCTTACATCACTCACCCCTCTCTCTGTACCATCTTTAGGAACGACGCAGTACAAAGCAATACACTGCTCGATTGAGGTGAAAAGACAAGTGTATTATTAGGAGAAAGATATCAAGGACGTAGATACAAAATGTTAAGCACTTACCCAAATTCTTATTAAGAAGGAAGAATAGACAATGATTTTAGTCATAGTTGTACAAATTAAGAGAATTAGGATTTTGTGTGTGTCTTGTTTTATCTTTATTGAGTGATTGCAATTGTGGCTATGATGTTTTTTTTCTATGATTATTTGATATGAGTAAAATTTGTCATTGTTTGTGCCTTTATAGTTTAGCACGCCCATTTTTCATGTTAGTATCTCTTGATCTACTCATATTTTTCAACCAATAACAATTTTAATAAAAACTAGTT
>NC_029788.2:89234043-89238943 GCF_000816755.2 Arachis ipaensis | reverse complement strand
AGTTATTCTCTCTATTTATATATAAAAATTATTTTATATAAAGATATAATTTTTTTTTAAATTTTGCAAGGTTTGAATATCAACGACCAATGTAATCCAAATAAGGGTTAAAACCTGGTTTAAAAATATTAGTTTAAAAATATTAATCCAATAGAGAGATTCGTGAATCTTGGGAACTAGATCTTGAATTCTTTATCATTGTTTCTACCAAAGCCCAAGGTATTAAGATAAATATCACATTGTGTGGAATATCGCCAACTAGGATCACTCCAACCGGACCTAACCCAATAAGCTAGTCAAGTACCTCTACCCAATGGGTTGAATGAGTCGCTGTTTAGGATCCACTGGCTCAAGGCCCACCCCGACTTTAGGAGCAAGAAGCTCCCCTTACTACTCCAATTCACAAAATGCAAGAAAATAATGCCCCACCATGCAGAAATCACCCAACTAACAAGGGATTTAATTACTCTTTATCGGCAGACAAATTATTTTTTTTATTGAACCAGTCAACATACCAGTCACCTTATAAATAGCTTATCACCTTAGGTAAATTTTATCCAGTTGACATACACTCCAATAAAAATATTTGTTGACTTTGGAATCGGAATCCCTTACATTCGTTCTAGAAAAAGATAGCACAACAGTCTGTGATGTTCAAACACCTCATTCTCAGGCCCATTCTCATAATTCTTTTCCAAGTACACTTCGATACATTAGTGTAATTACATGAGATTGGAAGATCAGCCAGTATCAATGGTGGATAACCACTACGTTGAAAGAAGTATGAGATTAGATTCCAAGTCTTGCACTCGAACGTGAAGCCATGAGTGTTGCCCTCAGCCACTGGCACCACCCTACTAGACTTCGCAATGGGTGGCCTCCCAAATTCATGTCCCACTATCTCATGACAAACCAACCAATTTGAGCGCGATGGAAATTACGGGTCTTGGCCTAAACACCATGGTAGACTCGAGCTAGCATGGCAGAGAGAAGCAGAACAACAATTATGCCAAGAACTGTAACGACGATGAGAGCCTGAGAGGCAGATGATAAGATCCACGACTAGAGGCAGAGCTCAGAGAAAAGGAGGTCGGAAGGATCATCACAAAGTAGATTACTACTACAGCAGTGAAGATTCATTTTTTAAGGCTATTGTGAGAGCTGAAGTTCCAAAAACTTCAAGAACAAAAAAATGACCCTCTAAGATTGTTCGACCAACGCCCAACATCGTTTAAAAAACTTTAGAAGTCGGATGTACTTGGCGTGGAAGCCTCAGATGCAACATGTTGTAAGGCCATTCTAACTACATTGATAAAAGTAGTGCAAAAATGGTTTGACAAGTCCCATGATTCCAACCTCTCTGCATAGAATTTGTATTTCTAAATAAACTTTATTGAATTTCTCCATGTATACTCTAAGTGTTTTCTCTTGTTCTTGCTTTATGCCAAATAAGCTTGAAACATATTTTATCTTTTTGAATAAAAAAGTGAGCTAAAAAACTTTTAGCCAACTCGTCAAAATATTTGATCTCTATGGCAGATGTGAAAGAGTAAGTTGAATTGAGAAGTACATTAATAAGGTAGAAGCTACACTAATAAGGAGTCAACACAGAAGGGCGACTTTAATTCTTAAATTATTTTAAAAGGATACCATTCTTTTACTCCTCTACGAGTTTCTTTTGTGGAGGTCTACAAGGATATCTATCATATGGAGAAGATTCTCTTAACTCGACTTAGCAAAAATAATATAGGTCGAAACAAGTAAGAGTATTGCGATACAACCAAATCTATGGCCACCACACTAATCATTGCTACAACCTGAAGAGTGTGATAAAGAGGTTGACCCAAGATGGAAGATTGTATAAGTATCTTGCCCGCCAAAAGATTAGATAGTAGACTCTAAGATTCCAAGAAAAAAGATAAGTCAAAAGACCTGAAAAAGATCTAGGAGAGTCATGTTCATGTAATAGCTGAGGACTTTGTCAGAGGGGGAACCACCAAATCCTTTCGCAAGAGGTACCTCAAGAAACTTTATTAGGTCAGTGAGAATCTAGGGAATCCGACCTACCAAAATCATGTATCGCTTATCGAGATCGTGTGTTAGCCAGATAAGATATAACTTAAGAAATCAAAATATGCAGCATACAAGTATACACAGTCATAATAATATAATATACTTGCCCGTAGGCTCAGATTAATACACCCTCAATAGTACATAAACTGCTTATTTATATAGGTATTTACATACTATATTACTTACTTTAATAGGCCCCCCTCTACAAGAACCATCCTACTCTAGAACCCATCTAACTTACATAAATATTTACAAACGATACTAGCCTCTAAAAAATCTATACAAAGCAAGGACAAAGATTTCAACTACTACTAGTTATAGCCCGATGATAGTTGAAGGAACATGGAATGCTGTGCTAAAGTAAATGGAGTCATTCTAGCATGCCAGTAATGTTGCTGCTGCTCACATCCACATATTGTCCAAATGTTGAAAACTCAAAGAAGATCATGTCGGTCCCCATCAGAAGAATGAGAGAAAGTAAGGGGGTGAAAACCTAATATTCCCAGTAGGGTACTAAGTAGGAAACTAAAGGGTTCTATAGCCTAAGTCTAAGAATTTGCTTAGTGACATTAGCAAGCAAGTACAAACACGGCTAAATATAGTAGACTAGCAATCATAGAACACAAAAAATAAAGATAATTCATAATAACAGAGAGTATGCACCGAATACAAATACAGAAAAAATGCCTGATGCGCAAATAATATGATGCATGCCTATCCTAGGTAATCCATGAGCTCATGTATCGGTTAAGTACCTGCAATCCGACGTTACCCGGGACTCCCTAATATGATTTCTCCAACTGTGTACGTTTTGCATACATGCCTAATGGACAAAGCCACATACATTCTGGCAACCAGAAATTGTTGCAGAGCTTGACGCAATAGTACACTAACAATTGGAGAAACAGTGTGCATTCTGATGGTTGTCTCCACCGTCAATCTCAATCAAGTAACGGGCAAGAGAGACGCAACCGCGACCCTTGCCAGGCATACAATCTGAATGGGTGTACATTTTAAAATCTTAAAGTTTTAAACCCCTTCTTCTTATAATACCTTGTTTCATTCTCAGTATGGGAACCTCTTCTTCTTCTTCTCGTTCCATTTTTCCTCTCTCTAGCATCACTCTTGCTTGCTACCCCTACATGATGGCAATAACAGAAACCCAGTAGCGGTAACGGATCGTCGGCGGTGACAATAGTGACGTGCGAAGACGGATCCACAGGCGGCAATATCAGCTCTTCCCTCGGTGACATCCTTGGCAGCGACGACGCTCCCCAATAGCGGCGACAACGGTAGCAGTGGCGGCTCTCTCTCTCTCTCTCTCCTTCCCTGTCTCTCTCTTCTATGACAACGATGACATTGATGCCTGATGAACGTATTTTTGATGGACTAGAATTTCACAAATGAAACCTCGTTGCTAGTATAGTTTCTAAACCAACAAAGAATCCTTTCATACAAAAATTTGGTTGTCACTAAAACAAACCCAGTAAAATTAAACCGAAGTATTTAAACATCAGATCGTCTCTCAAAGAATTACAGGAAAGTGTAGTTATTATTGGTTATGGAAAAGTATCTTTTTGGGTTTTTTGAAATGTTGAACAGGGAATGTAAATGACAAGAAAATAAACTAATAATTAAGAAAAGCTCTTGGCAAGGTATGAAAATTAGAAGTCCTATCCTAGCTATCCTTATCAATTGTGATATCAATTGTCCCTTGCTCCCACTTAGTTAACCCTTACCGAATAAAGGAAAGTCAAGTGGATGAATCAATTTGATTCCTCAAGTCCTAGTCAACTCCTAAGGAAAGACTAACTTTAGAGGGATCCAAATCAACTAGCAATTTTCAATTATCGATCAACAAAGGAGTTTGATAACTCAAGAGTCTCCAATTACTCAACCAAAGCCAAGAATATAGAAATCTACACTAAAATCCAACCAAGCATTTTATCAAACACTTGGAAGGCACAACATAAAAGCATAGAAAAGCAATAAGAGGCAACAAAATCCAAATAACCAATTGTAAGCATCAATAAGACAAATAGAAGAAAGCAATCATAAATATGAAATACCTTAAATTGCATTAAATAGAAAATCAAGTCTAACATGAGAATTCATAAACTAAAGTGGCAACATGAAGTAATCAATAAGGTAAATAAATAAACTAGAATGCTAAGACAAATAAAAGTAGAAGAGAAACTAAATTAAGCTAAGATAGAAATCTAAAATTGAGAGGAACTAAACCTAAGAATCCTAAAACCTAGAGAGAGGAGAGAACCTCTCTCTCTAGAAAAATACATCTAAAACCTAAAATTATGTGAATGAAAGTTGTGTGAATGAATGAATGTTATTCCCCCACTCTGCAGCCTATAATCTTTATATTTCGGGCTTAAAACGGGGCCAAAAACATCTCAGAAATCTCCCCCAGCAATTTCTGATACGTCCAGCACGTTGCTCTGTCACGCGTACGCGTACGTCACGTGTACGCGTCGCTTGTCTGCCGCTCTATCCATGAGTACGCATCATACACGCGTACACGTTGCCTAAAAGCTAGGCAACTATGGAAAATTATATATCATTGCGAAACTCCGGATGTTAGCTTTCCAACGCAATTGGAACCGTCTCATTTGGATCTTTGTAACTCAAGTTATGGTCAATTAAGTTTGAAGAGGTCAGGCTTGACAGCTCAGTAATTCCTTCAATTTCTTGTATTCCTTCCACTTTTGCATGCTTCGTTTCCATCCTCTAAGCCATTCCTGCCTTATAATATCTGAAAACACTTAACACACATATCAAGGCATCTAATGGTAATAAGAGAGGATTAATAATA
>NC_029788.2:89225606-89233895 GCF_000816755.2 Arachis ipaensis | reverse complement strand
TTCCTGCTCTATAAACCCTGAAATCACTTAACATACATATCAAGGCATCGAATTGTAATAAGAGAGGATTAAAATTAGCAAATTTAAGGCCAACGAAGCATATTTTCAATCATAGCACAAAATTAGGAAGGAAAATGTAAAACATGCGAATTCAATGAATAAGTGTAAGAATAGTGGATAAAATCCACTCAATTAAGCACAAGATAAACCCTAAAAATGGAGTTTATCAATCTCCCCACACTTAAACATTAGCATGTCCTCATGCTAAGCTCAAGAGAACTAAAAGAGTGAAGATGAATGGTAGAAAGTATGAAATGCAATCTATCTATATGAATGCAAAATGCTTTTACCTACTTGGTTAAAAGTAAACAAATTCTCCAAGACAAATATAAACTGGATTCTACTAATTCAAATCACAAAATAAAGTACAAGTAAACTTGCAGAAGAAAATAGCTCATGAAAGCCGAGAACAAAGAATCGAGCATCGAACCCTCACCGAAAGTGTATACACTCTAATCACTCAAGTGTTTAAGGTTCGATTCTCTCAATTCTCTACTAACCTCACTTTCTAAGACTTGCTCTTCTTCTACCAATCAACAAATAATTTGATGTACAAATACACATTTCAAGAGGTCTTTTAAGGGTTGTAATGGGGTTAGGGTGAAGGTAGGAATGTATTTAGTTAAGTGGACTAAAATCTGAATCCTTGACCAACCTAAACTGCTCACCTAACCTAAGACATTCCATGTAATCACAGTACACAAATCTAATTTCCCATTAACTATGTTTATTACATATTCATGCATCCCAATTTGAGTACAACTCATATACATTGCTACCACCATTTATTTTGGGGCATTTTGTATGCTCAACTATTTTTTCTTTCACATTTTACACAACTCCCAATTCTCAAACCAAATGTTTCCAAACCTAATTTCCCCACACTTAAATCATGAGCACTCTCACTAGTCTAAGCTAACCAAGGATTCAAATTAAGGACAATATTATTTTTCGCTTAGAGTTAATGATGTGCTAAAGTAAAGAACAAATGGGATAAGTAGGCTCAATATTGGTTTACAAAGGATAATGGAAAGGTTAAGGCCATAAGGGTATGTAAGCTCAGTGAAACAAGGCCTTAATCATATAAGTGTGCATATATCAAACAATGGAAATATGGAATTAAGAAAGACAAAGATCACAATTTTAGAGAGAACAACACACACCGAAATTAAAATATTGGTTGATAAAATGCAACCAATCAACTAAGCTCAAAAATCTCATAGATTTTATGTGTTTGGGCTCTAAACCATGTTCCAAAATAAAAATTTTCAAGCAAGTTTAACAAAAATTTTAATTCAAATTAGTGAAATGCTATAAAAAGGGTCTTGCAAAAGAACTTATCACTCCAAACAAGTAGTGGTAGAAGAACATGCACAAAATCAAACAAACATGCAATCAAACATGCAAATACAACAACTAATTTAACAAGGAAAATTAAATATTGGTGTTGAAATAGAAAATAACTAACCCACGGAAGTCGGTATCGACCTCCCCACACTTAAAGATTGCACCGTCCTCGGTGCATGCTAAGATGTGCAAGTGGATGGGTTGTTACAACTGATGCTTTTCTTTAGAGATTGTGCAGATGAACTTGCCCGTTGTCCCATTGAGAAGCTTTTCCTTTCCCTTCTCGGTGGCCATCCTGAAAGAAGAGAAAAGGCTAGAAAAGTAACCCAGAAATAAAGATAAGAAAACAAAGAAAGTATGGGTGGGTTAATACCAAATAATGAGGGTCTCAATTTCATGGTAGCTACAACATGCAAGTGAGAAAATAGTAGAAGCACATGGCATATCAATAGTGCAAAAATTGCAACAATGGGGAAGAGATAGTAGGTAATGAAAGATAATATAAATTCATGTCAATGCAAAGGAATACAAGTATCATAAAATATTAGCATTGACTTAAATAATATTACCTAATCAGAATAAAACAAGTCATGAAGCACCAGAATAATGGAAGAAAAGATGCAATAGTTGAAGAGGAACATTTAACACCAAAGGAAAAATAATAAACTTAAAAAAAAAAGAAAATAAGAGTATGCAAAAAAAATTAAAATGCAATGAATGAAAGTATGCAAATGCAGTAGGGAGAATAGAATGAAAGAGAATAAGGATGAGAAGTTAAAGAAATGAAGAAGAAGAAGAAGGTAAGAAAGGAGGAGGAAAGAAGAAGAAAGGAGAAGGAAATAAAAAAAAAGGACGCGACGCGCGCGCGCCGGTCACGCGTGCGTGTGAAAACAGACACGGCCATGCGACGCGTAAGCGTCGCCCACGCGTGCGCATGGGTGGCGAAAAATGCATTCTGACGCGTGAGCGTCGGTCACGCGTATGCGTGACTATTCGCGCGACTCCAGCACCATGGCCACACAACTCTCTGTTCAATTCACTCTTTACGCCGATTTTCATCCCCACGCGTACGCGTTGATGACGCTTACGCGTGGGTTGAAATTTTCTGCAGGGGACGCGTACGCGTAAGGCACGCGTATGCGTGGGGTGGCTTGTGCGCCACGCACCCCTCCCACGCGTCTCCATCGCAACTCTCTGCCCCATTTATTAATACTGCAAACTTGCATGGGACGCGTCCGCGTCGTTCGCATGTTTTGTTTTTTTTTTTATGCACAATGCAGGTGATGATGTAGAAATTATGGATGAACACTGATAACAGTAAAATAAAATAAAACTAAGAATAAAAAGGGAGGAGCATACCATGGTGGGTTGTCTCCCACCTAACACTTTTAGTTATTGTCCTTAAGTTGGACATTTGGTGAGCCCCCTTGTCATGGTAGCTTGTGCTTGAACTCATCCAGGAATCCCCACCAATGTTTGCAATTCCAATAGCCTCCGGGGTCCCAAACTAGGCACATAAAGCCTTCGAGCAAGTTAAAGCAAGTGACAAGTCCCCAGGAGTGTTGATTGTTAGAATGAATTCCGGGGTCCCAAACCTTGCTTTTGCACCCGTCTTCGTATTGATCATTATTGTTCCAACCGAGTGGCAAGCAATTTGAATTCTCACTAAGGCATCCAAACAGTTTCCTAGACCCATTCAATCGAGCTCGACACCAATCCTTGCACTTCAACTTTGAGCATACAATCGTATTGAACCTTGCCTGACAACTCCAACCACTACTTATCTCCCTCTTACTCTTAAAGCCACAAAGAGCTCTAAGTTGACCATCTGTCTCAAGTAACCCATATTCAAGTGGGAAAGTGAAGGTTAAGGATAAGAATTTTACCCACTTGAATTTTGTATTAGATGGTAATGGCTTTGGGAGAGGTGTTTCTAATGATCTTGCAAGCTCCACTCCCTGATGCTTTTCCTTGACAACTTCCACCTCTTTGCGAGCTTCTTCAACATTAACCTCGTCTTCAAGTTAAATGGGAGAGGATTCAATTGTGGATAGAAATTCATTAATTTTTGAATCCATCTCTTGATCAACCTCTTCAAGTTCTCCAACTATAATATGCTTTGGAGGTTGTACACCCTTCTCAACATCAATTTCAAGCTTCTTGGAGGGAGGTTCTATGACCGGAGGTTCCCATGGAGGTTCCGCATCTCCTAAGTCTTCAACCACTTCCTCTTCTTTAATAATTTCGGGTTTCTCTGCTTGCTCTAATACAAAATCCAGCTCCTCCTTGATAACTTCCACCTCTTGATAACTTTCTTCAAGGGTCTCTCCTACCTCCACCTTTTGGACCTCCTCTTGCTTCTCTTGAAGTATGTATGTGTGAAACCGATCCATTATGTCCCTAAGACGATCCCTTCTCTCTTGCTCCATATCAATAGCATAATTTGGCTCATGTTGCTCTTGGATTGATGGATATGGGTGAAAAGTAAGTGCACCAGAGCTTGAGGGATGAGTATTGGGGGTAAAGGATGGATCCATACGGGATATAAGAGCTTAGAGAGTAGAGGTGAGACCGGCGAAAGTAGAGATGAGTTTGGTTTGAAGCTCCTGTTGCCCTTGACGAATAACACTAAAGTTGTCATCTATGGGAGTTTGGTGTGGATATGAGGGTTCATTTATTGGGAGAAATGGATCATAATAGGAAGGTGGTTCTTCTTGGTAAGGATATGGAGATGGTGAATATTGAGGTGGTGGTTATTGGGAGTAATTGGGTTGGAATTGGAGTGGTTCTCTGTATGGTTCATATGGTGGTTGGTTAGGTGGATATGGACTGGGGTCATATGGAGGCGAATGGTGGAAAGGGGATTGTGAGTATGACAGTTCAGAGTTATGTTGAGGACATGGTTCATAGGCACGTGGTGGTGGTTGTTGACAAGTACAAGAAGGACTACCACATCCATTAGATTGATATGCATTAGGAGTGAAATTATACTTATACGAAACCGGAGGAGGTTGTTGCCAAGAAGATTGTCTATATGCTTGAGGCTCCTCCCACTCTTGATTGTTCCATCCTTGATACATATTCGCATTGTAGCTTCCATTCCCTGCAACATAATTTGAACCAAACCCGTAGCCAAAGGGATGAGAATTCATAGTAGCAAGTAAAAATAAAAACTAATAAGAATTAATGAAAATAAACTCTTAAAACTAGAAACACTAACAAAGAAACAAAAAAGCAAAATTATTCACAATATTCACAATAACCAATAATAAGGCACACGTTTGCAATTCCCCGGCAACGGCGCCATTGTGATGAACGGATTTTTGATGGTCTAGAATTTCACAAATGAAACCTTGTTGCTAGTATAGTTTCTAAACCAACAAAGAATCCTTTCATACAAAAATTTGGTTGTCACTAAAACAAACCCAGTAAAATTAAACCGAAGTATTTAAACCTCAGGTCGTCTCTCAAGGAATTGCAGGGAAGTGTAGTTATTATTGGTTATAGAAAAGTATCTTTTTGGGTTTTTTGAAATGTTGAACAGGGAATGTAAATGACAAGAAAATAAACTAATAATTAAGAAAAGCTCTTGGCAAGGTATGAAAATTAGAAGTTCTATCCTAGCTATCCTTATCAATTGTCCCTTGCTCCCACTTAGTTAACCCTTACCGAATAAAGGAAAGTCAAGTAGATGAATCAATTTGATTCCTCAAGTCCTAGTCAACTCCTAAGGAAAGACTAGCTTTAGAGGGATCCAAATCAACTAGCAACTTTCAATTATCGATCAACAAAGGAGTTTGATAACTCAAGAGTCTCCAATTACTCAACCAAAGCCAAGAATATAGAAATCTACACTAAAATCCAACCAAGCATTTTATCAAACACTTGGAAGGCACAACATAAAAGCATAAAAAAGCAATAAGAGGCAATAAAATCTAAATAACCAATTGTAAACATCAATAACACAAATAGAAGAAAGCAATCATAAATATGAAATACCTCAAATTGCATTAAATAGAAAATTAAGTCTAACATGAGAATTCATAAACTAAAGTGGCAACATGAAGTAATCAATAAGGTAAATAAATAAACTAGAATGTTAAGACAAATAAAAGTAGAAGAGAAACTAAATTAAACTAAGATAGAAATCTAAAATTGAGAGGAACTAAACCTAAGAATCCTAAAACCTAGAGAGAGGAGAGAACCTCTCTTTAGAAAACTACATCTAAAATCTAAAATTATGTGAATGAAAGTTGTGTGAATGAATGAATATTATTCTCCACTCTACAGCCTCTAATCTATGTTTTTTAAACTTGAAACTGGGCCAAAAAAAGCTCAGAAATCGCCCCCAGCAATTTCTGATATGTCCAGCACGTGGCACTGTCATGCGTGCGCGTCATGCATGCATACGCATCGCCTAACAGCAAAGAAACTATGGCAAATTGTATATCATTGCAAAGCCCTGGATGTTAGCTTTTCAACACAACTAGAACCACCTCATTTGGACCTCTGTAGTTCAAGTTATGGTCAATTAAGTATGAAGAGGTCAGGCTTGACAGCTCAGCAATTCCTTCAATTTCTTGTATTTCTTTCACTTTTGTATGCTTCCTTTCCATCTTCTAAGCCATTCCTGTCCTATAAACCCTAAAATCACTTAACACACATATCAAGGTATCGAATGGTAATAAGAGAGGATTAAAATTAGCAAATTTAAGTCCAACGAAGCATATTTTCAATCATAGCACAAAATTAGGAAGGAAAATATAAAACATGCGAATTCAATGAATAAGTGTGAGAATAGTGGATAAAATCCACTCAATTAAGCACAAGATAAATCCTAAAAATGGGGTTTATCAATGCCTACAGTGCCGTCTCCCTCTTTTCCCCCTCCTTCTTTCTTTTTCCGTTTCTCCGTCTCTTCTCTTTTCTTTTTCATTTCTTTTTCATGCATGGGTAATCGGTTGAAAGGGTGGCGGCGTGTATGTGTGAGGGGGAGTGGAATGTATGGATGAGTTAGGGTTAGGTAAAAAAATTAAGGTTTTATTTTGAAAATTTTAGGGTTTGGTAGAGTAAGAATTTTAATAAAAATAAAAAGATAGAGTAATAATATAAAACCAAATGAAATACAAAATAATTATCTTTGAAATACCATTTTATTATCAACTTGTAAATTTATTTTCAAATAAATACTACTTCAATAAAAATTAGGGATAATCAAATTAATTTTTCTTTTAAAATCATAAATAAATATCATAATCTAATTTCTAAAAATATGGGGTCTTACATGATTATATCATAGGGATATCCTAGTGGCATGATAAAGAAAAAGCAAAGTATGCAATGAAACATAGTTAGTCTATTCTCCAAGCTCTACTAAGGACGAACTACTCTGATACCATTTGTAACGAGCCCACTTCTAATACGTCATGACCAAGTCTAGCCGCCAGACGCTAGTATACGACTTATCTTAGGAATTCTAGATTAGATATACTAAAAGTATAATATGAGCCTAGATCACTTATCGCGATCGCGTGTTAGCCAGATAAGATATAAGTTAAGTAATCAAAACATGCAGCATATAAGTATACACAAGCATAGTGATATCATATACTTGCCCGTAGACTCAGTTTAATACACCCTCAAAATTACATAAACTGCTTATTTATATAGATATTTACAGATTCTATTACTTACATTAACAGGTCCGACTTTACAAGAACTACACTACTTTGAGACTCGTCTAACTTATGTAAATATTTACAAAAGATACTAGCCTTCTAAAAAGTCTATTACAAAGTGAGGATAAAGATTGCTACTACTACCACTACTACCACCACCCACTACCACTACTACTACTACTACTACTACTACTACTACTACTACTAGCCATAGCCCGATGATAGCTGAAGGAACATAGAATGTTATGCTGAAGTAAATGGAGTCACTCTGGCATGCCAGTAATGTTACTGCTGCTCGCATCCATATACTGTCCAAATGCTGAGAGCTTAAAGAAGATCATGCTGGTCCTCATCTGCAGAACGGGAGATTGTATAAGGGTGAGAACTTAAGATTTTCAATAGGGTACTAAGTAGAAAACTAAGGGGTTCTGCAGCCTAAGTCTAAGAATTTTGCAGTTACATTGGCAAGCAAGTACAAACATGGCTAAACATAGTAGATTAGCAATCACAGAATACAAGAGGCAAAGATAATTCACAATCACAGAGAAAATGCACAGAATATAAATACAAAGAAAATGCCTGATGCGCAAACAATATGATGCACGTTTGTCCTAAGCAGGCCGTGAGTTCACGCGTCGGTTGACTACCTATCACCTGGCGTTACCTGGGACTGAATCCAAATATGGTTTTTCCAACGGCGTACATTTTACATATGTACATATTGGACAAAGCCACATATATTCTGGCAACCAGCCATCATCGCAGAGTTTAATGCCAAAGTATGCTAACGGTTGGAGAAACAATGTGCATTTTGATGGGTGTTCCCACCATCAATCTCAATCAAGTAGTGGGCAAGAGAGACGCAACCGCTACCATTGCCAAACATACAATCTGAAAAGGCATACATTCTAAAATCTTAATATTTCAAAATCTTTCTTCTTATAATACCTTGTTTTATTCTCAGTGTGAACCTTTATCTTTTCAGTCTTTCAACATAATTACAATGGTGTCTTTTCTTTACTAAGGGACTCGTTTGCCCTTAATCATTTTACAAGATTTTTATTTTGTCTTTTCTACACTAACTTTCTCTTTAGCTTTTCTCTTTAGGTTTCTAGTGATGTTTTCATCCCTAGAGTTACTAATTTACCATTATACCCTCATATTTTTTTCAAAAAAACTTAATTAATCATTTATATATTTTACT
>NC_029788.2:89175050-89225536 GCF_000816755.2 Arachis ipaensis | reverse complement strand
TTTAGTGACAAAATTACTAAACTAACCCTATGACTCCTCTTTTGTCCATTTACCTCTAACACTTTTAATTAATATCATTTTTACCTTTAATGACACAAAAGACTATTTTACACTTAGATTAGTTTTCTTACTTATTTAATTACTACGCTTTCACTTTTAATCCTAACTTTTACTAAAGCTATTATTTATACAATTGTAACTTGACTCATTTATATAATTACAATTTTACCCTTAAGACTACTAAGATCATAATTTTAAGTTTAACTTATTTTAATTATATTTTTAGCCTTCTTTTTACATATTATGACCAAAATACCCCTTGTGCTTCCTCATACCAATTTCATTGAATAAAAATATGCTTTCTAGATTCTTTTAAACTTTTTTACTTCACACTTTTACACTTTATATGGCTGAATTTTTCAGTGGCAAATTTTTACATTTTTTTTTCACTTTTAGTGACTTTTAAAGCTTGAAACTTAAACCCAAGTGCTTTAATCTTTTCGCTCCTTTCGTAAAAGAATGATAAGCATTAAAAATTCATATTTCATATTTCACATATTTCACATATTTCACATATATAACTAGTTCCTAAGTGTTTTATGAAGGTAATTATGAGATTCTGAGCTTAAAGTTGTCTTTCTAAAGCTTTAACGAAAAACTACTCTTTCTGCATTATTTTATTATTTTATTAAAATATTATTTTTAATTAAATATTATTATTTAATATTTTATTATTATTTATTATTTTATTAATATATTTTTGAAAATTACCCCTTTTTAACTTTTAACCTTTAAAATTCACTTTTTACCACCCGTAAATTTTAATATTTCTACTTTAACCACCCTAACTTTAGAAATTACAAAATAACCCCTCAAACACTAATATAATTACAAACTTGCCCTTTTTAAGATCTAAAAGGTGTTCTTCAATGTTCTTCACCACACTCAAAGTGTTCTTCGTGTTCTTCGTAAATTCTTCAGATTCTTTCTCTATTTTTACTCGTTTTTCAATCTTTTCAGTAATCAATTTTTACCATAATTCAAAATAAAATTGCATCCACCAAAGTCCCATCTTTTCTACTTGATTTTAACACAAATTGAACCTCAATTTGAGTCCTAGGGTTCGTTTTTCCAGTTGCACTCAAGAACATGTTTCATAGCTTGAATATCATCAAATTTCATCCAAATTTTAACAAACTTTCACCAAGAATAACTCATATAAGCAATCAATTTCAAGCATAAACAAATCATATCATAATCACACATATCAAATATAATTAATCAAGATTAATTTTATCAAACCCTACCTTGATTTGCTGCTCCAAATTCGATTACTCTTTGAAGTGTTCTTAAAGCACTTTTTCCTCCTCAAACACATCAAGAACAACTTTAAATCCACAAACCCTCAACTGACCAAATCTCACTCAACATGTTAGGAAATAATTTCTCACCTTGGACTTGCTGAAAATTAACGTTTCTTGGCCCACAAGTCAAGTTAAGCATGATTCCTAAGGAAGAACATCAAGAAAACACATGTTTAAGCATATTTCTTTGAAACTGAAGCAAAAGGGAGATGGTGCAGCCAACTCACCTTGATTCCAGCCTTGATAAGTCATATGGTTATGTAGAGGAAGAAGAGAGGATCATTTTGGTGAAATCAGAGTTTTGATTTGAGTTTTAGTTCAGAAGAAATCAAGCTTTGAAGATTAAGTGTTCATGAAGTTTTTTCTCTTTTCTCTCCTTTCCATTTCGGCCAAAGGGAGTAAATGACTAGCCTTGGAGTGTCTTGGGGGTGTAAGGTGAGTTGTGATTGGTTGGCTTGGAGGTGGATTAAAATAATATTAAAATATCTCAGGTGTATAACTACTAAAACTAGATGTATCAGAATACACGTAAAAACATCTCTAAAAATTATTTTCTGACCTACTAGCGTAAATGACACTAGTAAAATATTTAATTTGAGAATAGAACATGTATGATGAGGCCTTAGAATTGCTAAAGTCATCAAAGAGTGCTGGTGCTAAGATGCACCAGTAAACTGTGAACCCGGTTAAACTGATTTTCTATTTTTAACTAAAATTGACCAGGTAATATTATATTATTATTCAAGCAGCGTCTAATACTAATATAATAATAATATTATACTATTATCTTTCTTCTCTCATAAATCGAGTCCGGTTCGTCAAACAGAGACTATTTACGAAAACTAGAATCAAAACCCCTAACCGATACGGTTCAAAAATTAGGTTCTTCGTGATTGCGTTGTCGAGCTTGCCTCAAAAGTAGCCCTGGCTTAAAGATGACATAATGATAATAACGATTGAGATGCTTGATGATACAGTAGAGGTGTCCTCTTTACTGATCTTCCAGAGAAATCAATGTTTTCAAAAAAGATCTCGTGTACTCGAAAATCGGGGTTGTTACATTTTGTAGAGGATTTTGAGACGAACGCGTGACCACTGACAGCTCATCAATCGAAGCTCCAGAATAAAAGATGTGGGATTGAAATTGAAACAAGGGTTAGGGTTCTTTGATTTCACCCTTTTCCCAAATATTTAGTGTGCTTCATTGTGAATTTGGAGAAGGAATGGCTGAAGCAAGCATATATATATATATGGGTTGGGTAGGTGGGATTGGGTCCACTTGGGTTCGATTCACCCGGTTTAGTCTATTAGTCTAATTTTTTGCTAAAATCTTTAAAATTAGTGTCAAAATTTATATTTTAATTATTTCTACTCTATTAAACTATAAAATTTGATTTCTTAAGTTTTTAAATAATAATTAATTTCTTGATTAATTATTTACTAATTATCCAGACTTTACAAGATGCATCAGAGAATTTCGGCACCGCAATCTTTATCGCTGGAGTTGGAGGGGGCATAGCAGAAGGAGCCATGTAGTTAAGGTTTGAGACTATGATAAACTGCTGGTCCGGTAGACCCATCTGTGACATCACATGGGTTGATGGGATAGTTGGGATCGAGGGCGATAACTGAGAAGTCCCTGGGCTACCGGTGGAAAACCTCCCTCTACCACGGCAATAAGACTGACTCGTGACACCTCTGCTACCTGTCGTCATGTCTACAAAGAGAATACCAATTAATACTAATCAACATATACAACACAAATCCTTCAACATTTATATTTTCAAAAAAATTTTGATATAACCTCAATTGGATATATATCCACCTTTATGGTTCCCACAAATCCAACCAGCCTCAATCCACAACATCAGTCAAACTCAATTAAATTCACCAAATCTAAAAATATTAATACACATACAAAAGACAAAAATAATTTATGATGAATTTATGCAAAAGTAAAGTTTTAAAGTGTGATACGCAGTGATTGAAAGTAAGTTCACAAAACACTTTCAGCACTAACTACAATAATATATCAAAGTATGTCTGAAAAAAGCTCTGCTAGGGTTTCCACTCAAGAGGATGACCTAGTACAGAGAAGCACCAAAAAAGTCAAAACTCGAGGAAAGGTGGATCTTAATCAACCATCGGAGAGCATGGAAATTATCCCACATGAGGAAAACACGTCCATAGCCACGAAGGGATCATACAAGGACACACTGTTGACTAGCCCTAGACTTGAAGAAGACCATATCACCTCGCTTGAAATGGAAGATGATGACCCTAACCCTGAGGATAAGTGGTATAGAGATGATGATGATGATGATTGAGAGAATGTTGATAAACCATTTAACACTTGTCCCACAATCCCTGTATCTAAGGAGGAATTTGAATAGTGGTGTAAACCATGGAAGAATGCCCTCATGGTCAAAGTGCTGGGTAAAGGTTTCACATTCGCGTTCTTGGAGCAACGACTCCACAGATACTGGGATAAGAAAGGTATGATTCGTGTTATGGATATGAATCGTGACTACTTTTTGGTTCATTTTTCAGATGAGGAGGATTACGCGCATGCGCTTATGGAAGGTCCATGGATGATTTCCGGCCATTATCTCATTGTGCAAAGATGGAGGCCTTTTTCCTAACCGAATCCACAGAGGTTAGAAAGATCGCCGTCTAGATTTGCATTCCAAATCTTCCAACCGAGCTTTATAACCATCGATTTCTTTGGAGGGTTAGCTTGACCATTGTACATATGCTCAAAGTTGACCGCACTACCTCAATCCACTCGAGGGGGAAGTTCGCCCGTATATGTGTTGAGATCGACCTGGCAAAACAACTAGTGCCCCGAATATCTGTGCTTGGCTGTGAGTTGAACCTTGAATATGAAGGTTTGTACCAAATTTGTTTCTCCTGTGGCAAATATGGTCATAGATCAGAACAATGCATGGGAAATAGTGCTAACAGTGGTCCTATAAGGAAGAAAACTACGCCGGATTATCTCCGCAAGGTGAGGTGCCAGGTGGCAGTGCTGAAGACGAAAATGGAAGGCCCGCAGACCCACAAAATCACCGCAATTGTAGCAACAGGAAATCCAACCCTGACTTTGGGCCTTGGATGTTGGTAAAAAGATACAAAAATAGAAAGAAACCTCAAATAGGACAAAGAAAATCTCATGCCAATCAAGACGTGATCACTATCTATAGAACTGAAGAAAGAAACTCTCCAAAAGAAAATAATTCCAATTCAGGATCCCGATTTGCTATATTGCATGAAGAAAATCTATGAAATGTACAGGAGAGTGCGAATGAATTGGAAGTGGGCTAGGGGACACTAGAAAAATATGGGTCACAATTAAACCAAGCCCAAGTTGTAACTGGTAAAACCTAATTGCAAAAAACGGTCATCAAACCAGGCGCTGGGAGAAACCCACAGAACCAAAAGAAATCTGATCCCCTCCGAAGACCATGGTCAAACCGGGTAGGAAAGAGAACAATGGCAAGAACAAATCTAAAGTTCCAGGGCCCTCTACAACTAACCCTAAAGGGTCGGAAATCTCTATGAAAGCAGCGAAAGGAAAGGAAAAAATTCAGAGCTTGAAGGTATGGAAATGGTTGTCAATGAATACATGAAAAGGATGGAGCGAGACCGACGGGAAGCCCTCAATGCTTTGACGGACACTCGAACAAATTGGGAGGGGTATGCGGTAAGAGAAAATTTGCTCTTTAACCCCGATAAGCAACAGCAACCTCCAGATGCACTCATGGGGAATGTAGAGCACCGGGGTAACCAAGTGAAACAACTTGATGTCACCATGGTTGATGCCGGTGGTGGTGGAATTTTGGACGTATCGTCCTCCTGAGACCAGGTAGGTTCACTGTCGGGGGCCCGTACCCACAAGTGAGTCTAGCTGTATGGCTTCTCCTCCCTCTCAAGTTCTGATGATAAACATCCTTAGCTGGAACTGCAGGAGGGTAGGCAGTAAAGCCTTCCCTTCACTTATCCATGATCTGCATCATGAGTATGGAGCTAATTTGTTCTTTCTCTTAGAAACCCATGTGAGTGGTACCCGAGGTAACCAAATTAGGGACAAGATAGGCTTTGACAAATCGTTTGTAGTGGATGCAGTCGATCATGCTGGAGGAATTTGGTGTCTTTGGGATTCCTCTGTTTGGAGTGTGGATGTGTTAGAGCATGATACAAAATTCGTGCACCTAAGAGTCTCTAGTAATAACTCAACTTCCTGGCTCATTACTGCTATCTATGGTAGGCCCCAGCGGGTGACAAGAAAATTGTTATGGCACTCCCTTAAATCCTATGATGCTAATGTTAATCTCCCCTGGTGTCTGTTGGGCGATTTTAATGCTATGTTACATAACCACGAGAAAAGTGGAAGGGGGTTGTGCAGTAATCAAAGTTCCTGTAAAGAGTTTTAGGATTGTATTTCGACTTGTGGCCTGGTTCACTTGGGGTTTATAGGCTGGCCATACACTTGGAAGAGGGGCAATCTTGCAGAGAGGTTAGACAGGGGCTTAAGCAACCTAGACTGGAAAATTGCCTTCCCAGAGGCTTTTATAAAACATATGCCCATGCTGAAATCAGACCATTCTCTTATCTGCCTGCATCTCTCTCCTGTTAGCTCTCAAAATAGAGGGAGACAGCCCTTCCGCTTTCTTACGGCATGGATTACTCACCCTGATTTTGGGAATGCTGTTGATGCGTCTTGGAATGATCAGGGCTCTTGGGCTGAGGGCATATCGAACTTCAAGAGCAGGATCAAGGATTGGAATAATTTTGTGTTTGGTGACATATTTAAATGGAAGCATAAAATTCTTAGATGACTTCAAGGTATTAACTCTAGTTTGGGGCACTCTCATAACTCCTTTCTTGAAAAGCTACAAAAAGTCATGTGGGTGGAGTGTGAACAGATTCTAATTTAGGAAGAAATGCTTTGGTTCCAAAAAGCTAGGAGTTAGTGGATCGAATTCAAGGATCATAACATAAAATTCTTCCATGGCTCCCTATGATTAGAAGACGCAGATATAAAATTGTTTCACTTCAGAATGACACCGGTGACTGGATAACAGATAGCCGTACTCATACTCCCTTTATTCTGAAGAACATGTTTCCTACTCTTAATAACACATACATCCACACCATAGGCCAAAATGTGTCTGATGAGAAAATTAAAGATGCGATGTTCAGCATAGGCAGTTGGAGGGCCCCGTCAGAGATGGACTACAAGCTATCTTCTACCGAAGTCAGTGGAGTAAAATAGGCAGTGACGTCTGCAGTCTGACCAAAAATATTTTCCAGCAACCAGATAAGGTTAAAGAGGTAAATGAGATGCTTCTCGCTCTTATCCCAAAAGTGGAACCTATCTCACACCTAAAATAGTTGAGACCCATAAGCCTTTGTAATGTTTCTTATAAGGTGGTTACCGAAATCCTGGCTAACAGGTCGAGAAGTGTTTTGAAGAAGTTGGTTAGGCCTAACCAGTGCAGCTTTATTTCTGGAAGATAGAACTCTGATAACATCATCATCACTCAAGAAGTCATTCATTCTATGAGACAAAAAAGGGGGGGGGGAAGGTTGGATGGCCATTAAGATTGACCTGAAAAAAGCTTACGACAGGCTTAAATGGGGCTTTATTAAGGAGACCCTTATGGACATTGGTTTTCCTCAGAATTTTATTAAGGTTTAATTACTTTGTTAGTCCCTATAATTTTGCAAAATTTTTAATTAGGTTCCTATACTTTTTTTTAGTTGGGTCCCTATGCAATTAAGCCAATTACTACCAAGAGGGACCTAATTGAAAAAAAATTGGTGCAGGGACCCAATTAAAAAGAAAAAAAAGTATAAGGACCTAATTGAAAATTTCACGAAATTATAAAGACCAACAGAGTAATTAAATATTTTATTAATCTAACCCTCTCCTGCATCTTGACTGCCAGAATGAGAGTCTTGTGGAATGGGGAGGAATTGGAGGAATTCTCACCTACAAGAGGAATCAGACAAGGAGACCTCATCTCTTCTTATGTTTTCATTCTTTGCATTGAAAAACTTTCCCAACTCATCAATACAGCAGTGGATCAAGATTTTTGGATGCCTATTCGTCTAAAGAAGGATGGGTTGCCTATCTCTCACTTGTGCTTTGCAGATGATATTATTCTTTTTGCGGAAGCCAGCGTTGACCAAGCAAACATCATTAATAAGTCTCTTGAAGCGTTCTGCAAGAGTTCTGGTCAGAATGTTAGTAAAGAGAAAACTAGAGTTTTTTTCTCTAAAAATGTGGGCCACACTGTGCGAACAGAGATTAGTAATGTTCTGCAATTTGCCAGAACAGATGACTTGGGGAAATACTTAAGTGTTCCTATTCTTCATTCGAAAGTAACAAAGCACACCTTTGAGGGCATCATTAACAAGCTCCATGACATATTAAATTCTTGGAAAGCCTCCTCTCTCTCCTTGGCTGGAAGAACAACTCTGGTGAAATCCGTCCTTTCATCTATACCTTTATATAATATGCAATCTGCTATATTACTTGCTGCTACTTGTAATTCTATTGATCGTATCTGCAGGAATTTTATTTGGGGCGACACAGACCAAAATAAAAAGATTCATCTCCTTAATTGGAAGAAGATCTGTGAGCCAAAGCAATCTGGCTGGTTGGGCATTAGACATGCAAGCCACATGAATCAAGTCTTTATGATGAAGGCTGGCTGGGGGCTTATAGCGAGGAAGGATAATCTCTGAGATAGAGTCCTCCGATCAAAGTATGGTTGCGTCAACGACATTATGCTTAGAGTGGCTAAAAAATGAAGCAACTCCAATCTTTGGAAGGGTATCTGTGCCTCTTGGGATAACGTTGAACGCAACTGCATTTGGAGAGTTGGCGATGGATCCCAAATTTGCTCCTGAGATGACTACTGGGTCCTGGGTGTGGGATGCCTAAGTGATTCCTCCAACCAGGTAAGTAGTAGTTTCAACTTCTCTGAGGTGCTGATGGAATTTCTTGATATCTCAGGGCAGTGAAATGTGGAAAAATTTCAAGGGCTGCTGCCAGAGGATATCATCAAGAAGATTATTGCCATCACTGCCCCTTCCCCTTGGAAGGAAGCTCTCCGCATAGCCTGGCGGCCTTCCTCGGACGGGTCCTTTAGTACAAAGTACCATGGAGGACCAACACATTCCAAATAAGAACTTGCAGTTGGTGTGGAATTGGCAGGGCCCTGAGCATATCAGAACCTTTCTTTGGCTGGTAACACACAACGCAATACTTACGAATTCGGAAAGAAGGTGGAGACACTTGACTAATGATGATTCTTATCCAAGGTGCCGGGGCCATGAAGAATCAGCTATTCATGTGCTTCGGGATTGCTCCTATGCTAAAAGCATCNACCGATCTCAATGAGTGGTTGTTTGAAACCTGACATCAAATAATACTTGGAATTGCCTTTTGGGTATTACCGTGTCTTCTTTATGGTACTTTCGAAACAAACTTGTGTTCAATGGAGCATCGGTTCATGTCATGACGGCCGTAAACCAGATTCGAGCGTGATCAGAGGAGTTCTTCAGAGTAGCTAGAAGCAATTTGAAATCGTAAAATATACAAAATAGAATTGCGCAAATAAAAATACATTTCCAGCCATGCGTATATGGGAATAAATCATTTTTTGGTATTTATATGAATAAAAAAGCCATAAAAAATACATGGACAATGAATAATAGATAAGATAGGTGGGCGAAAGCGGATTTGGAGGCAGGCGAGGCAAGGCAACGAAAGCGTCGACATGAGGGATGAAGGAAGAGAGATGGGCCAAGACAGATCTGGAGGTGAGGCAACGACGACAACAACATTGATAGGGAGGCGTGGGTGCACAAAGAAACGAGTGAGAGAGAGAGAGAGAGAGAAAAGTGGTGAACAAAAGGAAGAGACAGTAGCGGCAACGGCAATGGCAAAAGGAGAAGACAGTAGTGATAGATGGGTCAGACAAACAGAGAGAGAGAGTGATAGAAATGGCAGACAAAGGGAGGAGACAGTAGCGACAACAACAATAGCGAAAGGAGAAGCCTGTAGTGATAGATGGGTCAGATAAATGGGGAGAGAGAGAGAGTGTGTGTGTGTGTGTGTGTGTGTAACACCCTAATTTTTAGCACCTTATGATCGTACTAAAAGCCCAGGCGTCACTTACCTCTAAACCTTTTTATTTAATATTGAGCCTTCGCCCGAATACGAACCGAAATTTTAATCAAGAAATTGAAAGGAGACTTTATTTTAAATCACTTAACCACAAAAGTATATATCCACATAACTTTATATATATAGACTTATTCAAAGATCCTTAAATACAAGTGCTACTCCTCTGAAATTTCCAAATCAATAAACAGCGAGGTGAAAATAAAATCTAAGACTAAACCAAATATAGAAAGTACGAATACATGTATATAAAACTCTGTGGACTGATCGCGGTTCTTCACCAAGGATTCCTGAACATGTTGGTGAAAACAGAAGATCTGTAGGGGGTGAGAACGTCGTCCTCGCATGTTCTCAGTAGGAAAAGTGAATGTCATGATAATAAAGAAATAAATTGCAAATATTTACAGTATAACTTTAAAATAATTACCTTTAGGATTTTTTATACTCACTTTAAAGACTTAGTTTGTTTTCTTTAAATTACATTACTTTAAGCAAATCACAGTCACGTCACTCAGTTTTGAGTTATAATGATCAGTTTTCGATTATCTTAATCCTTGACATATACAGGAACCAATAAGCACAAGCAGATTCGTAATACAAACACATAAATAATTCACACAAAAATCAAACCGCATAATCATAGAGAAATAAAACAAGTAAACACAACCAAATGTAAAATTTGCAAACAATATGATGCATGTCTAGTCCTATTCCAGGTAATAAGCTCATTTGTCGGTTTCGACCTGCACCCGACGCAATCCAACTCACAAGTCAAATAAGGCATTCCAGCGACATAACCTCTACAAGTTTCTACTTCTTGCAGGCGCTGATTCTCCAGCTGAAGTATGTCAAACATGACCTCTGCAAGTATGATAAACCATTATTTTATGATTTATATTGTGTTTAATTGAGTGGTTTTATCAAGTCTTTACCCACTTATTCATATGATTAGCATGATATTACAATTTCTTCCCAAAATTACTCCATGGTTAAAAATTTGCTTCCTAGAGATCTTTTAACTATGTATTTTAATTATCCTTTATCCCATTCGATGCTGTGATCTGTGTGTTAAGTGTTTCAGGTTTCATAGGTCAGGAATGGCTTAGAGAAGGGAGAGGAAGCTTACAACAATGGAAGGAACACAAGAAATTAAGGAGATGACCAGCGAACACTGACACGAACGCATGGCTCACACGAATGCGCGAAATGGAAAAATCACAGCAACGCGAACGCGTGCCTGACGCAAACACGTGGATTGGAATCTGCACGAATGATGCGAACGCATGGACGACGCGAACGCGTGACAAGGAAAATCGCCAAATGACGCGAATGCGTGGGCGGCGCGTACGCGTGACCTGCGCGATCTGCAGAAATAACAGAATACGCTGAGGGCGATTTCGGGCCGCATTTTGACCCAATTTCGGCCCAAAAACACAGACTAAAGCTAGGAAACATGCAGAGACTCATCACGCATCCACACACATTCAGATTCATCGATATTAGGATTACTCTTAGTTTTTAGATCTGAATCTAGATCTGCATTACATTCATAGTTTATGCTTTTGCTTGGATTTTGGATGCTGAGAGTCATTACCTCCGTTGAAGACATTACTTTAGTTTGTTTCCTCATTCCTTTACTTTTATTCATTGCTCATTGACCCTATTCAATTAAGTATTATACATTTTGAGTTTATTAATATATAGAATTATTTTTATTTTTAATTAATTTTAAATTTCTCTATTTTATTGTATTCAATGATGTCTTCTTATATTTTTATGATTATTAAATCCATGTCAATGGAGTAGAAATCCCACTTGACATGGGGGTTAATTAAGAGGAGACACTTGAGTTGGAATGCTCAAGTGCTTGGTTACATTGGACGTTGTAGGCTAATTCTGTACCTACTAACACTAGACTCTACCAAGGGAGAGGACTAGGAATTGTGGTTAAGAGTTAGTTCAATCACTATACTTTCCTTTATTCAGTAAGGGTTAACCAAGTGAAAACAACAACCTCTTTACACTACACTTGAGAAGATTCTAACAAGGATAGAACTTCAAATTAGTTATTCCCCCAGTCAAGACCTTTTAATATTAATAATAATTCTTAGTTAATTGCTTCAATTTACAATTACCTTTAATTACTCATTAACCAATTTAAACTTTCTGGAAATTTTCTGATTAATAAATTAGCATTCTTTCCTGCAACTCGTTGAGAGACGACCTGGGACTCATACTCCCAGCATTTCTATTTTTAAAATTCGTGACAACGCTTTCTAAATTGGTGAGGCAGATCTTAGCTAGTTAAGAGCTATACGTGCAACGTTATTCTCTTATTTGGAATCTCTTAATTGATTAACTTCTGTCATGCACGAATTTTTGGCGCCGTTGCCGGGGAGTTGCAATAGTGTGCTAAATTATTAATTAGTGTACATATTTTTTTTTTATTTTGATTTTTATTTGCATATTTTATTTTTATTTCTGTTACCATGAGCTACATGTCTTTCTCATTGAATGACACGTTCATTGCCTGATTCGAGTTTAGACCCATTTGATCCTGAAATTGAAAGAACTCTTTCATATATTAGACGAACCCAACGTCAGTTAGCCTCTGAGGGTGATGAAGTGATTGTTATCGATTCACCAGTCTCATCTGAGGGTGAATCTGAACCGCCATCTGAGAGCGAGACAAGCTCATTTACTACTGATTCAGTTGATTCACGTGCAGGTGACATGGCAGCACCTAGGAGAATTACCCTCCAAGAGGCAGGAGCCCCAGACTTCACACTTTAACCGTATCTAGTGCATCACCCAACTCTAGCTGCAGATTTTGAACTGAAGACTGCACTAATCAACTTGATGTCCAAGTTTCATGGCTTACCTGCTCAAGAGCCTATTAAGCACCTTAGGGATTTCCAGACAGCTTGTTCTACTGTTAGGCGTCATGGTGCAGATGAAACTTTTATTTTGTTAACCGCCTCCCCGTTTTCTCTTGAAGGAAGGGCGAGGGAGTGGTACTACACTCAACCTAAAGCAATTGTTACTAACTGGGATACGCTTAGAAGAGAATTCTTGGAAAAATACTTTCCAGCTGAAGTTACTGATAGATTGAGGAAAGAAATTTCAATGATTATTCAAGGCGAATCCGAGACTCTCTACGAATATTGGGAGCGCTTCAACAATCTCCTGGACGCATGTCTCCATCACATGATTGATAGACTAGTATTGATCAGCTACTTTACTCAAGGCATGAACCCCCAGGATAAGACTACTGATGAGCGGATAATTTATACGCTTTTTGGCATTGTTTTTAGTATGTTTTTAGTATATTTTAGTTAGTTTTTATTATGTTTTTATTTGATTTTTCTGGACTTTACTATGAGTTTGTGTTTTTCTTTGATTTCAGGTATTTTCTGGCTGAAATTGAGGGACCTGAGCAAAAATCTGATTCAGAGGCTGAAAAAGGACTGCAGATGCTGTTGGATTCTGACCTCCCTGCACTCAAAGTGAATTTTCTGGAGCTACAGAAGCCCAATTGGTACGCTCTCAATTGCGTTGGAAAGTAGACATCCTGGGCTTTCCAGCAATATATAATAGTCCATACTTTGCTTGATATTTGATGGCCCAAATAGGCGTTCCAAGTCAGCTCAAGAATTCTGGCGTTTAACTCCAAAACTGGCACAAAAGCTGGAGTTAAACGCCCAAACTGGCACAAAAGCTGGCGTTTAACTCCAAGAAAAGTCTCTACACATGGAAGCTTCAATGCTCAGCCCAAGCACACACCAAGTGGGTCCGGAAGAAGATTTCTGCATTAATTACTGATTTCTGCAACCCTAGGCTACTAGTTCTTTATAAATAGGACCCTTTGCTATTGTATTTGGAGAACTTTTCACACCTTTCATATACTTTCATAGTTCTTTTCATGTTTGGGGGCTGGCCTCACGGCCATGCCTGGACCTTGTTCTTATGTATTCTCAACGGTGGAGTTTCGGAAAGTCTAAACCTTGTCTGTGGTATTCCGAGTAGGATTCAAGGATTGAATGACTGTGACGAGCTTCAAACTCGCGAGTGTTGGGCGTTAGTGACAGATGCAAAAGAATCACTGGATTCTATTCCGACATGATCGAGAACCGACAGATGATTAGCCGTGCTGTGACAGAGTGCGTTGAACATCTTCACTGAGAGGACGAGATTGTAGCCATTAACAACGGTGATGCCCAACATACAGCTTGCCATGGAAAGGAGTATGAATGATTGGAAGAAGGCAATAGGAAAGCAGAGGTTCAAGGGGAACAAAGCATCTTCATACGCTTATCTGAAATCCATCAATGAATTACATAAGTATCTCTATCTTTATTTTATGTTTTATTCATCTTTTAATTATCAATCTTCCATCACCATTTGAATATGCCTGACTGAGATTTACAAGATGACCATAGCTTACTTCAAGCCGACAATCTCCGTGGGATCGACCCTTACTCACGTAAGGTTTATTACTTGGACGACTCAGTGCACTTGCTGGTTAGTTGTGCGGAATTGTGACAAAGTGTGATTCACGTTTGAGAGCTCCAAGTCTTTGGCGCCATTGTTGATGATCACAATTTCGTGCACCAAGTTTTTGGCGCCATTGCCGGGGATCGTTCGAGTTTGGACAACTGACGGTTCATCTTGTTGCTTAGATTAGGTACTTTTCAGAATTTTTAAGAATGAATTCTAGATTTTCAAGGTGATGTTCTTACCATCATAAAAGCTGATTGATTCCCATCAATTTAGCTATTGAATGTAATGTCTTGCTGAAGCTTGGCCAAACATGTCTAATCTTTTTAGACTGAAGCTTTAGACTAACATTGCATGATTCATGGAATTCTTATTAAAAATTTTGAATCCCTTCTATTTTCTTTTCCACTCAAGTTTCGAAAATCACAAAAAATTTTTTTTATAAAACCATAAAAATAAAAAATATTTTATGTTTCTTGTTTGAGTCTAGTGTTAATTTTTAAGTTTGGTGCCAATTGCATGTTTCTGTTCTTCTTGCATTTTTCAAATTCATGCATGTTCTTCATTGATCTTCAAGTTGTTCTTGATGATTTCATTGCTCTGATCTTTAAATTCTCTTGTTTTGTGTGTTTTGTTGTTTCTTACATGCAGTTTTAAATTGTTATAGTCTTTAGTATAAAAACTTCTAAGTTTGGTGTCTTGCATGCATTGTTTATTTGATCTTAGTTGCATTTTTATTGATTCTCATCATCAAAAATTCAAAAATATTTTTAAAACTATGTCTTTTCAAGTCAATAATACAGAGAATTGAAGATTCAGAACATTCAGCAGAGGAATCAAACAGAAAAAGCTGGGCGTTCAAAACGCCTAGTGAAGAAGGAAAACTGGCGTTTAAACGCTAGCCAGGGTACCTGGCTAGGCGTTTAACGCCCAAAAGGGTAGAGATTTGGGCGTTAAACGCTAGAATGGGCACCATTCTGGGCGTTTAACGCTAGGATGGCACTAGAGGGAAGATTTTGTTTTTAATTCACAATTTTTTAAAGTTTTCATAATTTTTTCAAATCAAATATTTTTCAATTCATATCTTTTCAATCATATCTCTTTCAAAATCAATTTCTTTCCATTTTCTATTTATTTTTACCATTTTCAAAAAATCCTTGCTTCAATTAAAGATTTACTTCAAAATTTTCAAGTTGTTACTTGCCTATTAAGAAAGGATCAAACTTTAAATTTTAAAATCATATCTTTTAATTTTTGATAGTCAAGTAATCAATTTTAATTTTAAAAATCTCTTTTGATTTTC
Source organism: Arachis ipaensis (assembly GCF_000816755.2). NCBI lineage: Eukaryota > Viridiplantae > Streptophyta > Magnoliopsida > Fabales > Fabaceae > Arachis > Arachis ipaensis. The sequence continues at coordinate 89,210,175 of NC_029788.2, read as the reverse complement.
AATCATATCTTTTCAAACATATCTTTTGAATCACATCTTTTTCAAAATTAATTTTTTTTTCAATCATATCTTTTTCTAATTTCAAAATTTTTTTCAAAAATCACTTTATTTCTTTCCCAATCTTAGTTTTCGAAAATCACAAATTTTCAAATTTCTTTTTTTATTTCAAAATCTTTTAATTAATTTTCGAAAATTCTTCCCCTCTTTTCACATCCTTCTATTTAAGGGACTAAGACTCCTCCTCAAGGTACAATTCGAACTCCCTCCTTCTTTATATGTTCGAATTCTCCTCCATCTACCTCCTCCTTCTATTCTTCTTTTCCTCTGACACCTCAAGGAATCTCTATACTATGACATAGAGGATTCCCTACTTTCTTGTTCTCTTCTCTTTCATATGAGCAGGAACAAAGATAAAGGCATACTTGTTCAAGCTAATCCTGAACCTGAAAGGACCTTGAAGAGAAAGCTAAGAGAAGCTAAAGAACAATTCTCTTTAGAAGGCCTAACAGAGCTCTTCAAAGAAGAAGAAACCATGGCAGCCGAAAACAACAATGCCAATAATGGAAGGAAGGTGCTTGGTGACTTTACTGCACCTACTCGTGATTTCTATGGGAGAAGCATCTCTATCCCTGTCATTGGAGCAAACAACTTTGAGCTTAAGCCTCAATTAGTTTCTCTAATACAACAGAATTGCAAGTTTCATGGAGATTTCTCAGAGTCTGTCTGAAATGCAAGTAGCAACAGGCAGTACTAAGGAAGCTTCCTCTGAAGAAGAAGCTTATGATCCTAAGAACCCAGCAATGGAAGAGGTGAATTACATGGGAGAATCCTATGGAAACACCTATAATCCTTCATGGAGAAATCAACCAAATCTCTCATGGAAGGATCAACAGAGACCTCAACAAGGTTTCAACAACAATAACGGTGGAAGAAATAGGTTTAGCAATAGCAAGCCTTTTCCATCATCTTCTCAGCAACAGACAGAGAATTCTAAGCAAAACCCCTCTGACTTAACTACCATTGTCTCTGATCTAATCAAAACCACTCAAAGTTTCATGACTGAAACAAGGTCCTCCATTAGAAATTTGGAGGCACAATTGGGTCAGCTGAGTAAAAAAATTACCGAACTCCCTCCTAGCACTCTCCCAAGCAATACAGAAGAGAATCCAAAAAGTGAGTGCAAGGCCATAACCACATCTCACATGGCCGAACATGGAGAGGAGGAAGAGGCAGTGATTCCCACTGAGGAAGACCTCAATGGACGCCCACTGACCTCCATGGAGTTCCCTAATGAGGAACCATGGAAATCTGAGGCTCACACTGAGACCATAGAGATTCTATTGAATTTACTTTTGCCATTCATGAGCTCTGATGAGTATTCCTCCTCTGAAGAGGATGAATATGTCATTGAAGAGCAAGTTGCTAAGTACCTTGGAGCAATCATGAAGCTAAATACCAAGTTATTTGGTAATGAGACTTGGGAGAATGAACCTCCATTGCTCATCAAAGAATTGGATGACTGGACTAGGCAGAGATTACCTCAAAAGAGACAGGACCTTGGAAAGTTCTTAATCCCTTGTACCATAGGCACCATGACCTTTGAGAAGGCTCTATGTGACCTAGGGTCAAGCATAAACCTTATGCCTCTCTCTATAGTGGAGAAGCTAGGGATCATTGAGGTACAAGCTGCAAGAATCTCACTAGAGATGGCAGACAATTCAAAGAAATAGGTTTATGGACTTGTAAAGGATGTTTTGGTAAAGGTTGAAGACCATTACATCCCTGCTGATTTCATAGTCCTAGAGACTGGGAAGTGTATGGATGAATCCATCATCCTTGGCAGACCCTTCCTAGCCACAGCAAAAGCTGTGATTGATGTTGACAGAGGAGAATTGATCATTCAAGTGAATGGAGACTCCCTTGTATTTAAAGCTCAAGGATATCCCTCTGTAACCATGGAGAGGAAGCATGAAGAGCTTCTCTCAATACAGAGCCAAATAGAGCCCCCACAGTCAAACTCTAAGTTTGGTGTTGGGAGGCCACAACCAAACTCTAAGTTTGGTGTTGAACCCCCACATTCAAACTCTAAGTTTGGTGTTGGGAGGTTCCAACATTGCTCTGAAAATCTGTGAGGCTCCATGAGAGCCCACTGTCAAGCTATTGACATTAAAGAAGCGCTTGTTGGGAGGCAACCCAATTTTTACTTATCTATGTTAAATTTCTATTTTCTATTATTATTTTATGTTTTCTGTAGGTTGATGATCATGTGAAGTCACAAAAACAATTGAAAAAGCAAAAACAAAGTGAAAAACAGAATGAAAAATAGAACACCCTGGAGGAGACAGTTACTGGCGTTTAAACGCCAGTAAAGGTAGCAGAATGGGCGTTAAACGCCCAGTCTGGCACCATTCTGGGCGTTTAACGCCAGAAAAGGGCACCAGACTGGCGTTTAATGCCAGGAATGGGCAAGAAGCTGGCGTTAAACGCCAGAAATGGGCAGCAGTCTGGCGTTTAATGCCAGGATTGGCAGAAAGGGGTGTTTTGCACGCCACTTGGTGCAGGGATGAGATATCCTTGACACCTCAGGATCTGTGGACCCCACAAGATCCCCACCTACCCCACCACTCTCTTTTTTCTTCACTCATTCACCAATCACCTCAATACCTCTTCCCCAAAAACCCCTCACCTATCAAATCCCACCATTCTCTTCACCACTCACATCCATCCTTCATAAAACCCTACCTACCTCACCATTCAAATTCAAACCACTTTCCCTCCCAAACCCACCCTCTATAACCGAACCACTCACCCCCCTCTCACCCCTATATAAACCCATCTCTACTCCTTCATTTTCACACAACCCAAACACCACTTCTCCCCCTTGGCCGAAACACATAGCCCACTCCATCTCCTCTATTTCTTCTTCTTCTTCTACTCTCTTCTTTCTTCTTTTGCTCGAGGACGAACAACCTTCTAAGTGTGGTGTGGTAAAAGCTAAAGTTTTTTATTTTTTTATAACCATTTATGACACCAAAGGCCGGAGAAACCTCTAGAAAGAGGAAAGGAAAGGCAAAAGCTTCCACCTCCGAGTCATGGGAGATGGAGAGATTCCTCTCAAGGGTGCATCAAGACCACTTCTATGAAGTTGTGGCCAAGAAGAAGGTGATCCTCGAGGTCCCTTTCAAACTCAAAAAGAATGAGTATCCGGAGATCCGATATGAGATCCAAAGAAGAGGTTGGGAAGTTCTCACCAACCCCATTCAACAAGTCGGAATCTTAATGGTTCAAGAGTTCTATGCTAATGCATGGATCACCAAGAACCATGATCAAAGTGTGAACCCGGACCCCAAGAATTGGCTTACAATGGTCCTAGGGAAATACTTAGATTTTAGTCAACCGGTCCGAAGCTACTATAGACCGGGCTATCATGATACATAGCATCATGATTGGAGAGGAAGTGGAAGTTCATGAGGTAATATCCCAAGAACTCTACAAGGTGGAAGACAAGTCCTCCATTGTGGCAAGGTTAGCCTTCCCTCATCTCATTTGTCACCTCTGCAATTCGGCTGGAATTGACATAGAGGAAGACATCCTCATTGATGAGGACAAGCCCATCACTAAGAAAAGGATGGAGCAAACAAGAGAACCTCATCAAGAGCATGAGAAAATTCCTCATTATGAAATCCCTGAGATACCTCAAGGGATGCATCTTCCTCCATAAAACTATTGGGAGCAAATCAACACCTCCCTAGGAGAATTGAGTTCCAACATGGGACAACTAAGGATGGAGCACCAAGAGCATTCCATCCTCCTCCATGAAATTAGAGAAGATCAAAGAACCATGAGAGAGGAGCAACAAAGGCAAGGAAGAGACATTGAGGAGCTCAAGCACTCCATAAGATCTTCAAGAGGAAGAACAAGCCGCCATCACTAAGGTGGATCCGTTCTTTAATTTCCTTGTTCTTTATTTTCCTGTTTTTCGAAAATTGTGCTTTATGTTTATTTATGTTTGTGTCTTTATTACATGATCATTAGTGTCTTAGTGTCTATGTCTTAAAGCTATGAAAATGAATCTATCACCTTTCTTAAATGAAAAATGTTTTCAATTGAAAAAGAAAAAGAAGTGCATGAATTTCAAATTTTAAAACAGTTTAATTATTTTGATGTGGCGGCAATACTATTGTCTTTCTGAATGAAAGCTTGAACAGTGCATATTTTTGAATTTGATTGTTTAGGAATGTTAAAATTGTTGGCTCTTGAAAGAATTAAAGGAAAAGGAGAAATGTTATCTGATGATCTGAAAAATCATAAAATTGATTCTTGAAGCAAGAAAAAGCAGTGAAAAGCTTGCAAAAAAAAAGAGAGAAAAGAAAGCAGAAAAAGCCAATACCCCTTTAAACCAAAAGGCAAGGGTGATAAAAAGAATCCAAGGCTTTGAGCATCAGTGAATAGGAGGGCCCACAGGAATAAAATCCTGGCCTAAGCGGCTAAACCAAGCTGTCCCTAACCATGTGCTTGTGGCGTGAAGGTGTCAAGTGAAAACTTGAGACTGAGAGGTTAAAGTCGAGGTCCAAAGCAAAAAGAAGAGTGTGCTTAAGAACCCTGGACACCTCTAATTGGGACTCTAGCAAAGCTGAGTCACAATCTGAAAAGGTTCACCCAGTTATGTGTCTGTGGCCTTTATGTATCCGGTGGTAATACTGAAAAACAAAGTGCTTAGGGCCACGGCCAAGACTCATAAAGTAGCTGTGTTCAAGAATCAACATACTTAACTAGGAGAATCAATAACACTATCTGGATTCTGAGTTCCTATAGATGCCAATCATTCTGAACTTCAAGGAATAAAGTGAGATGCCAAAACTGTTCAGAAGCAAAAAGCTAAAAGCCCCGCTCATATTTTGGTGTTGTGATGAGCGGATAATTTATACGCTTTTTGGCATTGTTTTTAGTATATTTTTAGTATATTTTAGTTAGTTTTTATTAGTTTTTAAATAAAAATCACTCTTCTGGACTTTACTATGAGTTTGTGTATTTTTCTATGATTTCAGGTATTTTCTGGCTGAAATTGAGGGACCTGAGCAAAAATCTGATTCAGAGGCTGAAAAAGGACTGCAGATGCTGTTGGATTCTGACCTCCCTGCACTCAAAGTGGATTTTCTGGAGCTACAGAAGCCCAATTGGCACGCTCTCAATTGGGTTGAAAAGTAGACATCCTGGGCTTTCCAGAAATATATAATAGTCCATACTTTTCTTGAGATTTGATGGCCTAAACAGGCGTTCCAAATCAGCTCAAGAATTCTGGCGTTTAACTCCAAAACTGGCACAAACGCTGGAGTTAAACGCCCAAACTGGCACAAAAGCTGGCGTTTAACTCCAAGAAAAGTCTCTACACATGGAAGCTTCAATGTTCAGCCCAAGCACACACCAAGTGGGCCCGAAAGAAGATTTCTGCATTAATTACTGATTTCTGCAACCCTAGGCTACTAGTTCTCTATAAATAGGACCCTTTGCTATTGTATTTGGAGAACTTTTCACACCTTTCATATACTTTCATAGTTCTTTTCACGTTTGGGGGCTGGCCTCACGGCCATGCCTGGACCTTGTTCTTATGTATTCTCAACGATGGAGTTTCTACACACCATAGATTAAGGTGTGGAGCTCTGCTGTTCTTCATGAATTAATGCAATTACTACTGTTTCTCTATTCAATTCATGCCTACTTCTTCTCTAAGATATCACTTGTTCTTCAACTTGATGAATGTGATGATCCGTGACACTCATCATCATTCTTACCTATGAACGTGTGCCTGACAACCACCTCCGTTCTACCTTCGATTGAGTGTGTATCTCTTGGATTCCTTAATCAGAATCTTCGTGGTATAAGCTAGAATCCATTGGCGGCCATTCTTGAGAATCCGGAAAGTCTAAACCTTGTCTGTGGTATTCCGAGTAGGATTCAAGGATTGAATGACTGTGACGAGCTTCAAACTCGCGAGTGTTGGGCGTTAGTGACAGACACAAAAGAATCACTGGATTCTATTCCGACATGATTGAGAACCGACAGATGATTAGTTGTGCTATGACAGAGTGCGTTAAACATTTTCACTGAGAGGACGGGATTGTAGCCATTGACAACGGTGATGCCCAACATACAGCTTGCCATGGAAAGGAGTATGAATGATTGGAAGAAGGCAATAGGAAAGCAGAGGTTCAAGGGGAACAAAGCATCTTCATACGCTTATCTGAAATCCATCAATGGATTACATAAGTATCTCTATCTTTATTTTATGTTTTATTCATCTTTTAATTATCAATTCTCCATCACCATTTGAATCTGCCTGACTGAGATTTACAAGATGACCATAGCTTGCTTCAAGCCGACAATCTCCGTGGGATCGACCCTTACTCACGTAAGGTTTATTACTTGGACGACCCAGTGCACTTGCTGGTTAGTTATGCGGAATTGTGACAAAGTGTGATTCACGTTTGAGAGCTCCAAGTCTTTGGCGCCATTGTTGATGATCACAATTTCATGCACCAACTACACTGGAAGGTGCTAGTAATGGTTCTTTAAAAAAGTACAAAACCGTAGATGAAGTATGGCAGCTGATCAGCGACTTAGCTGAATCCACCAGGAATCACAGACAGAGGCACAACCATCCCAAGGCTGTTGCCGAAGTTTCTTCTAGCATTGAAACTACTGCTCTCACACAAAGTATATGTGAAATGACCAACCTACTGAAGCAGATGCAGTTGAACCAACAATAACAAGCTCAGCCTCACCCACCACAACAAAGCCAACAATTGGTTTCACAAAGAGTATGCGAGATCTGTGCTGATTACAGTCATTATACTGATGAATGTCCACAGCTCCAGGAAGACAACACTGTGGCAGCCACTCACAACTTCTATGACCGCCCGAACCAAAGTGGCAACTACAACCAAAGTGGCACCTATAACCATGGATGGCAGGACAACTCCAATTAAGGCTGGAAGGATAATTCTAACCATGGCTGGAGAGATAACTTTAACAGAGGAGGCAGAGACAATAATGGAAACCAGAGGTAGAATAACAATAACAACAACAGACAGCAGAATCAGAACTAATCTTACAGAGCACCTCACCTAAGACAGTCCCAAGGACCCCAGCACAACCAACAACAAGTTCCTCAGATCACTCATTCTAATTCCTCATCAAATAACGAGATGCTCCGTTCTCTTGCGCAAGGACAACAGGAAATGCAGTCACAGCTGAACTCTAGTCTGAATGGCTTAACTGCCACTTTACAAGCTCTCGTCTCCCGGATGGATTCATCACTTAATCCTACACATCAACCTTCAAGCTCCAGTGGAATTCCTTCTCAACCACTGCCTAATCCTAACGGTGGCATAAACGCCATCACTTTAAGGTCCAGAACCACATTACAGGAGAGGAACCATGAGGAGCCAAGCCCACCAGAACATGCCCCAGCTGAAGATGTGGTGGAAGTAGAAGATGCTGAAGAGGAAGAGGACTGATAAACCCATATTTTATGATATATTTTGTGCTTAATTTAGGTGATTTATTCAATCCTTCACCCACTTATTCATATTAATTGCATGGTTTTATTTTCCCTTCCTTATTATGTGATGTATGTGAAAAGCATGTTTTCTATGCTTTAAAATTAATTATTTTAATTACCTTTATTTCCATTCAATGCCGTGATTAGTGTGTTGAGTAGTTTCAGATCTTCTAAGGCAGGAATGACTTAAAGGATGGAAAGGAAACATATAAAAATGGAAGGAAAGTGCAAATGGAGTTCTGAAGAAACTGGTATCCACGCGATCGCATGGATGACGCGATTGCGTGCCAAGCACGAATCAACAGCGACGCGGCCGCATGACTGACGCGACCGCGCGCCTTAAGCAGAACGAATATGACGCGGTCGCATGACTGACACGACCGCGTGACAAGAAAAGCTCCGAATGACGCGACCGCGTGACCCACGCGGACGTGTGACAGAGGCCACGCACAAGAAATTACAGAAAACGCTCATAGCGAATTCTGAAGCCCTTTTTGGTCCAAATCCAAGTCCATAAGACATAGACCAGAGGTTATGAAGTGAGGGAATGCATCCATTTAGGGAGAGCTCGCCAATTTAGTTATTTCCCATGTTTTAGATCTAGTTTTGAGAGAGGTTCTCTCCTCTCTCTCTCTCTCGTAGGATTGAGGATTTAGGACTTCTCTTAGTTTTAGGAGTAACTCTCAATCCCAGGTTCTTTATTTTTATTTATTCTACCAATTTAGTTTATGAACTCTTCATGTTAGATTATAATTTCCCTTATTAATGCTATTTGAGGTATTTCAATTCATGATTGCTTTCTTTAATTTATGTTATTGTTGCTTTACATCTGAAGGCATTTTTATTCCAGCAAATTTACTTTTTCCTCTTTTGGTCTTGGTTAACAAAGCAGTAACTCAGGAGTTATCTTATCTCAACATAATTGATAACTGTTATCTTTGCTAATTGAACTGAGCTTCAATAATCCCAACCTTTTCTTAGGAAATAGATAGGATTCGAAGATCAAACTAATTAGTCCCTTGACTTTCCTTTACTTTAGTAAAGGTTGACTAAGTGGAATTAAGATTCAACTTTCATTGTTGTTGATAAGAATAACTAAGCCTGGACTTCCAATTTCTCATACCTTGCCAAAAAGTTTGCTTTAGAGATTTATTTATTTAAACTGCCATTTACTTTACGACAACCTTGTAACTACCAACAAGCCCCACCCCGTGCCTATAGACCATCCTCTCAACATAACCTCGAACCACCACACTCACGAGCTTCTCTTCACCATTCGCCACCGTATGATCCTTTCCTACCCCAGTTCCAATCCCATCACCCCCAAGCACCACCACTTCCCTATGTTTCATGTCCAAATCCATCACCCAGAGAATCAGAGGTTCGCCTCAAGGCAACAATAAATAAACTTCAAACAACCATTCGACAATTGGAGCAAGCAGTAATTCAATTAGCTTCTAGACACACGAACATTCAAGGACCAACCACAGCCCCAAGTTGACAATCTAATGAAGAGCGTAGCATGAAGGAAATATTAGAAACTCCAGTGGATAAGACAGAGCATGAATTCATACTAGAACAAGCAGAAGAAGCTGTCATTGTACAAGAAGAAGAGTTGGTTGAAGATCTAGGAGACGCTGAACCTCCATGGGAATCCAGAGTTGAGGAGAACTCCGTCAAGGACGTTACAGTTGATGCTAAGGAGGATATTGCACAATCCTCAAGACAAATCGTTTATGAAGAATCAGACGGAATAATCCAAGAAGCAATTTCTCTTGATGATGATAGTCACAAGTCAAGTTTTTTTAGTGATGAACTTGCATCCGCAAGTGAATTCTCTGAGATCAAATAACCTTCCCCAAATGAATACGAAGATAATACAGAGGCAGATTTCTCTCAACTTCTGATCTATGACTCAAGTGATGAGGAAGACATAGAAAACTTTGACCAGGACTCAGATGCGTTTGAAGAACCTTACAAGGAAGTGGAGGAATTCACAGAAGAGCACCAGGGAGCAGAACTTACAGAACCACTGGAAACACCTATCCCAAGGCTATTACCACCTAATACAAGCTTCAAGTGGGTACAATCCTTGACCCTTAACTTTACTTTTTCACTTGAATATGGTTTGCTTGAAATAGATGGCCAGCTTAGAGCTCTCTGTAGCTTTAAGAGTAAGAGGGAAATGGCTCGTGCTCAGAGCTGGTGCACAAGGTTCAGTAAGGTTCCACGCTTCAACTTGAAGTGCACGTATTGGTATCAAGCTCAATTGACTGAATCTCGGAAAATGTTTGGTCACTATGGTGAGAATCTACTTTCTAAACCGCCCGGATGAAAACATGTAGATCAAGACGGAGGCGGATCTAAAAACAAGGCTTGGGATCCTGGAATCTATTCTGACATTCGTCACCCCGGGAGCCTGACAATCTGTTTGAAGCTGTTCAGAAGCTTTACATGCCTAGTTTGGGACCCCGGAGGCTATTGGCATTCCAAGCATTGGTGGAGATTTCTGGATGAATTTAAACACAAGCTACCATAACAGGAAGCCCTTCCAATGTCCAACTTAAGGACTTTAACTAAAAGTGCTAGGTGGGAGACAACCCACCATGGTATGATCGTTCCTTTTGCAATTTTAATTTTATTTAGTTTTGTTTGTTTTTGAATTTTATTTTATTTTATTGAACCTGAAATCATGCATAGCATTCACATTAAGCACTGCATTCTGCATATATATAAAAAAAGGGGTGTGCGACGCGACCGCATGCCCCATGCGATCGCGTCAAATGGCGAACTACACTTCCCACGTGACCGCGTCATCCACGCAGCCGCGTGACCTGGAGATCAGCGTAAAGATCCAACGTCCAGAGAGTTGGGCTGGAATCGTGCGGCCATTGTGCGTCTAGCACAAAATGGTCCATGCGATCGCATGTCCCATGCGATCGCGTCACATGCACACAACCAATCCCATGCGACCGCGTGAGCGACGCGATCGCGTCGCATGGATTGCACAAATCCCAAAAGGAGACAGAGATTTGTGCTGGAACGACGCTGGATTCGTGCGTTTAGCACAATTTCCAGCGACGCGATCGCATGCCCCATGCGATCTCGTCATCCCTTCTTTTACCCCCTCCATGCGATCGCGCGCCCCACGCGATCGCGTCACCCCCATTTTCACCCCAACCACGCGACCGCGTGCCCCACGCGGCCGCGTAACCGTAACCCACCGCAGCACCACCGCCAGCCGCCGCGCCAAACGCCACTTCCACCACCCCCCAGCCACTTCTCTACCCCAACCCCCTTCTTACGCCTACCAGGTTCCGCAACACGCAATCCCTTTTATCCGTTCGTAGTTTATTCTTATTTTTCCGTTTATGTTCATGTCAGGATAGTTAGATATGCATATTGTAGTGGATTTTAGGTTGTTAGGTAGCCTAGGATGTGGTTAGTGGATTTAGGTCTGTTTATTTGCACTGTTCTTGTTTCTGTTTTTATCAAATCTGCAATTCTGCTGTTGCTGTGTTCATGTTCATACGCTGTACTTTCCTGCATTTGCTGCTCTTTACATTGAACTTTCATGTTTATTTTCCGTATATGTAATTGCATGCTTTAATTTGGATTCATATGAACTGCTTGATTGTTGTTTATTTTCCGGGAAAGTCCTATTTTAGCCGGAATGCTGTCCAAATTTCTGTAAAATATTTCTGTTCATGTCTTGGTTTTGGCATTTTCAACTGTGCTTTCCTATAATTTCACCAAACTAATTCATGAATGCCTAGGCACGCATTCTTATTTTCTTTGATCTCCTGGTTCATAAATCGCAATTTTGATGTTTGTTTCCTATTTTTGCTTTCTTTATCTCTACTTGAATCATTATCAAACTGTTTTACTTGTTTGAATATGAGTTACCTATAGCTTCTACCTGTGATTACTTGTTACTTGGACTATTTTCATTATGCCTCTTACTTTAACCCATTTTTCACTAACTCACTAATTTTAACTCTAACCAACCTAACCTTTTCAAAACTTCTTTTTTTTTCTTTTCTTTCACTTTCTTTTAACATTCTAACCAAGGCATGATGTTAATTTTTCTATTTAACTTGCATTCAATTACATTTTGGATTGTGATTTCTTCATTTCAGACTTTTCACTCCTATACAATCCTAAATGCACATTTTACTTAACTCATATTCATTATCCTATTGCTCCTTTGCCACTTTGTGTTTTCTTTGATTATTTGCCTATTTGCTTTCCTATTTTTATTATATCCTGGTTTTCTATTTTTTAGGATGTCAGATTCCCAGAGAAAGGAAAAAGGCAAGGCCACTACTGGCAAAAGAAAAAGAGAAGACGCCTCCGTGTCTATCATCGACCTCATGCATGATGCCTCCTTGCGGGAGAAAGCCTTTACCCTGCAGGAGAAGGCCGACCAGCTACTTCCCGCCAATGACTCAGTAAAGTTTGCAAACCGATACTGCGAGCTAAAGTATCCGGTGTTTGCAAACTCCAGGAACCTATACCTGGAGCGGACTTTGAAGATCCTAGAAGAACTCCAGCAATACACCTCTGATCAGATCAAACAAAGAGGCTGGTTCTTTCTGGAGAGACCTCTGACTGGGGTTAATGTATCTTGGGTTAGGGAATTCTACTGCAACTACTTCAAAACTTCCCTAGATGCAGTGAACCTCAGAGGGAAGTAGATTCTGGTTACTGAGGAGGCAATAGAAGAGGTTCTGAAACTTCTGTCTAAGACTGATCAGACAGATGGCTATCAGAAAGCTGAGGAGGATATGCGCTATATGCAATTTGACTGGGATGCAGTCAAGGCCCGGATCGCCCTTGACCCGTCAGTTCCTTGGATCATGGGTCAGAACACCACCATGCCCAAAGGGATCAAGCGGATTTACCTGAATGATGAGGCTCGGCTATGACATCAGATATTCAGCAACTACATTATGCCGAGTACTCACGAGACTGAGATACCAGCCGCTATGATCACCCTCCTATGGTGTGTGATGGAGGGTAAGGACCTGTACCTGCCACGCTTTATCCGGCACTATATGGCCAGGGTCCACGTCTGAGGCACTCTTCCCTTTCCCTATCTGGTTACACAGCTGGGCCGTCGAGCTGACGTGCCATGGGAGGATGCTGATGAGAGGCCACCTGCTGCAGAATGCAAGAAGATCCCGCACAGCAGGAACTTCCTGGCCTTGGGCTACAGACCTCCATTCCTGACTGCCACTACTGATGATACAGCTACACCATCTGCCAGTCCCTCTTCCTCCACTGCTGCACCACCTACCCCTGCCACCACCACTGCACCTCTACCTGCCACAGAGTCTGTCTTTCATCTGGTGCACCGCTTGTTTCGATGACTTGACCAGATGGAGCGTCGCAACAAGCGATTCTATGAGCACCTGAAGCTGATGATACGATCTGGCGACATTCCCTCCGAGCCTGACACACCATCTGAGGCATCTGAGGAGGAGGCGGATGCGCCCGAGGTAGAGACCCATCCCAGGGAGAGGTAGAGCAGGCAGACACCCAGCAGGCAGCACCCTAGCAGATCCAGGCTGCAGATCCTGAGATCCCCATTCAGACAGCCCCTCCTCTCCAGCAGCCGAACATTCAGCCAGCCACCACAGAGACACCAGCTACCATCCCTTCCAGTGATGACACCCCTTCACACCCGGCTTGAGTGAGCATCGGGGACGATGCTACATTTTAAGTGTGGGGAGGTCGCCATCTCTGGCGTATTATTTTGGTGAACCACTATAGACTTTTTTTTTCTTTTATTTTGGATATTTTTCTCTTTATTTTTATTGTTATTTTTTTGAGTACTTATACATTGCTACTGTTTATGTATTTTTGCTCTATTTCTGCATTTTGCATTTCTAGTTGATATTTTAGCCACCTAGTTGCAATTCTAACTTATTAGTTATAGAAATTGTGGATTGATTAGTATAGTTTACCCTTTTTAGCATAAGATAAATCAGAATAGATTGAAAAGAACAAGGAAGTAAACTAGAGACTTTAACAAAATCAAAACAACCCACACATTGTACATATAGCATTACATGTTAGTTAACAACACTTCAACAAGGAGAAACACTAGAACTTTAAAGCCATTCAATCTAAGTTTTACATTGAGAATAATGAAAATTTTTAACTAAACCTGCATGACATACATAAGTGATAAATGATTTTTGAGCTAGAGAACACATAGCCTGTGAGTTTTGAGCTTAATTGTATGGTTACATTCAAACCATAATTTTTTATTCCTGTGTGTTCCGCCCTTCTTTTACATTCTGATGTTCTTTACTTTGTTTTAAGCTATATATCCAATTATAGAATATAGAATATAGATACATACCAAAAGAATGATTGAGACCATCATTTGATTTTAGCTCACTTATCCCAAAATAACCTACCTTTCACATCACCCTTGTTAGCCCCTTGATCCTTTAAATCCCCTTTTATTCTATTTAGCCACACTACTAGCCTTAAGCAGAAAAACAAAATAAAATCCCGAGTTGAATCCTTGGTTAGCTTAAGATAGAAAATTATGAATAGTTTAAAATGCAAAAAACCTATTAGGAACATGGATGATAAAAACAAGAGGTAGAAAAATTGAAAAGGATAAAAATAACTCAAAATAAGAAATTTTGGGAAGCATGCTCATGAGAAATCAAAGTGATTAAATTACCATGTGTATTAAAAAAAAGTTATTTTTCAGTATTTAATAAAGGGAATACATAAGAATTCCCCAATTGCAAAAATAAAAGCAATGCACATGGAATAAGAACAAAAGTTGAAACACGAGCATGTAACATCCAAAAGTGGGAAAAACATGGGAAAATGGGTAGAGAAGTTTTGTTTTACTAAGTATGTATGTTAGGTGAGATCTTAGTCTAATTAAGGATTCACTTATTAGCTCACTTAACCTTATACATATATCCTTACCTTTACCTTGGCCCCATTACAACCTTAATTAAAGACCTCATGATTTTTGGTATGACTGTATTCTATAATTGTTGATTGGTTAGATGAAGAACAAAGTTATAGAAAGGAAGAATAAAAAGAGGAATAGAGTGATTGACCCAATAAACACTGAGTGACTAGAGAGTAAACACAAATCCAGTGAGGGTTCAATAGCTCATTAACATTTATCTCTGTTTGAATTATCTAATTGTCTTGCAAGTTCATAAAATGCTTTTTTTTTCTCCCATCTCAATTGTAAAAGTGCTTATTGATTATCTAAGGCTTGGCTATATATACATATATGACTCCTTGAGAATGTGAATTAATTTAACTACCTGTAAGCTTTATATATGAGTGAATAGAAAAGTAGAATTGCATGATGCATCATTCATTTAGGTAGTTGCATTTAGATTAGATTGCATTGCATGACATTCCATCACTTTAACCTTACTTATTACCTTGGATTTAGCATGAGGACATGCTATTGTTTAAGTGTGGGGAGGTTGATAAACCCATATTTTATGATATATTTTGTGCTTAATTTGGGTGATTTATTCAATCCTTCACCCACTTATTCATATTAATTGCATGGTTTTACTTTTCCTTCCTTATTATGTGATGTATGTGAAAAGCATATTTTCTATGCTTTAAAATTAATTATTTTAATTACCTTTATTTCCATTCGATGCCGTGATTAGTGTGTTGAGTAGTTTCAGATCTTCTAAGGCAGGAATGACTTAAAGGATGGAAAGGAAACATATAAAAATGGAAGGAAAGTGCAAAATGGAGTTCTGAAGAAACTGGTATCCACGCGATCACATGGACGACGCGATCGCGTGCCAAGCACGAATCAACAGCGACGCGGCCGCATGACTGATGCGACCGCGTGATAAGAAAAGCTCTGAATGACGCGACCGCATGACCCACGCAGACGCGTGACAGAGGCCACGCACCAGAAATTACAGAAAACGCCCATAGCAAATTTTGAAGCCCTTTTTGGCCCAAATCCAAGTCCAGAAGGCATATATCAGAGGTTATGAAGTGAGGGAATGCATCCATTCAGGGAGAGCTCACCAATTTAGTTATTTCCCATGTTTTAGATCTAGTTTTGAGAGAGGTTCTCTCCTCTCTCTCTCGTAGGATTGAGGATTTAGGACTTCTCTTAGTTTTAGGAGTAACTCTCAATCCCAGGTTCTTTATTTTTATTTATTCTTCTAATTTAGTTTATGAACTCTTCATGTTAGATTATAATTTCCCTTATTAATGCTATTTGAGGTATTTCAATTCATGATTGCTTTTTTTAATTTATGTTATTGTTGCTTTACATCTGAAGGCATTTTTATTCCAGCAAATTTACTTTTTCCTCTTTTGGTCTTGGTTAAGAAAGCAGTAACTCAAGAGTTATCTTATCTCAACATAATTGATAACTGTTATCTTTGCTAATTGAACTGAGCTTCAATAATCCCAACCTTTTCTTAGGAAATAAATAGGATTCGAAGATCAAACTAATTAGTCCCTTGACTTTCCTTTACTTTAGTAAAGGTTGACTAAGTGGAATTAAGATTCAACTTTCATTGTTGTTTATAAGAATAACTAAGCCTAGACTTCCAATTTCTCATACCTTGCCAAAAAGTTTGCTTTACAATATTTATTTATTTATTTTAATTGCTATTTAAATCAATTGTCATATTTGTTCCTCATTCTTAAAACCCCGAATTTAAAATCTCCATAACCAATAATAAGAACATACCTCCCTGCAGTTCCTTGAGAAGACGACCCGAGGTTTAAATACTCGGTTATCAATTTTAAGGGGTTTGTTACTTGTGACAACCAAAACATTTGTACGAAGGGATTTCTGTCGGTTTAGAGACTATATCTACAACGCGACTGTTTTTATGAAATTTTTTACTGACAAAAATCCCAACGTCAAAGACGTACAAGACATAGTTGAAGAAGAAGAAGTTCAACCACAGAATGAAGCACCAAGGGATACAGAAGCTGCAAATCACGCCCTTCCTATCCCATTTCCACAACTTGCAAGGAAGCCCAGAAAGCAGATGGAACTTGATCCCAAAATGGTAGAAATATTCAAAAAGGTCGAGGTAATTGTTCCCTTTTTTTTATGTTATTCAACAGGTACCTAAATACACAAAGTTTCTAAAGGATTTGTGCATACATAAAGACAAGATTAATGAATTAGAAATTGTTCCTTTAGGTAGTTCTGTATCTGCTTTAATGGGAGGTATACCTGAAAAATGTAGTAATCCAAGTCCATGTATGGTTAGCTGTACCATTGGAGGTGTGCTATTTTCTGACTGTATGTATGATTTAGGAGCGTATGTTAGTATAATGCCTTTGTCTATATATGATACTTTGAGGCTCCCTCCCTTAAAAAGGTCGGCAGCTCGTTTTGTGTTAGCAGATAAAAGCATTATTACAGTAGTTAGAATTGCTGAAGATGTATTAGTGAGAATTAAGGGGCTCACATTTCCTATTGACTTCTATATCCTGGAAATGCCCCCTAATGACTCAGGAAGACCATCATCAATCCTTCTTGGAAGACCATTCCTGAAGACTTCAAAGTTCAAGCTGGATGCATTCTCAGGAACTTACTCCTTTGAGATAGATGGCAGAACAGTGAGTTTCAGTTTAAATGAAGCTATGAAGCATCCTCTGGAAGATCATTCTATCTTCCAATGCGACATTATTGATGAAACCGTAGCTGAATTTCACCAGAAAGACTTAGAAGATAAGTACATAGAGCAAGGTCCAAGTGTGGAGACACTTTCTGAAAACAATGAGAACACTTTACCATTATCACCAGTCCCAGATGATCCAGAGCTTAGTTATGAGTAGAAATTGGAATTAAAGCCCCTTCCTCCACACCTCAAATACGCTTACCTTGAGGACAAGCAGAAGTTCCCAGTTATCATTGCAAAGGAACTCACCTCTCAACAAGAAGAGCAACTGCTCAGTGTGCTTAGAAAACATAAGAAAGCAATTGGATAGAGCTTGGTGGATATAGTAGGCATTAGTCCTCAAGTTTGTGAACACAGAATATTCTTAGAAGAGGGAGCAAAGCCTGTCTGTCAACCTCAAAGAAGATTGAATCCCACCATCTTAGAAGTTGTCAAGAAAAAAGTGACCAGGCTACTTTAAGCAGATATCATTTACCCCATCTCAAATAGTGAATGGGTCAGTCCAGTACAAGTGGTGCCCAAGAAGTCTGGAGTCACAACAATAAAAAATGAGCATGGAGAGCTCCTAACAACTAGAGTGCAGAATTCATGGAGAGTTTGCATTGACTATAGGCGTCTCAACCAAGCCACTCGCAAGGATCATTATCCCTTGCCATTCATTGATCAAATGCTTGATCGCCTGTCAGGTAAATCTCATTATTATTTTTTAGATGGTTATACAGGATACTTTCAAATTCATATAGCTCCTGAAGATCAGGAAAAGACTACTTTTACATGTCCCTTTGGAACTTATGCTTATAACAGAATGCCCTTTGGCTTGTGCAATGCACCTGCTACTTTCCAGATATGCATGATGAGTCTTTTCTCTGATCTTTTTGAGAACTGTATGGAGATTTTTATGGATGATTTTAGTATATATGGTGATTCATTTAGCCTTTCTTGGATAGTTTATCTAAAGTATTAGACAGGTGTGTTAGTACACACCTTGTATTAAATTTTGAAAAATGTCACTTTATGGTATAACAAGGAATTGTACTAGGACATGTTGTGTCTAATACTGGCATTTCTGTAGATCCAGCAAAGGTGGATGTTATTTCTAGTTTACCTTACCCTTCCTCCGTGAGGGAAGTCCGTTCATTCCTTGGCCACGTAGGTTTTTACAGGAGATTTATTAAGGACTTCAGTAAGGTAGCACTGCCTTTATCCAGATTGCTGCAGAAGGATATTGAGTTCGAGTTCAGTGAGAGCTGTATGCAAGCGTTTGATAAGCTGAAGATCGCCCTGACTCAAGCTCCAATTGTGAGAGGACCAGACTGGAGCCAGCCATTTGAAATTATGTGTGATGCTTTTGTAATCACCTATGCATCTAAGACTTTAGACGCTGCTCAATCTAATTACACTACTACTGAAAAAGAGCTTCTAGCTATTGTTTTTGCTCTGGATAAATTCCGAGCCTATTTACTTGGTACTAAGGTAGTAGTATACTCAGACCATGCAGCTCTAAAATATTTATTAGCTAAAAAGGAGTCCAAACCAAGGCTAATACGTTGGATACTGCTGCTGCAAAAATTCAATTTAGAAATTAAGGATAGGAGTGGTAACCAGAATTTAGTAGCAGACCACTTGAGTCGCCTTGAGCACACTAAGGATGACTCCACTCCTATAAATGATAATTTCCCATTTGATAGCTTACAAGCAGTATCTGAAGTAGTTCCTTGGTATGCACCTGTAGCTAATTATCTAGTTAGCCACACTTTTCCTCCAAACTTTACTAAGCATCAAAGAGACAAGATGAAAAGTGAGTCCAAATATTATATATGGGATGATCCATATTTATGGAGATATGGTGCCGACCAAGTAATTAGATGGTGTGTGCCTCAATCAGAATTCCAGTCCATTTTAGGGGCCTGTCACTCATCTGAGAGTGGAGGACATTTTGGCCCTCAAAGAACAGCTAGAAAAATTCTAGACTGTGGATTATGGTGGCCTACTCTTTTTAAAGACGCTGCTGAATTTTGTAAATCTTGTTCCCCATGCCAAAGGTTTGGTAATATATCCAAGAGGGACGAGATACCTCAACAGATTATGCTTTTCTGTCAAATTTTTTATGTTTGGGGCATTGACTTCATGGGTCCATTTCCAAATTCTAATGGTTACATTTATATATTGTTAGTTGTAGACTATGTTTCTAAATGGGTGGAAGCAATTCCTACCCGCACTGATGATGCTAACACTGTTGTTTCCTTTATTAGAAACCATATTATCTGTCGCTTTGGATCACCACGAGCAATCGTGAGCGATCAAGGCACTCACTTTTGTAACAGGAGGCTAACAGGATTACTCAAGAAGCATGTGATAATTCACAAGGTAGCAACAGCTTATCACCCCAGACCAATGGGCAAGCAGAAGTCTCTAACAGATAGATTAAGCGTATTCTAGAGAAGATAGTAAAACCTCATAGGAAGGACTAGAGTGCCAGGCTACAAGATGCACTCTGGGCATATAGAACAGCGTACAAGACACCTATTGGGATGAGCCCCTTCCGCTTAGTATACAGAAAGGCTTGCCACCTTCCAGTAGAGGTGGAACACAAGGCTTTCTGGGCTATGAGGGAGTGCAACATGAATCTTACGAAAGCTGGTGCTGAAAGAAAGCTGCAACTAGTAGAACTAGAAAACCTTCGCCTAGAAGCATATGACAACTCCAGGCGTTACAAAGAAAAGATGAAGGTTGTCCATGACAAGTATATAAAAAGGAGAGAATTCAAACCAGGGGATTTAGTTCTTCTATATAACTCCAGACTGAGGCTTATGCCAGGTAAACTGAGATCAAGATGGGAAGGTCCCTACAGAGTAGAAAAGGTAGAGCCATACGGAGTTTTCTACCTGCGTTATCCTACCAGCTCCAAATTTCTGAAGGTCAATAGACATCGCCTGAAGCTTTATCATGGTGAGAAGATGAAGAATAACAAAGAACTAGAGGTTTTTCTCTTGGAAGACCCACCGATAGAAGCAGCATGAGCCTAACGAGCATCCAACTTAAGGACGTCAAAGCAAAGTGCTAGGTGGGAGACAACCCACCATGGTATGATCGTTTCGTTTCAGTCTTAGCTTTATTTTTACTTTATTTTATTTTTATGATGTTAATGACCTCTTCTCATCATCCCTGCATATAGCTGCATATAGTTTGCATTAGCATTCTGCATATCTTAAAAAAAAACACGCACGCGACGTGAAAGTGTCGCCGACGCGTCCGCGTCGCAGGTGCGTTGGGAAGAAAAGCAATTTGAACAGAAAGTCACACGAAAGCGTGGCTGGAGGCGTGCCTTAGGCACAAACATGCCCACGCGTCCGCGTGCCTTATGCGGCCGCGTCATTTTTGGAAATAGCCTCCCACACGTCCGCGTCACGCACGCGAACGCGTGCCCCTAAAAATCGACGTAAAAGAGGTGTATGGCAGTAAGTTGTGATGGAGCTGGGCTAAAATGATGCTGGAAGCACCAGCCCCGTAAAAGAGGTTGCTTGCATGTTCTATCTTATATTTTCAACAACATATTTACCATGCATGCTAAGTATTTGTGAAAAAGTCTGCCATTGTGCTTTATTCTAAATTACTCAACTCTACTCCTTTAATGCCTGTTTTTCACAAAACTCATTTTATATTTTATTAATTTAATTTAATTGTCAATACAAACAGGTTATTAGTTTGAATGACTTGGTAATCTAACTTGGACATTGAATGCTTGATCTATGCTACTCATGCCTTTGCCAGCATGCCAATAAACATCTTGCATTTAATTGCCATAACATGCACTTACTATATTACCTTTGATGAACTTTTCCCATGTAGTCTAGACCATGTGTTAACGACATTCTTCTTTACCATGCATTGATTACCACCCATAATGTTCGCTCCCTTGCTCGAACCCTTAGCTTTACATATTACTTTCTTTTCCCTTTTTCAGGATGGCCACCAAGAAAGGTAAAGAGAAAGCTACTCCCAAACCACCAGCAAGAAGAGGAACAAAAAGAGCATTAGTGGAAGAACCATCTTCAACAGCGGTGAAACCCTCAACAAAACGAATCAAGAGGATCATCAAGGTCGATGAAAAAGAGAAAGCCTTCCCAGCAAAGGACACTGCACGGTTCACAAACCGCTACTGTGAGCAGATGTTCCCCATCCTGGCAGCAAGGAACTATAACAATGAGCACTTTCTCATCCTCCCAACCCGCATTGCTGAAATTGTTGAGCCCCGCATTGAGCAGAGACACTGGGAATTCCTACGGAGACAGCCACAGCAGGTTAATCTTTCATGAGTAGTAGAGTTCTACTCAAATTTTCACATGCCAACCATGCAGTCTGTCTATGTCTGTCAGAAGCAAGTCCCCATAACTGAAGAGGCCATTCAACAAGCCTTAGATCTTCACCCTGCTTCAGAAGGATTGGACGCATTCCAAGAAGCTTCACTCAAGCGCCAGACATACCAATTTGAATGGGACGCCGTTCTCAGAGTTATCGCACAACCTGGCAGCCTATGAATCTACGGATACCATCACTCCCGACCTAAGGGCATATTGGCTTCAGCATTTACTTTGGAAGCTCGAGTATGGGCACAGATCATGTCCCATTACGTCTTTTTGAGCACTCATGAGTCCTCCTTCACTGCAGACATGGTTGTTTTACTCTGGAGTATCCTTACAGACCAGCACCTCAACTTACCAAGACATATTCGGAATGCTATGGGACACGTACAAATTGCGAACAACTTACCTTTCCCCGCCTTGGTTTCAGATCTCATCTCAGCAGCTGGAGTCTCCTATAGAGCTGGGGATACCAAAGCCATGATTCCACGAGATGATCAATACGTCCCTAATGGGAAGTATATCAGACCTCCAACAGCAACTATCAACCGGAGCACGGAACCAGCAGAAGATATTCCTTCTTCCTCCACACCACAAGCACCTTCTACAAACTAACTGCTCAATCAGATACTTGAGAGGCTAGACCAGCTTGACCGGAAAGGAATGCAAAGAGAGCGCCATAACAAGCG
Source organism: Arachis ipaensis (assembly GCF_000816755.2). Classification (NCBI taxonomy): domain Eukaryota; kingdom Viridiplantae; phylum Streptophyta; class Magnoliopsida; order Fabales; family Fabaceae; genus Arachis; species Arachis ipaensis. The sequence continues at coordinate 89,187,887 of NC_029788.2, read as the reverse complement.
CAGATTTACATACCTCAAGGAGCTACTTGTTAGTAACCACCCATCTAGAGAAGACCCAGACACCCCGGACTCTACCTCATTTACCAGCACAGGGAGCCATGACGGTCCCGATGATGGAGATGCTACTACCAGGCCCCCTTTGTTCCAGCGTCGTAACAAGCGCATATTTACATACCTCAAGGAGCTACTTGTTAGTAACCAACCATCTAGAGAAGACCCAGACACCCCGGACTCTACCTCATTTACCAGCACAGGGAGCCATGACGGTCCCGATGATGGAGATGCTACTACCAGGCCCCCTTTGTTCCCGACAGATGGCACCGAGGATGGTGCAAAGCCTTAAGTGTGGGGAGGTCGGTCAGTACCTAACTTCCGGAGGTAATTTCTTTTCCTTAAAACACCAATAAAATAGGATATTTAGTTAATTTTTCTTTTGTTTAGGATAGAATAGATTGCATAGTAATAAGTTAATTGCATGCATGTTCTACTTGATTGAAAAATAATAAGTTTCTTTTTAAGACCCTATTTTTGAAAATTTTTACTAATTTAAAATAAATCTTTTGTGTTAAATTTGTTAGAAGTTGTATTTGGAACATAGTTTAAAAAGCTAAGAACACACAACCCGTGAGATTTTGAGCTTAATTACATGGTTACATTATCTAACCATAAATATTTTATTCTTGTGTGTTCACTTCTTTATGATTGTAATCTTTATTTTGTTTCATCCTATATGTCCAATGCTTAATGTATTTATATGCATGCATATGATTGAGGCCATTAATTGTTTAGCTCACTTATCCCAAATAAGCCTACCATTTCAATTACCTTTGTTAGCCACTTTGAGCCTTTTTTATCCCATTTGTTCTATATTTTACCACATTACTAGGCTTAAGCGAAAAAATAATTAAAAATCCCAATGAATCTTTGGTTAGTTTAAGATAGAAATTGTGTGTTAATTAAGTATGGGAAAATTGTGGGAACATGGGTTAATAAGGGAATGTGTCATGATAAAATAATGAGAATTTGGGTACCTACTCATGTAAAAACTAGAAAAAATTAAAAAAAATTCATGTGCATTGATAAGCTATGTTTATTTTCCTAATTAAAAAAATCCAAAAATATTTATTTAAATAAATAAGGGGACAAAATTACCCCAATTCTAAATTAAGTTAAGTTCAAAAAGATCAATGCATATGTGATAAAAATTTAAGAAAAAGTTAATACATGAGTATGTAATGCAAAAGTGAAAGATTATGGGTAGCTAGGCATGATTCTAAAGTTATATAGAGTGTATGTATGTTAGGTGAGAAGCTTAGGTTGATCAAAGATTCATATTCTAGCTCACTTAGCCATATATATACCCTTACCCTTACCTTAGCCCCATTACAACCTTGAAAAGACCTCATGATGTTTGCATTAGTGCATTAAATATTGTTGATTGGTTAGGTGAAAAACAAAGTTTAGAAAGCATGATTAAAGAAGGGTAGAGTGATTACCCTATACACTTGAGAGACTAGAGTGCATATACACCATCAGTGAGGGTTCAATGCTTAATTCTATGTTCCCTGCTTTCATGAGCTATCTTTTTACAATGTTACCTGTTTTTACTGTATAAAATTGAATTAGTGGAATTTGATTTACGTTTATCTTGAAGAGCTTATTTATTTTTAACCAAGTAGACAAGAATCATATAGTTACATTCATATATATAGGTTGCATTGTATGAGTCTTGCATTTCCCTATTCATTTATTTTGTCTCCTTTAACTAAGCATGAGGACATGCTAATGTTTAAGTGTGGGGAGGTTGATAAACCATTATTTTATGATTTATATTGTGTTTAATTGAGTGGTTTTATCAAGTCTTTACCCACTTATTCATATGATTAGCATGATATTACAATTCTTTCCCAAAATTACTCCATGGTTGAAAATTTACTTCCTAGAGATCTTTTAACTATGTATTTTAATTCTCCTTTATCCCATTCGATGCCGTGATCCGTGTGTTAAGTGTTTCAGGCTTCATAGGTCAGGAATGGCTTGGAGAAGGGAGAGGAAGCTTGCAACAATGGAAGGAACACAAGAAACTAAGGAGATGACCAGCGAACACTGACGCGAGCGCATGGCACACGCGAACGCACGAAATGGAAAAATCGCAGTGACACGGACGTGTGCCTGACGCAAACGCGTGGATTGGAATCTGCACAAATGACGCGAACGCGTGGACGACGCGAACGCGTGACAAGGAAAATCGTCGAATGACGCGAACGCGTGGACGACGCGTATGCGTGACCTGCGTGATCTGCAGAAATAACATAATACACTGAGGGCGATTTCAGGCTGCGTTTTGACCCAGTTTTCGGCCCAGAAACACAGACTAAAGCTAGGGAACATGCAGAGACTCATCACGCATCCACACACATTCAGATTCATTGATATTATGATTACTCTTAGTTTTTAGATCTGAATCTAGATCTGCATTACATTCATAGTTTATGCTTTTGCTTGGATTTTGGATACTGAGAGTCATTACCTCCGTTGAAGACATTACTTTAGTTTGTTTCCTCATTCCTTTACTTTTATTCATTGCTCATTGACCCTATTCAATTAAGTATGTTACATTTTGAGTTTATTAATATATAGAATTGTTTTTATTTTTAATTAATTTTAAATCTCTCTATTTTATTTTATTCAATGATGTCTTCTTATATTTTTATGATTATTAAATCCATGTCAATGGAGTAGAAATCCCACTTGACATGAGGGTTAATTAAGAGGAGACACTTGAGTTAGAATGCTCAAGTGCTTGGTTACATTGGACGTTGTAGGCTAATTTTGTACCTACTAACACTAGACTCCCCCAAGGGAGAGGACTAGGAATTATGGATAAGAGTTAGTTCAATCACTATACTTTCCCTTACTCAGTAAGGGTTAACCAAGTGAAAACAACAACCTCTTTACACTACATTTGAGAAGATTCCAACAAGGATAGAACTTTCAATTAGTTATTCCCCCAGTCAAGACATTTTAATATTAATAATAATTCTTAGTTAATTGCTTCAATTTACAATTACCTTTAATTACTCATTATCCAACTTAAACTTTCTGGAAATTTTCTTATTAATAAATTAGCATTCTTTCCTGCAACTCGTTGGGAGACGACCTGGGACTCATACTCCCAGCATTTCTATTTTTAAAATTTGTGACAACCCTTTCTAAATTGGTGAGGCGGATCTTAACTGGTTAAGAGCTATACGTGCAACACTATTCTCTTATTTGAAATCTCTTAATTGGTTAACTTCTGTCACGCACCAAAGTACTTTCAGGCGTTGATTCTTTAGCTGAAGCATGTGACCTGTAAGACCCAGAACTTTGAAAAGTCTTATTATGATCAAGTCTCAAATCATATAGTTATTTAGAGCCTTAATTTTAGAAATTATTTTATTAAAAAAAAAATAAAGCAAGTTTTGATTTATTGTATTTGAGATGAGTTATGAGTATTATCCAATTTTACAATTATTGGATTAAATGAGTAATAATTTAAATATTATTACTACTATTTTGGAAAATGAAGAAATTAATTGTATTATTTCTAATTTTTGGATTTGGACATTTTATTGAAAATAATTTGTGAAATTGATGAGCAAATAGTATTTTCTATATAATTAGTGTTGGATTTAAATTGGGTTTCAATTACTATATTCTTCCCAATTTCATTTGGAATTACTAAAATGCCCCTAACCCTAATTTTACTCAAAGGACCCTAACTCTGAAAACCCTACCCAGTAACCCATTGCTTCCCCATGCCCCAGCAGCCGAAAAACCCTACCCTGTCCTCCCTTTCACCGAACTTGAAGCCCATAGCAATACCCACGGTTCCTTATCTTGTTCCATGGAGGAAGGAAACAGAAATCTGAGAGAAGAAGAGACAGAGAAGAGGGGAGATGAGGAAGCACGGCGCCGGCGGGCGTCACTGCCGCCGCGCCGCCGTGTTACATCATGGGGGATGAGTGAGCGGGAAACAGACACAAGAGGGAGAGGGTCGCGCCGCCACGGTCGTCTAGGAGAAACGCCAGAGAAGAAGTTGCTGCGCTGCCCAGAACCGCGTTCAACTCGCCACCGTTCACGTTCCAGTTGCCGTCACCCTCGCGACAATCGCCGCCGCGAAGTAGCCTTGCATCCGCCGCCGTCTTCGCGGGTCTTGTGTGGTCGCGGTCGCTCCTCGCCGTGGAGCCCGTGTCGTCGCCTTTCAGCCACCGCCGGAGTAGAAACGCGCATGCGGGAGCTGCGGAAAGGATGAGGCGCGATGGTGGTAGGTCTTTTGCGCCGCCCTCCTAGCTACCGCAGTGGTCGCGGTCCACTGTATGCTCGCCGGAGAAAGTTGCCGTGGCCGCTGAAGCTACTGCCGGTAAGGGTCCTTGCATTTGGTTTCCATTCTTTCTGCTCCTGGATTTTGGAATCCGACTAAACGCCGCTGCCGCTGTTAGAGTTGATGTTGCTCTGGCCTTGCCCTGGCTCCATCTTAAACCGTGAGAACCGCTACTGTTGGGTAAGCTTTACTCTGTTTCTGGTTCCCTCTTGTTCCATCAGCTCGTTTCTACCTAGAAGCATTATTGCTGACACTAGTTGTATTGAATAAAATGGTTATAGTAAGTGACATTGTCGCTTCCTTTACTGGAGATAGTTGCTGGCTCAGTTTGGAGATTCTGTTGCAACTAGTGTTCGTTTTGGGAACTGCTTCACCTGTTGCTGGAACCACTAACGAAACAGGCTGAGTCACGGTGATTCTGGCTGCCAAGGGCGGTTCTGTGGCTGTCAGAACCACCGCGGAGGCTTCTGTTCTTTAGTTCAGACGGTATTCTTTAGTTACAGTAAGTATCTTTGTATTGAAACTTCCCCCGTTCATATCCGGTTATGTGTTTTAAGGCTTTCGCAATAATAATGTTTTCTAGGATTAAGTTATTGGAGCCACATGTTGCGCGTAAGGGTTGTCCTTGCTGTTGCGAAAGTGAACAAAGCTGTGATGTAAGCTGCCGGTAAATTCGGGTTGATTGAGAGTCCGGTGACACGTTTGGGTTATGGGATTTGCGTTTTGAGGTAGGGGCGCTTTCCAAAAACTATGTTTTATGTATTGGAATTATTACATATGGATACTGATGTGAGATATTGTGTATTTGGTGATTGTAATTGCCTTATGTATTATTTGATTGACTCGAATGATTATGGATGTTGGTTTGGCTGAATTGTTGTGCGGCTTTATGAAATGTAATGTTTTAAAGTTCATTCTTTAAAGATTTGCAATCTGAGTTTAAACCGTTGAGGATTGGTTTGAATTGAGTCAATTATTTCAATGATGTGAAAAGTCGAATGCACTTTTGAATTCAGCCTGGTTTACTTTAATTGACTTGGTTATGGACAAATGATTTATTGCCGAACTGATTCTTTAAAGCTTTGGAAATGAGTTAAATCGATTGATATTGAGTTGATTTTGAAATGGCTGAAGGAAAGAATGATGCTCTAATATTGATTTCAATATAAAAAGGAGTTTTTAGTGATTTTTAAAGGAACCTAGATTTTTGATTGAGTAATCAAGTATGAGGCATTTTAGAAGAGTTGGAAAAATGGGTTCCAAAAAGAAATCTGAAAGCGGTTTGATTCAAATGAACTGGTTCCATTTCAAATGAGTTGATTTTGGACCGGGTTGGAACTTGTGATTTTGTATGGTTCAGTTTCATAATAAATTCAGTTTTATTTACTTGAACCGAGAATCTATGATTTTAAGAGTTTCAATGAATTTTAAAGAATTGATGTAAGATGACCTTCCCTAAAGACTTGGGACTCTGTTTTGATTTCAGAGTGAAATGGCTTGAGAAAAGTAATTTATGGCTTAAATTCTGGTTTTATGAATTTAATGATGTTGAACGGTGGAAGTGCTGTTTTGTTATGGGCCGGAATGACTGTGTATGATTATGAATATTGGCTGGTTTTGGATTGAACCGTGAGCCGGAATGGCTGTGTATGATACTGATTTATGGCTGAATGCCGAATGAGTTATGGGCTGTATGGCTAACTATGAATTTTGAATTTAAGCCGGATGGCTGAGATGGATGTTGATCCATGGCTGGAACTGAATGAACATATGTTTGAGATACCTGGGTAGTAGCAAGGGTTGTGGCTCGTCCCACTTGCTCCAGGTCAGAGACTGTGACGCCTGGGTAGTAGCGGTAGTAGTGGTGATTCCACTCGCTCCAGGTTGAGCTTTTAAACACCCGCCTGGGTAGTAGCCACAGTAGTGGTTATTCCACTGGCTCTGGGTTGAGTGGGTAGTAGCAATGGGGTTGTAGCTCAAACCTACTTGCTCCGCGATGGGTGTTTCTGTCCATGGTTAGCTACCAGGACGTGTCGGGTTGGCTAATAACCGACAGATGATATCATCAGCCACTAGGGACAGGCATGCATCATATGCATCTATGTGACATTGTTTGGGTGTGCATATTGTACTTGGTTTGCCTTTGTGATTAACTGCTAATTGTTCTACTTGCTGTAACTGTTTGTTTGTGCTTGAACTTCCTATCTGTGTTTGCAATTGGGACTCTGTTGGATTGTGGTGATTTGGTTGATGGTTGGATTATTTGGGCCTAGGGCTGTGGTTGAATTGTTTGGGCCTAGGGCCGTGGTTGGATTGAGATGGACCGATGGTTGATTTCGGTTTTGTGTTTCTGATTTGGAAAAATATGAAAGGCTATTTTGGTTTAGCATAGATAAACCTTTTTGAAAGGCTTTTGGTGTTTTTGAGAATTGAACGGTTCCTCTTTCAGAAAAGATTTCCGACTTTACCTTATTGAAAACTGTTGTTTTTGAAAAGAGGCATAAGACAGTTATTAATCACTGGTGCGGTTATCTTCACGTATCCTATTACAGTAATTCCTAAAAACCCTCTACTGAGAACCCTTTCGAGGATGATGTTCTCACCCCCCTACATTTTTCCCCTTTCAGGATATGGGCGCAGAAGTTACGAAGAGCTTATTTAATTGTTGTTGTGATGCTCTGTATTGTTTTAGTTATGGTTTATTGTACCCTCGCCTTTATCTTGATATATATTCTGTAAGAGGGATAGGAATTGTATTGGTTAATGCTTGTAATAATATTTATATATATGTATGTATATAAATATGTATGTACTCTTTATGAGTTTCTGTACGTTGTATGGTATGCATGGATGTACGTTGTATAGCAAAAGTATTTTTGGGAGCGGTATTGCGGTTTAAAGTTTCAAACAGGCTCATATTTTAGTATTAAATAGTATAAAAGTCGTCGTAATGTCCGAGCTATCAGAGTCGCGCAGCCGGAAGCGTGAGCTTTGGTAGTTAGGGTGTTACATGACCCCTTCTCTTGGAAGCCATTCCATATACACGAGCGTCCTTGATAAACCCCAATTTTAGGATTTATCTTGTGTTGAATTTAGTGAATTTCTCCTAAATTGTGCTTAAGAGTGAAAACATGCTTTTTAGGCCCTTAATAGGCTAAATTTAATTCTCTTTAATTCTATTCGATACCTTGATGTGTTTGTTTAGTGATTTCAGCCTTAGGAGGCAAATATTGGATTGAAGGAGTGAAAAAAAGCATACAAAATGGAGAATTCATGAAGAAATGAGGATTTGGTAGAATTCATGTCCACGCGTACACATGACTCACGTGTACGCTTGAGTGGGAGTATCGTCAAGCGACGCGTACGCGTGACACTGGTCACATGACCAACTTAAAGGAACGCACTGGGGGCAATTTCTGAGCTCATCCAAGTCTAAATCTAACTCATTTCTGAAGTATTTGAGGCCAAATTCAAGAAGGAACAAGGGGGAACAATTAGTGTAGCTTAGGAATCATGCTTTAGGTTAGTTCTAGAGAGAGAAGCTCCATCTTCTCTCTAGAAATTAGGATTTTTAGTTTAATTGCCTCTTAGATTTAGGTTTTAATTCTTATTTTCATCTAGTTTCTTTCACCTTTCCTTGTTTTATTGCCTTAATTTTCTTAGTTATCTTGTTATTTTCTCATTTGAGCCACTTTTTAGTTTATGAACCCTCTTGTTAAATTCAATTTCTTTTGATACAATTTGATGTTTCATGTTTATTGATGCTTGTTTGAGTTATTGTTGGTATTTTCTTGCATTTGGTAGTAGTAGATTTTATTATTTTTGCCATTTAATATGCTTTTCTTTTTATGCACACGAAGTATTTGATAAAATGCTTGGCTTAGTTTTAGGGTAGATTTTTTAGCATTCTTGGTTTGGAAAGAGAAATTAGGTGATCTTGAGTTATTAATACCCAACTTGGATTGGTGATCTAGAGTTGTTAGTTAATCTTGTTTCCATTGACATTACTTATGGATTGGGATTAACTAGGCATATTTGACTTTCTTCCGATGCGAAGATAACGTAATAGGCTTAACTCTTGGTAATTATTGTGTTATGATTAATGACTAGGATAGAAAACTTTGATTCTCAATCATTGCCATGAATGCCTCTTTAGTAATTGTTATATTTAATTGTTTGCTTTATTTTATTACCATTTAATTTCTTGCCTTTTTATCAACCCACCTCTGTGAATCTTATAACCAATAATTGAGCACTCGATTGTAATTCCTAGGGAGAACGACCCGGGAGTAATACTCTCGGTTATTTTTATTGGGTTGAACTTGTGACAACCAAAACAAAACTTTGATGGAGAATCCATTGTTGGTTTGGAACTATGCTTACAACGAAGAGATTCTATTCTATTGAGAAATTCTAGATCAACAAAAATCCCTCTCATAAAGTTTTTGGTGCTGTTGCCGGAGAATTGCAATGTGTGCCATGTTATTCGTTATTGTATATATATTAATATTGTGAAAACATTTATAAATTTTAAAGCTAACCAGGTTCAATATCAAAATCATTTCCAACTCTCAATTCATTACCAATAAATCAAACCAACATTTTCTCAAACTTTTTCCAATGGTTTCAAACCCAAGTCATTCCTTACTTTAGATGTATAAATCAAACTTTTCAATACAACACCCTTTTCTCGATATGTGTAAACATGCAAACCAAATTCTTTTCCAACTATAGAATCATTTCTTAAATAAGCTTATAAGTCAGATTTTTAAATCAAAATTACTTTTTCGTATATTTTTACAAGAACTCAGACAGAACCTCTCTTTACAATTTGACTTTGCCACCCTTACAGGCTCCCTCACTTTCATAATTTCTCAAGTCAACAACCAAACCAAGATATCAACATAACCAGAGATCCTAGCATCAATCACAGCCTCAATTCAAACTCAATTTATAAAACTCAATTCATATTCCAATTCAACAAGCAACACTAAATTTATCTTTATTCACAATCACAATACAACCAATAGCAACTACAACAATATCATCATCACTAACAGGATCACAATTAACAAATACACATATAGCTCATCTAATCACCCAATTCTTTACAACACCATCAAACATACCAAAAATCAATTTCAGCATATTCAAACTTACTCACATTCACTAATGTTGATCGGATAATTTATACGCTTTTTGACATTGTTTTTAGTATGTTTTTAGCAATATCTAGTTACTTTTAGGGATGTTTTCATTAGTTTTTATGTTAAATTCACATTTCTGGACTTTAATATGAGTTTGTGTGTTTTTCTGTGATTTCAGGTATTTTCTGGCTGAAATTGAGGGACTTGAGCAAAAATCAGATTCAGAGGTTGAAGAAGGACTGCTGATGCTGTTGGATTCTAACCTCCCTGCACTCAAAGTGGATTTTCTGGAGCTACAGAACTCAAAACGGTGTGCTTCCAATTTCATTGGAAAGTAGACATCCAGGTCTTTCCAGAAATGTAAAATAGTCCATACTTTGGCCAAGAATAGATGACGCAAACTGGCGTTCAACGCCAGCTTTCTGCCCAAATCTGGCGTCCAGCGCCAGAAAAGGAGCCAAAACCAGAGTTGAACGCCCAAACTGGCACAAAAGCTGGCATTCAACTCCAAGGAGGACCTTTACACGTGCAACACTCAAAGCTCAGCCCAAGCACACACCAAGTGGGCCCTGGAAGTGGATTTATGCATCAATTACTTACATCTGTAAACCCTAGTAGCTAGTTTATTATAAATAGGACATTTCACTATTGTATTAGATATCTTTTGAACCATCTTTGGATTATTTTTTTGATCCTTTGATCATCTTTGGATGCCTGGTTCTTAGATCAGAGGGGTTGGCCATTCGACCATGCCTGGACCTTTCACTTATGTAATTTTAACGGTAGAGTTTCTACACTCTATAGATTAAGGTGTAGAGCTCTGCTGTTCCTCAAAGATTAATGCAAGTACTACTGTTTTCTATTCAATTCATCTTATTTCGCTTCCAAGATATTCATTCACACTTCAACCTGAATGTGATGAACGTGACAATCATCATCATTCCCTATGAACGCGTGCTTGACAACCACTTCCGTTCTACATTCGAATTGAATGAGTATCTCTTAGATCTCTTAATCGGAATCTTCGTGGTGTAAGCTAGAATGATGGCGGCATTCAAGAGAATCCGGAAGGTCTAAACCTTGTCTGTGGTATTCCGAGTAGGATTTAATGATTGAATGACTGTGACGAGCTTCAAACTCGCGATTGCCGGGCGTAGTGACAGACGCAAGCCTGACTGAGATTTACAAGGTGACCATAGCTTGCTTCATACCAACAATCTCCGTGGGCTTCGACCCTTACTCACGTAAGGTATTACTTGGACGACCCAGTGCACTTGCTGGTCAGTTGTGCGAAGTTGTGAACCATGGTATTGACATCATGTTTTTGGCGCCATTACCAGGGAAAGAAAGAGCAATGAATTTTACACAATCAAAGTGTAATCACAATTTCTGCGCACCAATTTTTTGGCGCCATTGCCGGGGATTGTTTGAGTTTTCGGCAAGCTTTTGGTCCGGTAACATCAGTGCCAAGTTTGGATCCGGCAACAACACCAAGTTTTTGGCGCCGTTGCCGGGGATTGTTTGAGTTTGGACAACTGACGGTTCATCTTGTTGCTCAGATTAGGTAATTTTATTTTTATTTTTATTTTCAAGAATTTTTCAAAAATCTTTCAAAAATTTCTCCTTTGTTTTCGAAAAAAAAATGTTTTCAAAAATCTATTTTCCTTCAGAATTTTTAAGAATAAATTCTAGTGTTTCATGAAGCATGTGAAGCCTGGCTGGCTGTAAAGCCATGTCTAAATTCTTTTGGACTGAGGCTTCCACTCATAAGTATATGAAGTTGGATGAAATATCAGCTGTTGTATACATGAGAGGTATCTATGTTTGCTGAATCTTGGCTGGCCATTGGCCATGTCTAGTATTTTGGACTGGAGTTTTCATTGAAAGCTTGGCTGGCTAGTGAGCCATGTCTAATTCCTGGACTGAAGCTTTAGACTAAGAGCACAAGATTCCTGGAATTCATATTAAAGATTTTGAAATCCTTATTTTTGTTTTTCAAATAATTTTCGAAAAAATCCAAAAAAATTAGAAAATCATAAAAATAAAAAATATTTGTTGTGTTTCTTGTTTGAGTCTTGAGTCATATCATAAGTTTGGTGTCACTTGCATATGCATCTTGCATTTTTAGAAAATTCATGCATTCATAGTGTTCATCATGATCTTCAAGTTGTTCTTGGTAAGTCTTCTTGTTTGATCTTGATGATTTCATGTTTTGTGTCTTTTCTTGTTTTTCATATGCATTCTTGAATTTTTAGTGTCTAAGCATTAAAGAATTCTAAGTTTGGTGTCTTGCATGTTTTCTTTGCATTAAAAATTTTTCAAAAATATGTTCTTGATGTTCATCATGATCTTCATAGTGTTCTTGGTGTTCATCTTGACATTCATAGCATTCTTGCATGCATCACATGTTTTGATCTAAAATTCTCATGCATTGCATAATTTTCATATTTTTCTCCCTCATCATAAAAATTCAAAAATCAAAAAAATTATCTTCCCCTTTTTCTCTCATCAAATTCGAAAATTTGAGTTGATTTTTTCAAAAATTTTTAAAATCAAATTGTTTCTTATGAGTCAAATCAAATTTTCAATTTGAAAATCTTATCGTTTTCTTAATTTTACATCATATTTTCGAAAATAACATCAACAATTAATGTTTTGATTCAAAAATTTCAAGTTTGTTACTTGCTTGATAAGAAAGATTCAAACTTTAAGTTCTAGAATCATATCTTGTGATTTCTTGTGAACCAAGTCATTAATTGTGATTTTAAAAATCAAATCTTTTTCAAAACTAATTTCTATCATATCTTTTCAAAAATTTCTTTTCATCTTATCTTTTTCAAAAATTTGATTTCAAAATATCTTTTCTAACTTCCTAACTTCTTATCTTTTCAAAATTTGTTTCAACTAACTAACTAACTTTTTGTTTGTTTCTTATCTTTTTCAAAACCACCTAACTAACTCTCTCTCTCTAATTTTCGAAAATATCTTCCCTCTTTTTCAAAAATCTCTTTTTAATTAACTAATTATTTTAATTTTTAAATCTTAATTTTCGAAAATTACTAACATTTTTCAAAAACTATTTTCAAAAATCACTAACTCTTTTTCAAAAATTATTTTCGAAAATTCCTTCTCTCTCATCCCCTTCTATTTATTTATTCATCTACTAACATCTCTTCCTCACACCACCAAAAATCCGAACCCTCTCTTTCTCTGAGTTCAAATTTTTTTCTTTTTTTCTTCTACTAACACAAGGACCACTATACTGTGGTATAAAGGATCCATATTATTATTATTATTATTTCTGTGCCCTCTTCTTTGTCATAC
>NC_029788.2:89171350-89175030 GCF_000816755.2 Arachis ipaensis | reverse complement strand
ATTTCTCAGAGTCTGACTGGAATGCAAGCTGCATCCAACAGTACTCAAGAGGCATCTTCTGAAGAAGAAGCTTATGATCCTGAGAACCCTGCAATAGCAGAGGTGAATTACTTAGGTGAACCTTATGGAAACACCTATAATCCATCATGGAGAAATCATCCACCAAATTTCTCATGGAAGGATCAAAAGCCTCAACAAGGCTTTAATAATGGTGGAAGAAACAGGTTTAACAATAATAAACCCCTTCCATCATCCACTCAGCAACAGACAGAGAATTCTGAGCAGAATCCATCTAGCTTAGCAAACTTAGTCTCTGATCTATCCAAGGCCACTGTAAGTTTCATGAATGAAACAAGGTCTTCCATTAGAAATTTGGAAGCACAAGTGGGCCAGCTGAGTAAAAGGATCACTGAAATCCCTCCTAGCACTCTCCCAAGCAATACAGAAGAAAATCTAAAAGGAGAGTGCAAGGCCATTGACATAACTAAAATGGCCGAACCCAATGAGGGAGAGGAGGACGTGAATCCCAAGGAGGAAGACCTCCTGGGACGTCCAGTGATCAATAAGGAGCTTCCCTCTGAGGAACCAAAGGACTCTGAGGCTCATCTAGAGACCATAGAGATCCCATTAAACCTCCTGATGCCATTCATGAGCATCCCTGCTGATTTCATAGTCCTGGATACTGTAAAGGAAGAGGATGAATCCATCATCCTAGGAAGACCTTTCCTAGCCACAGCAAGAGCTGTGATTGATGTGGACAGAGGAGAATTGATCCTTCAAATGGAAGGGTCAACTTTAATCAAAGGTTGGACCAAGTCCTTATGGACATATGTGTGGAAGGAGCTCAATGAAAGATTGACTCCAAGGGCAAGCCGGTTCAACTAAGAAGATTGGACCTCAAGCCTGTGGCTAGAGGATGGTTGGAGTTCATTCAATGCTCAATCATTCCCACTAGCAACCGATCTGAAGTCACTGTGGATCGGGCCATCATGATTCACAGCATCATGATTGGAGAGGAAATAGAAGTTCATGAAGTCATCTCTAATGAACTCTACAAAATAGCCGAAAAGTCATCCCCCATGGCAAGGCTAGGTTTTCCTCATCTTATCTGCCATCTATGTTACTCAGCTGGAGCTTTCATAGAAGGGAACACTCCTATTAAGGAAGAGAAGCCCATTGGTGCACGAATTGTGAATCACACTTTTCACAACTCGTACCACTAACCAGCAAGTGCACTGGGTCGTCCAAGTAATACCTTACGTGAGTAAGGGTCGAATCCCACGGAGATTGTTGGTTTGAAGCAATCTATAGTTATCTTGAAATTCTTAGTCAGGAAGTCAATTGTATTTATCAGTTGAATTGCGAATAAACAAGAGAGCATGGGTTAAAGGTTACTTGTTATGCAGTAATGGAGAATATGTTGAAGTTTTGGAGATGCTTTGTCTTCTGAACCTCTGCTTTCCTCTGTCCTCTGGTTCACGCACGCACGTCCTTCTATGGCAAGCTGTGTGTTGGGGCATCACCGTTGTCAATGGTTACATCCCCTCCTCTTGTAAAAATGATCCAAATGCTCTGTCACAGCACGGCTAATCATCTGAGGTTCCCGATCATGCTGGAATAGGATTCACCCTCCTTTTGCGTCTGTCACTACGCCCAGCACTCGCGAGTTTGAAGCTCGTCACAGTCATTCAATCCCTGAATCCTACTCGGAATACCACAGACAAGGTTTAGACTTTCCGGATTCTCATGAATGCCGCCATCAATCTAGCTTATACCACGGAGATTCTGATTAAGGAATCTAAGAGATATTCATTCAATCTGATGTAGAACGGAGGTGATTGTCAGACACACGTTCATGGATTGAGGAAGGTGATGAGTGTCACTGATCATCACCCTCTCCATAGTTAGGCGCGAATGGATATCTTAGATAGGAACACGCATGTTTGAATGGAAAACAGAAATACTTGCATTAATTCATCGAGACACAGCAGAGCTCCTCACCCCCCAACAATGGAATTTAGAGACTCATGCAGTCAAAGAGTACAAAGTTTAGATCTAAAATGTCATGAGATACAAGATAAGTCTCTAAAAGTTGTTTAAATACTAAACTAGTAGCCTAGGTTTACAGCAATTGAGTAAACTATAACAGATGGTATAGAGATCCACTTCTGGGGCCCACTTGGTGTGTGCTGGGGCTGAGACTTAAGCAATTCACGTGCATAAGGCCATTTTGGGCGTTCAACGCCAGGTTTGGATCCATTTCTGGCGTTGAACTCCAACTTTTAATCCTTTTCTGGCGCTGGACGCCAGAATTGGGCAGAGAACTGGCGTTGAACGCCAGTTTACGTCATCTATCCTTGAGCAAAGTATAGACTATTATATATTGCTGGAAATCCCTGGATGTCTACTTTCCAACGCAATTAGAAGCACGCCATTTTGAGTTTTGTAGCTCCAGAAAATCCACTTTGAGTGCAGGGAGGTCAGAATCCAACAGCATTAGCAGTCCTTTTTTCAGCCTGAATCAGATTTTTGCTCAGCTCCCTCAATTTCAGCCAGAAAAATACCTGAAATTACAGAAAAACACACAACTCATAGTAAAGTCCAGAAATATAAATTTTTCCTAAAAACTAATGGAAATGAACTAAAAACTAACTAAAACATACTAAAAACTATATGAAATTAACCCCAAAAAGCGTATAAAATATCTGCTCATCACATCACTTATCCTCAGAGCAACTATGGCAAATTATATATCATTTCGAAGCTCCAAATGTTAGCTTTCCAACGCAAATACATAAATGCCACAGACACATAATTGGGTGAACCTTTTCAGATTGTGGCTCAGCTTTGCTAAAGCCCCCAATTAGAGGTGTCCAGGGTTCTTAAGCACACTCTTCTTTTTACTTTGGACCTTGACTTTAACCTCTCAGTCTCAAGTTCTCACTTGACACCTACACGCCACAAGCACATGGTTAGGGACAGCTTGGTTTAGCCGCTTAGACCAGGATTTTATTCCTTTAGGCCCTCCTATCCACTGATGCTCAAAGCTTTGGGATCCTTTTTATTTGCCCTTGCCTTTTGGTTTTAAGGGTTATTGGCTTTTTGCTCTTGCCTCTTGGTTTTAAGAGCTTTTGGCTTTTTCTGCTTACTTTTTCTTTTTCTTTCTATATTTTTTTTTCGCCTATTTTATTATATATATATTTTTTCTGCAAGCTTTGTTCTTTGCTGCTTTTTCTTGCTTCAAGAATCGTTTACCACACCAAACTTAGAATGTTGCTCGCCCTCGAGCAAAAGAAGAAGAAATAGATGAAGAAGAAGATGTGGAAAAAAAACTAGGATTATGAGGAGGGAAGGTGGGGATCCTGTGGGGTCCACAGATCTTGAAATGATCATGTGAGGTCCACAGATCTTGAGGTGTCAAGGCATTTACATCCCTGCACCAATTTAGGCATGCAAAATGCCCTTGCACACAACTCTGGGCGTTCAGCGCCAGGTTGGTGCCCATTTTGGGCGTTCAATGCCCATTTACTAGCCATTTCTGGCGTTGAACGCCAAAACCATGCTTGTTCTGGGCGTTCAGTGCCAGAACCATGCTCTGTTCTGGCGTTTGAACGCCAGACAGATGCTCCTCCAGGGTGTGATTTTTCTTCTGCTGTTTTTGATTCCGTTTTCAATTTTTA
>NC_029788.2:89167445-89168011 GCF_000816755.2 Arachis ipaensis | reverse complement strand
TGCATGGTATCAGAAAACTCCCAGGGTCTTTAAGCTTTTCAGGAAAGCTCTTCAGAATGACTGCACTGCATTCTTCAGTGAGGAGAACTCTTTCTGTTTCTCTCCAATCCTTTTTATGACTCAAGATCTCTTTCATGAACTTGGCATAAGAAGGTATTTGCTCAAGTGCTTCTGCAAATGGAATCTTTATTTCAAGAGTCCTGAGATAATCTGCAAAGCGAGCAAATTGCTTATCCTGCTCCTCTTTCCGGAGTTTTTGAGGATAAGGTATCTTTGCTTTATATTGTTCAACCTTAGTTGCTGTAGATTTACTGCCTACAGAAGTGGTTGAAGAAGCCTTTTTAGAGGGGTTGTTATCAGCATTTGTGTGAGCCTGATCCCACACTGGCAATTGAGTGCCAGAGTTAGAAACTGGAGTGACGTTAGATGCCAACTCCTTCTCTGTTCCTGGCGTTTGAACGCCAAAATTGTGCCCATTTTGGGCGTTCAGCGCCAGATCCTGCCCATTTTGGGCGTTCAACGCCAGATCCTTGCCCATTTCTGGCGTTGAACGCCAGTCCTGCTTT
>NC_029788.2:89164551-89165269 GCF_000816755.2 Arachis ipaensis | reverse complement strand
TGTGTGTGTCTGATCCCTCACTGGCAATTGAGTGCCAGAGTTAGAAACTGGAGTGACGTTAGATGCCAACTCCTTGTCTGTTCCTGGCGTCTGAACGCCAGAATTGTGCCCATTTTGGGCGTTCAGCGCCAGATCCTGCCCATTTTGGGCGTTCAACGCCAGATCCTTGCCCATTTCTGGCATTGAACGCCACTCCTGCTTCGTTTCTGGCGTTGAACGCCAGTTTTGGCCATGGTCTGGGCGTTCAGCGCCAGCCTTCTACCAATTTTCTGGCGTTTTAGCGCCAGAATTAATTTTCCCTGGGCTCTTACTGTCCTCAGGTGAATCTTGGGTGGTTTGCTCATTTCTTGGCTTTTTGCTGCCTTGAGGTGGGTTATTTAATGTTTTTCCACTTCTTAATTGAACTGCTTGGCATTCTTCTGTTATTTGTCTTGATAGCTGTTGTTTTGTTTGCCTAAACTGTTCTTCCATATGTATATTTGCCATTCTTGTCTCTTGTAGCCTATCTTTAAATTTGGCTAGTTGCCTTGTTAGAAAGTCCAACTGCTGATTGAATTCAGCAGCTTGTTTTACAGGACTGAGTTCAGCAGTTGCTGTCTTAACCTCTTCTTTCATGGAAGGGTCACTGCTTAGGTACAGATGCTGAGTAATCAAGAGACATCTGAGCTCCTTCTGCAAGCCCATAATAGAAGATGTCTAACTGAACCCACTCTGAAAA
>NC_029788.2:89158673-89164527 GCF_000816755.2 Arachis ipaensis | reverse complement strand
TTGAGGAAGGTGATGAGTGTCACTGATCATCACCTTCTCCATAGTTAGGCGCGAATGGATATCTTAGATAGGAACACGCATGTTTGAATGGAAAACAGAAATACTTGCATTAATTCATCGAGACACAGCAGAGCTCCTCACCCCCAACAATGGAATTTAGAGACTCATGCCGTCAAAGAGTACAAAGTTTAGATCTAAAATGTTATGAGATACAAGATAAGTCTCTAAAAGTTGTTTAAATACTAAACTAGTAGCCTAGGTTTACAGCAATTGAGTAAACTATAACAGATGGTATAGAGATCCACTTCTGGGGCCCACTTGGTGTGTGCTGGGGTTGAGACTTAAGCAATTCACGTGCATAAGGCCATTTTGGGCGTTCAACGCCAGGTTTGGATCCATTTCTGGCGTTGAACTCCAACTTTTAATCCTTTTCTGGCGATGGACGCCAGAATTGGGCAGAGAACTGGCGTTGAATGCCAGTTTACGTCATCTATCCTTGAGCAAAGTATAGACTATTATATATTGCTGGAAAGCCCTGGATGTCTACTTTCCAACGCAATTAGAAGCACGCCATTTCGAGTTCTGTAGCTCCAGAAAATCCACTTTGAGTGCAGGGAGGTCAGAATCCAACAGCATCAGCAGTCCTTTTTTCAGCCTGAATCAGATTTTTGCTCAGCTCCCTCAATTTCAGTCAGAAAAATACCTGAAATTACAGAAAAACACACAACTCATAGTAAAGTCCAGAAATATGAATTTTTCCTAAAAACTAATGGAAATGAACTAAAAACTAACTAAAACATACTAAAAACTATATGAAATTAACCCCAAAAAGCGTATAAAATATCCGCTCATCACCCATCACTAAGAAAAAGATGGAGCAAGCAAGAGAGCCCATTCATGGAGCTCAAGAGGCGCAAGAAGCTCATCACCATGAGATCCCAGAGATGCCTCAAATGCAATTTCCTCCACAAAACTATTGGGAGCAAATCAACACCTCCCTAGGAGAATTGAGTTCCAATATGGGACAATTAAGGGTGGAACATCAAGAGCACTCCATCATGCTCCATGAAATAAGAGAAGATCAAAAAGTAATGAGGGAGGAGCAACAAAGACAAGTTTTTCTGTGATTTCAGGTATTTTCTGGCTGAAATTGAGGGACTTGAGCAAAAATCAGATTCAGAGGTTGAAGAAGGACTGCTGATGCTGTTGGATTCTGACCTTCCTGCACTCAAAGTGGATTTTCTGGAGCTATAGAACTCGAAACGGCGCACTTCCAATTGCGTTGGAAAGTAGACATCCAGGGCTTTCCAGCAATGTATAATAGTCCATACTTTGGCCAAGAATAGATGACGCAAACTGGCATTCAACGCCAGCTTTCTGCCCAAACTGGCACAAAAGCTGGCGTTCAACTCCAAGGAGGACCTCTACACGTGCAACACTCAAAGCTCAGCCCAAGCACACACCAAGTGGGCCCCGGAAGTGGATTTATGCATCAATTACTTACATCTGTAAACCCTAGTAGCTAGTTTATTATAAATAGGACATTTCACTATTGTATTAGATATCTTTTGAACCATCTTTGGATTATTTTTTTGATCCTTTGATCATCTTTGGACGCCTGGTTCTTAGATCAGAGGGGCTGGCCATTCGGCCATGCCTGGACCTTTCACTTATGTAATTTTAACGGTAGAGTTTCTACACTCTATAGATTAAGGTGTAGAGCTCTGCTGTTCCTCAAAGATTAATGCAAGTACTATTGTTTTCTATTCAATTCATCTTATTTCGCTTCCAAGATATTCATTCGCACTTCAACCTGAATGTGATGAACGTGACAATCATCATCATTCCCTATGAACGCGTGCCTGACAACCACTTCCGTTCTACATTCGAATTGAATGAGTATCTCTTAGATCTCTTAATCAGAATCTTCGTGGTGTAAGCTAGAATGATGGCGGCATTCAAGAGAATCCGGAAGGTCTAAACCTTGTCTATGGTATTCCGAGTAGGATTCAATGATTGAATGACTGTGACGAGCTTCAAACTCGCGATTGCCGGGCGTAGTGACAGACGCAAAAGGATAGTAAATCCTATTCCAGCATGATCGAGAACCGACAGATGAATAGCCGTGCCGTGACAGGGCATTTGGATCATTTTCCCGAGAGAAGACCGAAAGTAGCCATTGACAATGGTGATGTATCACATAAAGCCAGCCATGGAAAGGAGTAAGACTGATTGGATGAAGATAGCAGGAAAGCAGAGGTTCAGAGGAACGAAAGCATCTCTATTCGCTTATCTGAAATTCTCACCAATGATTTACATAAGTATTTCTATCCCTGTTTTATTAATTATTATTCGAAAACACCATTATCACTTTATATCAGCCTGACTGAGATTTACAAGGTGACCATAGCTTGCTTCATACCAACTATCTCCGTGGGATTCGACCCTTACTTACGTAAGGTATTACTTGGACGACCCAGTGCACTTGCTGGTCAGTTGTGCGAAGTTGTGAACCATGGTATTGGCATCATGTTTTTGGCGCCATTACCAGGGAAAGAAAGAGCAATGAATTTTACACAATCAAAGTGTAATTACAATTTCTGCGCACCAACTAACAATTTCCAACTTCATCAATTCTCATTAATTGATCATACAAAGCATTTATAAATTATTTGTAATTATTCAATAAGCTTTTTGACTTTCTTAAATTAAAAACTCTTAGTCAAAACCGCATAATTTAAACGCGATAATCCCCTTTCTTTTTAAATCCATGGCAGCAACAACTTTAGCAATTCCATAGTGGCATAATCATCAACACTCAAGACAGCCCCAGCAGAAAAATAAGAGGAGCAAAATGGCCGTGCTAAAACAAAGACAAGCTATTGAAATTAAAACAAGAATTTGACCAAGAAACAACATTGGATCAGAACAAAGGTAAAATCATGGTAGGTTCAAGATTTCCAGAATTGAGACCAAGACAAGAAGGATGGTGCTGGTGCTGGTGGCATTCACAGCTGAAACCCTCAACAGAACCGGTGGTAGCTTCAAGTGGTTGAGATAGCAAACCCTAATGAAAGAGAGACGAAATTTGAGGAGTAACAGTGGCGCTGGTGGCTCTGGCAGTTGTTGTTAATGACCACCCAGACGGCAAGACAGCTCAAAACAGAACCAAATAGAGCGGCGGTAAGAGTAGCGGCCATGGGTGACGGTGACGCGAGATCTATCACCGCGACCATGAAGCATGACAGTGGCGTCTTCCCTCTCTCAATGGAGTTCTTATCTCTTTCCACCTTCCTCCATCCATGAGCTTCTCTCTCAAAAAATCAGGACAGCAGAAATGGAAGAGATTTATCGTGCTTCTCTCTCGCAAGCTGGCAAGAACGATGGTGACACAGGATTCAGCGACGGCTCCATCATTGGCAGCAGCGATGACTGGCAGGATGATGGCTCCGACGGCTGTGCGGCGCAACCTCCTCTCTCTCCCGTGCGAGTTTGTCCCTCTCTCTCTCTCTCCTAACGCTCCTGTCGATGGCAGTGAGGCGTGATGGCAAGCTGGATGCGGCGGCGCGGCAGCAAACCCCGCGCCGCCATCCCTCCCCCTCTCTTCTTCTTCTCCCTCACGATCTGATTTTCCCTCTCAACTCTCTCAAATTCCATCTCTTGTTTCTTTTCCTCTACTTTCTTTCTTTGTTGAGGTGTGGGTGTGGGTAAAGAAAGGGGGTAGGTTAGGGTTAAGGTAAGGTTGAGAGTGAGATTAGTGTCTATGTACGTCTGTGAAGGTGAGGGATGAGAAATTATACATGTTAAACAATAGGAATGTGTATAAAAATAAGAAATTTAGTAATAAAAATACACATTAGTAGTATAAGAGTTTTATAAAATCTTAAGATTAAAATAATTTAAAATATAATTATGATACTAAATATTATTTTAGGAACGTATAAAAATATATCTATCAAAAACTACAATAATCAAATTAATTATTTTTTCTCTTTTTTTTTTTAAAAAAATTGAATTCAAAATATTCATAAAAAAATCAATTTAATTATTCTTAATAAGTTGTTTTTTAAAAATAAGGAGTCTAAATTAATAAAATAAATTAGAACCTTTTTTATTTAAATTTTTAAAAATGCGAGTCATTACAAAGAGAGAGAAAGAAAGAGAGAGGTGTTGGACAAAAGGAAGTGATAGTGGCAGCAACGACAATAACAGAAGGAAAAAGTAGTATAAATGGATCAGACAAAAGGAAAATGAAATGGAATTAAGAAAAATAGGATAAAGATAAAGGACAAAATTGAATTTTTAAAAAATAATAAAGGACAAAAATAAAAAATTTGATAACTCATGAATTATGTTTAGTATCATAACTTAAAAGAGATACATTGAAGACATATCTTTTAGTATAACTGTATCTATTTAAAATTTTATAACTCAACAAATAAATAATATATATGTATCACTGGATCTATGTCTCTTATGTACATAGATATGAACACAGTACTGCCTTGTTAAATAGATGTACAATTAAGAAAGAGAAATTAGTCTAGATTCTAGATCATTTATTCTTATGAAAATTCCTTAAAGACATTATACTTGTGTATTTATGAATTTTTAGACTGAATTTAAAAGGAGAATAAGATTGAGAGATTAAGACCCACTTTAGATAAATTTCTTAAATAAGTTCAAAAGAGCTTAAAATATAAAATTTTTTATTTATAGCAGCTTATAAATAAGTTATTTTGTATTTGGATTTTTAGTTATAAAAGTACTTATTTTAAAGTTGTAGGATTTAGATAAATGATTCAAAAAATACAATTTTTTACACAAAGATAATGGATATTAAATAACAATGATAATAAATATCTTTTAATATTGAATGTTAATTTTACATAACTTAATTATTGAGATTTTATACTATAAACAATGTTAAATACAAATTTAATAATAAAAATAGACTGCTAGAATGATAAAAAAAAATTCGTGAAAAGAACATATTCCTAAATTTTTTTTAATGAGAATGATAAAATAACTCCTGAAAAAAAAAGAAGTCATTTTTTTTACTTCTTCAAAAACTCTCAATTAATTTTTCGAAAAATTAAAAACATTTATTAAAAATAGTACTAAACACGCATAACATAACTTTTCATAATTCTCTCTCTGAACATTTCCCAAAATTTCTCTGAAAATTCCTTTCCTAACTTCTTCAATGGCTACTCTTGGCTCCAAGGTCAGAGTGATAGTTAGGGTTAGACCCTTTCTTCCTCAAGAGATCTCTTCAAGAAATGGCGACCCAGTTCCGTGTGTCTCCGTCCTGGACCAACATTTCGAGTCTGCAGAAGATGAAGTTGCCGTTTATCTCAAAGATCCACAAACCAGGTTTCAGAAATTATTTCTAGCCTTTACCTTTTCCCCCCAATTATGCTTTCTTGTTGTGTTTGAGCTTAATTTTACTATGCCGTTAGTGTAAAAGAAATTTTACATATCCAATTATGTTGGTTTTTTCTTACAATAGAAGCCGTGAGAGTCAACCACTTTTGTGTGAAACAATTTTTTGAAAATGTGTGTCCGTGCATGGAAATTAAACTCTTCTTTCTTGTTTTGGGTGAAAGAGGTTTGTGGAATTTTTAGGTTCGGTGGTGATTTTTGTGTTTTGTGTTGATGTTAGCCGAAAGGAGTGCTACCAATTGGACTCATTCTTTGGGGTAGAAGATAATAATGTGGGTCAGATATTCAGCAAAGAAGTGAGCCCTATGATACCTGGAATCTTCAGTGGCTGCAACGCCACGGTTTTCGCTTATGGAGCCACTGGCAGTGGCAAGACATACACCATGCAGGTATGACCTTAACCAAGCGT
>NC_029788.2:89144453-89158598 GCF_000816755.2 Arachis ipaensis | reverse complement strand
GTTATTGAAATTTTCTGTTGATTTTTTAGTTCGAATTTTAAGCAAAATGTGAATTTTGAGTTAAGAGGATGGCAATTAAGGGAGTGAATCCTCTCAATTTTTTCCCTCAATTGTTTGGTGAAGTGTGATCCACTCTCTAGGCTCGGGAACTCAATTTATTTTTCTTTTTTTTTTCCAATATGGGTTTTTGAATGTATAAATTACTGGGAAATATTGGATTTTGGATAGCATTATGAAAAACAAAAAAATGTTTCAGCGAACATGCCATGCTTTGTGGTTGGTTCTATACAGGCATAGCACAAGTACAAACTTAGAAAAGTTATAAGCTACACATTGCCTTGGATAACCAACTAGCTGTAGCAGAATCCTTTGTTATGTTTCTGAAGTTATCCCATCTTTGGTGTTGCAGGGGACTAAGGACCAACCTGGCTTGATGACACTGGCTATGTCTATGATACTGTCCATTTGCCGAAACAGTGGCAGGACTGCAAATATTTCATACTATGAGGTCTACATGGACAGATGCTATGACCTCTTGGAGGTCAAAGCAAAAGAGATTTCAGTTTGGGATGACAAAGATGGCGAAATCCACCTCCGTGGACTCTCTCAGATTCCCATAAACACAATGTCTGAGTTTCATGATGTTTTCTCGAGCGGAGTTCAGCGGCGTAAAGTTGCTCACACTGGCCTCAATGATGTCTCTAGTAGGAGCCATGCAGTCCTTATGATCTCTGTCTCCACTCCTTCTGCTGATGGCACTGAAGCAGCTGTATTCGGAAAGTTGAATCTCATTGACTTGGCAGGTTATTTAAATTTTCAAGTTTTCTCGTCTCAATGATATGATCTATGTTGCACAAATAATTTAATTTTTCTTGCATATTATATATATTATGTGTGTATACCTTACTGTTAGCTTTGACTTCATATGGATATGACCAATTTTTTGAACTGAAGGAAGGTATTGTTCATTCTCTATATTATTATCATGTAGATGATTTGTCATATATAAGATCATTATTAGGCGAAATGGCGAATTATTCTGAATATTTGATTAAGGTTATGTATTCATGTTTTATATTTTTAAAGAATTACCATATTTACATATCGTATTCAATGTTGGTATCTTGATTAGTGTAAATAGGATATTATGTTGTATTCAAAAGGTTCTGATTATGCTTATGTGTGTAAGACTGAACCAGGTAACGAAGACAACAGAAGGACCTGCAATGAAGGGATTCGTCTCCAAGAGAGTGGTAAGATAAACCAATCCTTGTTTGCACTGTCAAATGTGATCTATGCATTAAACAACAACAAACCACGAGTTCCCTACCGCGAAAGCAAATTGACCCGCATATTGCAAGACTCTTTAGGGGGAACTAGTCGTGCATTGATGGTCGCTTGCCTGGTAAGGCCAGATATTTTCTAGCTCCTTGTTCAACTATATCAGTGACCAAGACTATGATCCACAGAATTGTTTCAAAAGATTATTGCATCTCTCTTTTGTTTTGATTCCAGAATCCAGGAGAATACCAGGAATCTGTTCATACTGTTAGTTTGGCTGCTAGATCAAGGCATGTGTCTAATTTTGTGCCTTCAGCTCAAAAACAAGAGACTCCAAAAGTTAAAGTGGACATGGAAGCCAAACTGAAAGCTTGGCTAGAATCAAAAGGCAAAACGAAGAGTTCACAAAGATTTGCTGCATCTATCTCTCTGTTTCCAAGAAAAACTCCAAGTTCGGTCAAAATCTCTGCAAAGAGATGTGTTACTTTCGATAGTTCAGTGAAGGGAGGAAGAACTGGAATTAATGAATCCGCACAACATACAAAAGAAAGGTGACCATTGGTTCTTTTGCTGATATAATCATGGAAACTGATTTTTTCTTTACCTATTGAGAATTTTCATATTTTGTAAGCAGTGCCTTTGCTGTGTCGTTTGGAAATCTACTGGATAGTCCAGATCCGTTCAATACTTGCTTGGAGGAGGTAAAACATATATTTTCATGCATACTGGAGAAATATCTTCATTTTTCTCGAATATACTATTTACTTAATGTTCTACAGAATGAAAATTGTGGTGTTAAAAGCAACGATAAGCAAGAATCTGAGCATTATACCAATAAGTCTTCATGGGAGCCATGTAAAAATCTCCCTGGTATGTCATTGCTCTGAGATTCCTTCACTTGATCTTATTATTTGCCGACATAACAGTGAATAGTTATTGGATGCTTGGTTTAATCTTGTGTAAATGTGCTTACCAAGGCTTTGAATTTGTTCTTATATTCAGCTGAGCCATTGGCCAAGGTGATGAACTCGCCAATTACAAATGAGAGCAAAAATGCAGCCCAAAGTCCTTTAAGAAAACCCCTCTCCCCTCCCAACATCAGTGTTAATCAAAAGCCCCTTGAAGCATTCCCTTTCTCGCAAACACCTTTTACAGAAACCTGCTCCACTAACAAAGGGAAAATACAAAAGAATGACACTCCGCTTGACAAATTCAGTACACGAAGTTCTGCGTTGAAGGTACAAACTATTCTTTCACTCTAGTAACAAAGGATTTCATGAACTGCCATCCTCACATCACCAATTTTCAACACAGAATACTCTAGTTCAAGAATACATTGATTTCTTAAACAATGCAAGCAGGTAAGGCAAATGCTTCTCCTTTGTAATTTTCTGACCCTTTGAAGCATACTTAGTCATCCTTCTTTGAATGTAAACATTGTGTTTAATTCTTAAATGCAGAGAGGAACTACTAAAGTTAAAGGTACATGCAGGATGTCACTGCGATGCAAAACATGAATAGCTGTTTCCAAATTTGAAAATTTTCCCTTTTTCATTTGTATTCATGATTGTTCTTTATTTTTCAATTCATTCAGGGCATAGGAGAGAAGATGGCAGAATATATAATAGACCTTAGGGAAGAAAGTCAAATTGAATTATCTGATACTGTTAGTGATCCTGTTTGGTTTTGACATTTTGCAGCTAAGTGACTTAGAGAAGATTGGCCTCTCTTCGAAGCAGGTATATCATATAAACCATGAGCATGTGCTGTATTAGCTGAAAGATTTCGTCTCATAATTTGAACAAAATTTGAACTTTTACCAACTTTTTGCAGGCCCATAACTTGTTCACTAGAGCTGCAAAGAAACTATTTGAAGAGAAAGCGACAGATTCAATACTCGGTTGAAGCCATTCTTAAATAGTTTAAGGGTATCTTGGCCTTTCGGCTAAGATCTGTTGTAATATTTGTTGTTTGTTTTCAGATTTGTGTGTTGCTATATCAGTTAGCATAGTACCAATGTTGGGGAGTATCGCATTGCGCAATGCGTGGTATGGCGTAGCTTCACGCGCAGATATTGTCTACGAGACTACGACCCCTGACTGAGAATGCAGTGAGCTTGTTAGTGGTGGGTTAATTAGGGGAGTTTGAATATGTTTTAACGAAGTATGTTTCAATGAAGGTGAGTAAGTTTTAGGATTTTTTGGCATATTCAGGATGTAGTTTTTGGTTAGGCTGATTTTTTCTTTCGGTATTATTGACTACGGAAGGAATTTTGGTTTTTTTTTTTTTTTTGTGTTTGTAGGCTATGTTTGGGTGCCAACCTTTTATTAGAGGGCAAATCATGGCCGAAAAAAAAAATATATTTAGGGTTCCAGAATAAGAAAGAAGCATTAAGTGTTTATAGAATTATAGTTACATAAAAATGAGAATAATTTATCTATTTAAACCAGTTGAACTATTATACTACTAGATTGTCCTAAATCTGTAACGGCTACATTTTTGTCCTCTCTATATTTAAATATAAATCGTGGCCTATACATAAGTTTTAGAAAAAATAATAAAACCTATGCTAGTACTACGATTTACGAGAAAGCAACAAAAATAAATCGTTGGAAACCTTTTTGTTTCCTGCTTTTTAGCAGGGCTGTCAAACGGGTTAATCCAACCTATTTAGGTCTAGCCCATTAAATTCGTGGATTAAATAGGCTAGACTGTAAACCTGTTTTATTCATGGGCAATAATTTTTTAGTCTAGACTGTTTATGGTTAGCCCGATACGTTAAACAGGCCAGTCCGTTTATCTTTTTATTTTATTTTTTAAAAAATATTTTGAAAAAAAAATCACTTTTTAGTAAAAAACCTAAAATATTTTTTAGTTGATGGGTCGGCTTTTCGAGTAGAATTGGGAGAAATATCGACTAAAAGTACTACTTTTTCTGAAAAAAATGTAAAAAAAATTAAACAGGCCACCTGTTTAGCCCACGGACTAGCTCGTTTAACCCGTCATTTTTTTCCGGGTTAATCGGACTCAGCTCGTTTAGCCCGAAATTTAAACAAACTTAATTTTAAAGGCAAAATCCACCAATTTAAATGGGTAAACGGGCTGGTTCGATGAATTTAGCCCATTTTAATAGTCCTACCTTTTAGTAAAGAAATATAAAACTATTTCATTTCCCACTATTTATGTCATAATGATAATTGACATATGATTTATATAAGACAATTTACATAAATAAATTAATTAGACTTTAAATTTTTGTAATGGTAATTTTTTGAAATATTATATTTTTATTCTATTTTAATTCTATGTAAATTGCTACAAAGGTGCAGTTTCTAAAAAATCTGGACCATGTAGCAGTTTATGAAAAATTAGTGGGTAGCGTAATTCGCTGTACCCTATAGCAAATTATGTAGGATAGTTCTACGGTGAGGAAGTGAATTTTTTTTCTCATGTGAGGAAATGTCGTGAACACGAGAGAAACAAACGCGTGTAGTGTTTGTTCCTGCTGGTCTCAGCAGATACTGTTGTAGTTTTATTATGTACAGAAATTGTGAGCTAGGTTGTGTTTAATTAATAGGAGTTAATTTTGTAGATAATCTGATGATTAGTTATTTAAATGGTTTTGTTTGTAACCGTACTTTTTGGAGAAGCATGGTTGGGGTGGGCTGGATTGCTCATTTGGTTGAGTATTTTTTTTTCTTCATTTATGGAGTTGTGATGCTAACTGGGTCGGGTATTATATTTTTGGTCTATGACATCTTATATTGTTAAGCCTGACGAAAAAAAAAAAATTCTGACCAGAAAAACATGAACAATAATAATATTGATATGAGTGATTATAATAAGAACAATAAATTAGTAGGGTATTAAATGCTATGCTACTTCAACCAACAGTCAACTTTAAAAATAAAAAAATGTCTGCATATGTTAATTTTTAATTCAAAATTAAATATTCTTGCATTATTTTAAACTAAATAAATTATTCTAAAATATATTAATTTAAATCAAATATAATTAACCATTTATTAGTTTATCATTATAAAATAGTTAAAAATTAACTAAACACAATAATATCTGCATATGTTTTAATCAACTAAACACAATCTAATTTATCATATATTTAAATTACAATATCAATTTTTTTAGAGTATTTATTTTCAAATCATTTAATTTATACTAAATATTTGTCAATTTTAAATCAATATTCACTAATTTAACCTTTATAGTAGTACATTTGTTTAACTTATTTAATTTACTTATTTTAAAATTTATTCTACAACGTTAACTATCAATAGTTTCAAATTTTAATTTTTTTTCAAATTTTTAATAATTTCAATTTCTAAAATTTATTCTACTATCTTTGTTTATTTCAAATTTTATAATTCCACACTAATAATATTATTAGGCTTATCTTTTAGTTTTTTTTATGGTATTAATCTTTTAGAATATTTTTTTAACCAGAATGAGCAAGGATATAATTAAAATTACTATTTAAATTTGAAATTTATTCTTAGTGTGGAGTTTTTTAAATTTGTATTTAGTTTATAATACGAATTGTATTATATTAGATTAATATCAAATTACAATAACCATTCACTAATTTAAAAAGAATTGCTCATTTAAATTACAATAAATTGTTTATATTTACACTAATAATATTTTAAAATTTGGAGGTAATTTAAATATTATTATAAACTAAAAGTTTAATACCAAAAAAATTTGATTCAAATTAATCTATTTTAGAATAATTTATTTAATTTAAAATAATGTAACGATATTTAATTTTGAATTGAAAATTAACGTATGCAGACATTTTTTTATTTTTAAAGTTGACTGCTGGCTGAAGTAGCATAGCATCTAATACTCTACTAATTTATTGTTCTTATTGTAATCACTCATATCAATATTATTATTGTTCATGTTTTTCTGGTCAGAATTTTTTATTCTGTTTTTTTCGTCAGGCCTAACAATATAAGATGTCCTAGACCAAAAATATCTTATCTGACCCGGTTAACGTCACAACTCCATAAATGGAGAAAAAAACACTCAACCAAATGAGCAATCCAATCCACCCCAACCATGTTTCTCCAAAAAATACATGTTCCAGACAAAAAATTTAAATAATTAATAATCAGATTATCTACAAAACTAACTTCATTTAATTAAAGATATCCTGGCCCACAATTTCTGTTCACACTGAAACTACAACAATACCTGCTGAGACCGCAGGAACAAATACTACACGCGTTTGTTTCTCCTGTGTCCACGACATTTCCTCACATGAGGAAAAAAATTCACTTCCTCACCGTAGAACTACCCAATTATGTATATATAGATTCTCTATATATAGTAGTGGAAGGCAATTATAAAGAGTAGAGTATCATTTTCACAACGAATAGTGAAAATAGTTTCCTAATTCTAATGTATTGCTCTGGAAAAATTTAAAAAAGCAAAAGACACAAGGTTAAGTTTACTAATAAATAACTATTGAATTATAAGTCCAAGAAAAAATGACCCGACATTAAAACTCTCAATATTTATTTTGAATTGTGACATCTTTTACTAAATTTTGATAGCATTTGGTTGCTGGTTCAGGATTATATCTATGATGCACTTGAGATTTATAACTTGTAAACTTCTAAATGGGTATCTAGTGCACGTCACATGAACATCCTTTGTGGCCAACTTCTTTCCTCTGCATCCATCCTTCGCCTCTAGGAGTCAGAGCTGGATTTGAAGTACCCGCGTAATCTTCTTCTCCTTTTTTGACTTTCTTTGAACTTGTCTCAAGTAGTTCGTTTTCCATTTTCGCATAGTCACTCTCGTTTGGGTCTCCTTAAGGCCATCCGCTGTCGGCCATCAGGGGCAGTGGTGGAACAGAGGTGAAAAACACAAGATAATCGTTATAGGACGGTCTGTACAGAGTGAATTTCTATATTACCGTTATTACTTATATCAATATTATTATTATTGTTCACATTTTTTTGTCAGAATTCTTATGCTTTTTCTTTTTGTCAAGAAACTAAACTCGACCTGATTAGCCCACAATTTTAGAAATGGAGAAATTTTTTTTTATAATAACTTAAACCCCAGTCCACCTTACTATGCTTTCCAAAAAATGACCTGTTACAGACCCCAAAAAACCTGAATAACTAATCATCAGATTATCTACGAAGCTAACTCCAATCAATTAACCACAACCTAGCCCACTTTTTATATTAACTCTGCAACTGGCACAACACTTGCTGGGCCAAGCGGAAACAAGCACTCCACGTGTTTCTTTTTTCTACATCCACCACATTTCAGCAAGTGAGAAAAAAAATACACATCATCACAATAGCGTAACTTATTTTTTGAAGCTTAGTTATCTTAGAACTTTTAGGGATTAATTTGTCTGATGTATATATTAAAAATTTGATTGAAAACGATGAATAGACTAATTTATTTAATGAGATTAATTCTTTTAGAAAATAAAAATTTATTAAAGGCTAAAATATTATTTTAAATTTTTTAAAACTAATTTGAGTATTTACTTTTTGTTTATACATACATCATTCATAATATATGTTTTTTTAATAAGGTGTAGTCACACCACAATGAATAAAAAAAATTGGTTAAAATTAAGATCATATTTTTTTATATTTTGACAATATTAGTCTATAAATTAAAAAGTGTTTTCAAATATTAAAATTTACTTTAATTTTAAATATAAATACCACCTATCATGATAATAACTATCAAAGCATACAAACTAACTTTTAACAAAAGCAAAGAAACCCAGCACATCTGCAACAATGGACTAAAGCAAGATAACATGTATGATACAAAGTAATATTATCGAAGCCAACTAAATTTTCAAAGTGATTTTTGAGATAGGCGTTATGCATTAAAATTATCTGAGATTCTAATTGCACTAATTACATCTCTAAAATTGATAAAAGTATACATTCCATTAATTTCTAACTCATTTTTCATTAATAGTATGCTGACATATGATAACATTATGATTGAAGACCCTATTAGCAAGTGAAAACAAACAAAAAGAATAAAGAAGAATGAGATAGATAGGTATTTAGAAGATGAAGTGGCAAAAAATTTTAGTAGATTTGGTATATTGAGGTGGTGGAGAGGAAAGACTTTGAGATATCAATTTTTCTCTTGCATGACTAGAGATATATTAGCCATTCTTGTTTTTACTGTGGCATCTGAGTTAGTTTTTAGCTCAGAGGTCATGTCCTTGACCCTTATCTTAGTGCTTTGAATCCTACCACTGTAAAGGCTTTAATTTGTACTCAGAATTGGTTAAAGCCTATTAAGATTTTGGTTGAACTTGATGAAGGAGATGCTATTGATTCAGGTATATAATAAATTGGTTAATTTATTTTTCATCATTCTTTATTCTTTATTTTATATCATTGGTTTTGACATATTTTATTGTTGAATTGAATAGAATTTTCTGAAATTACTAGTGTTGGAGATCCTGAAGTTCAAAGTCAATTGCATCCTCCTGAACCATCTTAGGTATTAAAACTAAGTACTTGTATTAGTGTATAATTACTTAGATTATTTTTTAATTTATTCTAACATATTTTACTAATTTTTTAATTGGTATTTTCTTAATAGGAATACATAGCCGCTGAAATTACCTGATGGCTACTGATTTAAGAAGGGATCAACTTGTTTTACTATTGTTTTATTTTAAGTATTTACAAATTCTTTAGACTTTTAATGTGTTATAATGTTTCTGTTTTATTTTAAATGAGACATTTAGTATTTTAGTACTTGTTATCTTTACTTATTAGTTATTATTAGAAGTGTTTGTTAGAATGTTTGGTATTATATTTATTTGTTTGTATATTTTAGTTAGTAGTTATTATTCATATATTATATTATTTTATTTTTTTATTTAAAAAAGTTTGATTAAAATTATTTTAGGAATAAATAGGTTTAAAAGTGTGAAAGAAATATTTTTATTGAATTGTTTACATAGAAATATGATTAAAAAGAGAAGGTTTAATTATGCGGATATACCCGATATTCGATCCGTAAATGTTTGGATCGGATTGGATCCGACACTAAAAAACCTTAATATCATATCCGATATGATCCGATGGAGATTGTGCGGATCGAATCAAATTTTCGATTATATCCGATTCGATGCGATCCGCATACACCCATAGCAGATTCTTTCGTGGTGTCAGTGCCTCTTTGAAACAACAATGTCCTCAATGTCAAGTATGTGGCAAGTTTAAGGGCAACCTGTTTTCATCAATTTGATCAAAACTTCACTACATCCCAAGCAAATTCTGGTGCCTCATCAAGCATGTCTTCTTCCATGCCACCTCTCTAAAGTGTCTTGGTTCCCTGACATGGGTGACTCGTATTACATCACCTTTGATCAATCAAGTTTCATGGATGCTGAACCCTATAATGGTCAAGAACAAATCTTTTTAGGTAATGGGTTAGGTACACGTATTTCTGATGTTGGGCATGCAAACTTAGTTTCTCTTGATAATCATAAATGTTTTATTTTAAGAAATTGCTTCTTGTCCCAAATATAACTCAAAATCTTGTTAGCGTTCAAAAATTTGTAGTTGATAACTCGTGTTTCTTTGAATTCCACGCTGATGCTTGCTATGTGAAATCACAGGTAACCAAATAGGTCCTGTTTCGAGTAGAATAGATACATATTATCTAAGGCATCATAGACTTGGACACAAACACCTAAAACGGTTGCTATTGTGCGTAAAACTTGCATTATTTCTATCCCTATAAGCTCTAGTTCTGGTTATTGTGTTGGTGCACAAATCCCCACACTTTCATACAGCTGCACCAGCAAATACACTGGGTCGTCCAAGTAATACCTAAGTGAGTCAGGGTCGATCCCACGAGGATTGTGGTTTGAAGCAAGATATGGTTATCTTGTAGGTCTTAGTCAGGCAAAATCAAGAGGTTATTGGTTTGACTATTTGATAGAGTAAAAGGAATAAATCAAAAGGGGTAGAAAATACTTCATAAAATTGAATGGAATCAGTAATAGGAATATGGTTAAGGATTGGAGTTGCTTTGTCTTTCTGAATTAACTCTGGTATTACTGTCTTCTTTGCTTATGAGTGTTCTCTTCTACGGCAGGCTGTAAGTGATCAACGCCATGGGTTGTGGTCATTGATCTCCTCTGCTACAGATTGAATGCCATTGGTCGTGGTCATCCAATCTGACGAAGGGTGAAGCTCTAGCAGTTCATTCTCTTGGCGATCCTACTCAAAACGCCACAGACAAGGTCGAATCTTCCAGATCAGAGAATGCCACTTCTTTGGATTCTAGCCTATACCACGGAGACCCTAATCTCCCCAAAAATCAGCTGAACTGATGTCTCGAGAAGTCTCCAACGAAGTCATGAATTAGTCGTCTGAGAGATGTATAAACATAGCTGTTGGTTCGCGCTTTCCAGTCACGTATTCACACAAACCCAAGTAGACGCGAGAGTTTTTCAGGCACGTTCGTCTTAGTATGATGAACAGAGCTGATTGTCACTAATCATCCTATTCACCATGTTGAATAACGAATATACATCTTAGAAATAAATCAAACACGGATCGAAGAAGAAACAGTAATACTTTTATTAATTCATAGGACTCAGCAGGGCTCCCCTCAACCTAGGAGGTTTAGAAACTCATACTGATAGAAAATACAATGAGGTAAAGGAAAATATTGTGAATGATGGTAAAAAGTGTACGAATAACATGAATATAATCCCTTAAATACTAAACAAATGACTAGTAAGGGTAAAACAGTCTTTTTAGTGCTAAAATCCACTTCTAGGGCCCACTTGGTGAGTGTTTGGGCTGAGTTTTGATGAAATTCATGTGCTATGAGGTCTCTAGGGAGTTGAACACTGGCTAGGGGATCCTCTCTGGGCGTTTGGACGCTGGTCTCTGCTCCTTGGGCGCTGGACGCCTGGAAGGGGGCAGGAAGTTGGCATTGCACGCCAGTTTTGGGCCTTCTAATATGAAGCAAAGTATGGACTATTATACATTTCTAGAAAGCTCTGAAAGTTAGCTTTCCATAGCCGTTGAGAACGCTCCATTTGAACTTTTTTAGCTCCAGAAAAGCTCTTTCGAATGCAAGGAGGTCAGATTCGGACAGCATCTGCAGTGCTTTCTCGGTCTCTGAATAAGACTTTTGCTCCAACTCCTCAATTTTAGCTAGAAATTACCTGAAATTGCATAAAACACCCAAATTCAAATTAGAATACAAAAATGTGAATTTAACACTAAAAACTTACTAAAAACTAAACAAACATACTAAAAATATATGAAAATGATGCCAAAAAGCGTATAAAATATCCGCTCATCATGTGTAAAAGTTGTTGTTTAGCTAAAATGCACTATTTTCCTTTTTCACATGACTCTTATTAATTTATGATAGGAATAGAACACACAATTCCTTACTTGCAAGAATTAGAGGAGTAACAATATCCACTCACAACAAGTATTAACACCAGCACAATAATACCCAATAGCAGCGAAAAAATCACATAAACCAGAAATTAGAGACAAGCTAACACACCAAGATTTTTAACGTGGAAAACCTGCTCAATGTGAGAAGTAAAAATCATGAGTCATGAAGACCAGAAAATAGCTTCACTATGATGAAAAATAGGGTACAAGAGAGTCACAAATTATTACACAAAATGTGTATACAACAAGCCAAACAACCCAAGCTTCAAAGCCTACTGGTGCGCGGAATTACACTTCACACAACTGAACCAGCAAGTGCACTGAGTCGTCCAAGTAATACCTGAGTGAATCAGAGTCGATCCCACGAGGATTGTTGGTTTGAATAAAGCTGTGGTTATTTTGTAAATCTTAGTCAGACAGATAGAAAAGTTGTTTGTTTGTTTAAAGCGCATAAAAGTAAAATAAAGATAACATTACTCAGTTGATGGTGAATGCAATGATAAGAAGATGGTTAAGGCTTGGGAGATGCTTTATTCTTCTGGATCAATTTGGTTTTACTCTCTGCTCCAACTGTGAATGATTTCTTCTATGGCAGGCTGTATGTGATCAACGCCTTTCTTGAGAGGTCGCCAATTCTCCTCCAGAGCTGAACACCAGGGTTAGTGCGCATCCAGTCTGATTGAGGGTGAAGCTCCTGCAGTCCATTCCCCTTAGTGATCCTACTCAAAATGCCACAGACAATGTCGAATCTTCTGGATCAGAGAATGCTGCGCCTTTGGTTCTAGCCTCTACCACAAAGACTCTAATCTCCCCATACCTCGGCTGAACTGGTGTCTCAAGAAGTCCCCAACAAAGTCGTGGATTAGCCGTCTAAGAGATGTATAATCAAGCTAGTGGTTCATCATTGTCTGATGAAAGACTCACTCTGAACCCATGTAGAATGAGATAACCTTGTGCCGGTTCAACGCATTCATAAGGATGAAGAACAAAGACACATCTTAGAATAGAGAATCAAACACGGATTGAAGATAAAACATTAATACTTTTAATAATCCATAAAACTCAGCAGAGCTCCTCCCCTCAACCTAAGAGGTTTAGAGACTCATACTGTACATAGAGCAATATAAAACATGTAAAGGGGTGGAAGAAAATTCTAAACAAGGGTGATCTTCTCCTATATATGCTAACCTAACGACAAAGGATTACAGAAATATGATAAGCTTAGGCTTGTAGTGCAAAAATCTTCTTCCGGGGCCCACTTGGCGAGTGTTTGGGATGAGCTTGAGTGTCTCCCACGTGCTAGTGTCCCTTAGGGGCATTGAACGCTGGCTAGGGACCCCCTTTTGGGCGTTGAACTCCAGTTGCTCCCTTGTGGGCGCTGGACGCCAGGAATGGGGCTGGTGGCTGGCGTTGAACGCCAGTTTTGGGCCTTTATTTCCAAAACAAAGCATAAAATATTATATATTTCTGAAAATCCTTGAATGTTAGCTTTTCATAGCTATTGAGAGCACGCCATTTGGACATCTGTAGCTCCAGAGAAGCTCCTTCGAGTGCATGGAGGTCAGATCCTGACAGCATCTACAGTCTTTTCTCTGCTTCTGAATCAGACTTCTGCTCAATCTCCTCAATTTCAACCAGAAAATACCTAAAATCACCATAAAACACATAAACTCAAAGTAGAATCCAAAAATGTGAATTTTGCACTAAAACCTATGAAAACTTAATAAAACTTAAACAAAATATAATAAAAACTATATGAAAACAATGCCAAAAAGCGTATAAAATATCCACTCATCACAACACCAAACATAAACTGTTGTTTGTCCCCAAGAAACTAAAAACAAAGTAGGATAAAAAGAAGAGTAAGATACAATAAATCTCAGAGTTTTCAATGAAGCTCAGTTTCAATTAGATGAGCGGGACTAGTAGCTTTTTGCTTCTAAATAGATTTGGCATCTCACTTTTCATTGAAGCTTATAATAGTTGGCATCTTTTGGAACTTAGAATCCAGATGATACTATTGATTCTCTTAGTTAATTTCTTTTTGATTCTTGAATACAGCTTCTTTAGAGTCTTGGCCGTGACCCTAAGCACTTTATTTTCCAGTATTACCACTGGATACATAAATGCCACAAACACTTTAACTGGGTGAACTCCTTAGGATTGTGACTCAGCTTTGCTAGAGTCCCCAGTCAAGGGTGTCCAGAGTTCTTAAGCAAAATCTTTGCTTTGGACCACGACTTTATAGTTAGGGAAGCAGCTCATTTGAAATGCCAAGGCTAAGATTTCTCTTTTAGGTCCTCCTAGCCATTGATTCTTAAAGCCTTGGATCCTTACTCTTGCCTTTTGGTTTAAAGAGCTATTGGCTTTTTCTACTTTGTATTTCTTTTTCTTCTTGCTATAT
>NC_029788.2:89125691-89140774 GCF_000816755.2 Arachis ipaensis | reverse complement strand
ATATATATATTTTTTTCGCATATGTTTTTCTTTTATTGCTTTTTGCTTCTTTTTCTTGCTTCAAGAATCAATTTTTGGATTTTTTAGATCACCAATAATACTTCACTTTTATCCTCATTCTTTCAAGAGCCAACATTCTTAACTCCAACATTAAATATGCACTGTTTATTCATATATTCAGAAAACAAAAGCAATGCCACCACATCAAATAATTGAACTATTCTTAATATATGACTCGAAATTCATGCATCTTACTTTTCTTTTTCAATTAAAATTTTTCTTTTAAGTAAGGTGAGAGATGCATGGAATATTTCATAACTTTAAGACATAAAATAAAGATGATCATGCACCAGAAACAAGCAATAAGATAAAATACATAGAAAACAGAAAAAATAATATAAGCAAATAGGAGATAAAAGGAACGGATCCACCTTAGTGACGGCGACTACTGCTCCCTCTAGAGAAGCCAATGGACCGCTTGATCTCTTCTATGTCACGCCCCTGTCTCTGTTGTTCTTCCCTCATGGCTCTTTGATCTTTTCTTATTTCATGGAGGATGGTGGAGTGCTATTGATGTCCCATCCTTAGCTGATCCATGTTGGAGCTTAACTCTCCTAGAGAGGTATGCCATCGGTCCCAAAAAATTTTTTGGGGAGGAAAATACATCTTGGAGGCATCTCAGGGATTTCTTGTTAAGGCGGCTCCACATGCTCTTGCTGTGGTCCATGTGCCGGTTCTCTAACATGCTCCATCCTTTTTTTAGTGATGGGCTTGTCCTAAGGTTTCACCAGTATTTGGTGCCATACTTAGAAGTGGTAGAAGTAAAAAAGCAAAGCTTTTGCAATACCAAACTTAAGAGTTTTGCTCGTCCTCGAGCAAATATGAAAAATTGGGAATGAGAGAGTTAGGTGGGGTAGGTGGATTTTTGTGGGACCCACTGGTCCTGGGAGGCTAGGAAATTCGAATTTTCTGCCCCCTTGTGGGCGTTGAATGCCTAGCTCTTGCTCCTGGCTGGCATTCAACACCAGCTATGTGCCCTTAAGTGGGCGTTGAACGCCCATTGGGGTGTTCCTGCCTGGCGTTCAACGCTAGGTCTCTGCCTTATCACTGGCATTCAACGCCAGCAATGTGCTCTTCATGGGTGTTGAACGCCCACTTTGGCCTCCCTGGCTGGCGTTCAACACCAGTAAGGTCTCTTCTCTAGGGTGTTCTGTTTCCAGCTCTGACGGTTTTTGTTTCTATTCTAACTACTGCACATGATCACAAACATTAAAAAGCAAGGGAAAACTCTAAAAATAAACTAAAATAAACTCAAATGAAAATAAACAAAAGAAATAAGAACATGAATACTCTACTCATGGTTGGGTTGCCTCCCAACAAGCGCTTCTTTAATGTCATTAGCTTGACGGACAGCTCCTTTCAAGGAAGAAGAAGTCATAGAGGAATAAATTCTTACTTCTTACTGGGAGCGTCATTCCTGTGCTCTCATGGATTAGCGTAATACGCTCAAGAGACAGGATCTTATTCACTGCATGAGGCAAGGTTGGGCTTGCAGCTATATGCTGGTGTCCCTTTTTGCCACTTCCTCTTCCATGGTGAATACCATGATGAGATAAGTGAATACTACCTTCTTCCATGGTAAAAGCCTTCAGTAGGGATATTTTTGTTTTTCCAACCCCTAGATATCTTTCTTTTGGGGCCTTCCTCTTTGGTGGATAGTGTACATCTAACACC
Organism: Arachis ipaensis; assembly: GCF_000816755.2. Lineage (NCBI taxonomy): Eukaryota > Viridiplantae > Streptophyta > Magnoliopsida > Fabales > Fabaceae > Arachis > Arachis ipaensis. Next base: position 89,139,040 of record NC_029788.2, on the reverse strand, counting down.
AAACTTACGTTTGGTCTTAGGAGGGATTGAATTGGTTTCAATTAAGGGGGAAGGCTTAAATGCTGAATCCTTTATGCAAGTGCCTCCCTTGTCCAGGGGTAATGGAGGGTGAACAACCTCGAAAACCATCTAGTCCTCATGCAAGGTAATTCGTATTTCTTGTGCTTCTTGGATTCTCAGCTTCTTCATCACAGATGAAGGTATCAGATTTAAACTCAAGTCAAGATCATACAGGGCCTTGTCAAAAGTGATCTTTCCAATAGGACATAGGAGCTAAAAGCTCCCTATGTTTGGCATCTTCCTTGGTAGTTCATTCTGGACTAAAGCACTGCACTCTTTGGTCAGTACGGCAGTCTCATCTTCTGGTTCTGTTTGCATGCCTAGGAAAGGTAGCTCTTGAGGCTCTTTCACCTCTGTAAGGGCGAGCTCTGTGGTAATCACAGGCTCCTTTTGCACGCCCAGAGAAGAATCAACTTGAGGTTCTTTTTCTTTTATAGGGGCGTGCTCAATGGCATTCTCAGGATCCTCCTGGTCCTTGATTGCCTTACGTCCCTCAGTAACAAGCTCCTGAGATTCGGCCTCTTTGGTGAAGACTACTGTTTCACCTTCTTTTAAGGTTTCCTTCCGAGAGAGCATAAAGCTTTTTGTGAAGGCCCTATAGGGATGCACCTCCTCAAACAACTCAGTAAGAGGAATATTACCCTGCTCAGGTGTCCACTGGTCGTGGGTGTGAATGTCTCCTTGAGGGTAGTTACCACTCATATCACTAGGAGCATTATAAATCTCAGCAGGGGGTGCGGCTACAGTCTCCATGTCTAAAACTTCTGTCCTAAATGAGGTCTCCTCACAGGAGTATAAATGCTGGTTATTGGCAGCTATCTCAATGAGCTCATTTGCCTCTTTATGTGTCTCTATAAAGTACAAAGAACCACCTGCACAGTGATCTACTGTCTTCCTGACTATCTCAGAGATGGCTTCATAGAAGATGATAGTCTTGCTCCATTCTGAGAACATATGGGGAGGGGAATTCCTGAACATCAGCTTGTACCTCTCCCAAGCATCATGGAGAGACTCGCTCTCCTTCTGCCTGAAGGTCTGAACATCTGTCACCAGCTTAGTTAATCTTTGTGAGGAAGAGAACTTGTTTAGGAATTTGTTAACAACCTTATCTCAGGTATTCACACTTTCTCTGAGTTCCATATGCCACCATTCATTTGCTTGAGCACTCAGAGAAAATGGAAAGAGTTTTAGTCTGGAGACTTCAGGGTCTACTCCATTGGCCTCTACAGCGTCACAGAACTGCAGGAGTTAGAGATGAAATTACTGGGGCTTTCCTGTGGGTGTCCATGAAACTGGCACTTTTGCCGTAATAGCAGGATCTGGTCTAGGTTGACCTTAAAATCATATGAGTCAATAGGAGTGTCAAATGTATAGGAACCCAGAGGTCTCTCAATTTGTATATTCCCCTTTTGATCCATAGTGACTTTGGTATTCTTGCATACATAAATAAGAGACAAAGAAAAATAGGAGTCTCTATGTCAAAGAATAGAGGACTCCCTGTGAGATGTGAAGAAGAAAGAAGAATGAAGATGGAGAGAAGAGAAGAAGAATTCGAATGAAATGGGGTAAAGAATTCGAAAATTCAGAAGTGAAAAGAGAAACTAGAATTAAAATATTTTTGTTTTTATTTTATTTATTAATTGAATTCGAAAATAAAAAATAATTAACTAAAAGGATTTGAAAATTGAATGATGAATTTCGAAAAAGAAGAGAGAGAAATAGAAGGGAAGTTTTCAAAAATAGGAGAGAGAAAAATTAGTTAGGAAGAAAAGAAGAAAGAGAAACCAAGTAACTGATTAAGAAAGATTTGAAATTAAGATAAAATAGATGATTTGAAAAATATTTAATTTTGAAATTTAAAATTAGAAAAGATAAGATAGAAATTGAAAAGATTTGATTTTGAATTTTGAAATAGAAACAAGATAAAATAGATGATTTAAAAAAGATTTAATTTTGAAATTTGAATTTTGAAAATTGAATTTGAATTAGGATAAGATAAGATTTTGAAAATTAAATTTTTAAATTTTGAATTTTGAATTTTGAATTTTGAATTTTTAGACAAGATAAAGATTTGAAAGAGATTTAATTTTTTGAAAAGATTTTATTTTGAAATTCAAATTTAAGATAAGATAAGATAATGATTTGAAATTTAATGAAAGATAACAAAAGATAAGATAAAGATTTGAAAAAGTTTTGAATTTTAAAATTTAAAAGAAAGATAAGATAAGAAAGAATCAAATTAAAAGAAAGATATGATAAGATATAAAAAGATTAGATTTGAAATTTGATTTTTGAAATTAAGATAAGATAAGATAATGATTTTGAAATTAAAATTTGAAATTTTGTTTGAAATTTTTGAAAATATTCTTGATTAAAGATAGAAAAGATATTTTTTTTATTTTTTTGAATTAATGAAGAAAGAGAAAAGCAACCAAAAGACACCAAACTTAAAATTTTTAGATCTAAAACTCTAAATTTTTGAAAAATTAAAAAGAAAAATACCAAAAGACACCAAACTTAAATATTTAAAGATCAAAACAAGAAAAAGAAATAATAACAACTTGAATACCAAGAAAGAACACAAAGAATAAATTCAAAAATTCAAAGCAAATAAAGAACAACTAAAGGGCACCAAACTTAAAATTTTAAAAGCCAAGACACTAATTTTTTGACATTTGCATGAAAAACACCAAAAGACGTCAAATTTAAAGAAATTGAAATCAAATAACAAGAACAATTTGAAGATCAAGAAGAACACCAAGAACAAAACTCAAAGAATTCCAAGAAAACAAAGAACATGCAAAAAGGACACCAAACTTAAAAATTTAGAAAACCAAAGACACCAATTTCGAAAATTTTAAAGAAAAAGACTCAAAAACACCAAACTTAAGAATTGACACAAGACTCAAACAAAAGACACTATTTTTGAAAAATTTTCGGAAAAAAGACTCAAGGGATTCGAACTCTAACAAGAACAGAACAAAAGACTCAAACAAAAGATAAAGATTAATAAAGAAAAGAAAAGATTTTTGAAAAATTTTTTATTGATTTTTTTTTCGAAAAATAAAATAAAAGACTCAAACAAAATTAAAGACAATACGTAATCTAAGTAATAAAATAATCCGTTATTTTGTCCAAACTCGAACAATCCCTGACAATGGTGCCAAAAACTTGGTGCGCGGAATTACACTTCGCATAATTGAACCAGCAAGTGCACTGGGTCATCCAAGTAATACCTGAGTGAGTCAGGGTCGATCCCACGAGAATTGTTGGCTTGAATCAAGCTGTGGTTATTTTGTAGATCTTAGTCAGGCGGATAGAAAAGTTGTTTGTTTGTTTAAAGCGCATAAAAGTAAAATAAAGATAACGTTACTCAGTTGATGGGGAATGCAATGATAAGAAGATGGTTAAGGCTTGGGAGATGCTTTATTCTTCTGGATCAATTCAGTTTTACTCTTTCCTTCAACTGTGAATGATTTCTTCTATGGCAGGCTGTATGTGATCAATGCCTTTCTTGAGAGGTCGCCAATTCTCCACCAGAGCTGAACACCAGGATTAGTACGCATCCAGTCTGATTGAGGGTGAAGCTCCTGCAGTCCATTCCCCTTAGTGATCCTACTCAAAACGCCACAGACAAGGTCGAATCTTCTGGATCAGAGAATGCTGCGCCTTTGATTCTAGCCTCTACCACAAAGACTCTAATCTCTCCATACCTCGGCAGAACTGGTGTCTCGAGAAGTCCCCAATGAAGTCGTGGATTAGCCGTCTAAGAGATGTATAATCAAGCTAGTGGTTCATCATTGTCCGATGAAAGACTCACTCTGAACCCATGTAGAATGAGATAACCTTGTGCCAGTTCAACGCATTCATAAGGATGAAGAATGAAGATACATCTTAGAATAGAGAATCAAACACGGATTGAAGATAGAACAGTAATACTTTTATTAATCCATAAAACTCAGCAGAGCTCTTCCCCTCAACCTAGGTGGTTTAGAGACTCATACTATACATACAACAATGTAAAACGTGTAATGTGGTGGAAGAAAATTCTAAACAAGGGTGATATTCCCCTATATATACTAACCTAACAACTAAGGATTATAGAAATATGATAGGCTTAGGCTTGTAGTGCAAAAATCTACTTTCGGGGCCCACTTGGTGAGTGTTTGGGCTGAGCTTGAGTGTCTCCCACGTGCTAGTGTCCCTTAGGGGCATTGAACGCTGGCTAGGGACCCCCTTTTGGGCGTTGAACTCCAGTTGCTCCCTTGTGGGCGCTGGACACCAGAAATGGGGCTGGTGGCTGGCGTTGAACGCCACTTTTGAGCCTTTATTTCCGAAACAATGCATGAGCTATTATATATTTCTGGAAAGTCCTAGATGTTAGCTTTCCATAGCTGTTGAGAACATGCCATTTGGACCACTGTAGCACCGGAAAAGCTCATTTGAGTGCACGGAGGTCAGATCCTGATAGCATCTGCAGTCCTTTCTCTGCTTCTAAGTCAGACTTCTGCTCAATCTCCTCAATTTCAGCCAGAAAATACCTGAAATCACCATAAAACACACAAACTCAAAGTAGAATCCAAAAATGTGAATTTTGCACTAAAAACTATAAAAACTTAATAAAACTTAAACAAAACATAATAAAACCTATATGAAAATAATGCCAAAAGGCGTATAAAATATCCGCTCATCACTTACAAAACAAGAACAAGAAGATGAAAATACCACAAAAATAGAGCTGCTCTGTGTGGCCAATATCTCCAGCTACAGACATCAAATCGAAGATCCGAATGGTGAAAACAAAGAAAAGATGTGTGGAACACACTGTCCAAATTTTTGCTCGATCCAACGGTTGACGAATCTGCAGCGACCAATTTACAGAGACAGCTTTGTATATGTGCAAAAATGACTTTCTCTCCTTTTCTCTCTAGTGTTTGGTATTCTTCTTTCAAATGAGACCTCTCTTACTCAACCCTAACCCACCTCAGCCACTTGAACTATTCATGGGCTTGGATACTAACATTTGGGCTTTTTCTCCACATAGGAAGGGAGCCCAAAAACCTAACAAATCTCCCCCCTCACGACTATGTGGAGGTAACCACCAATCCCGCGATTAAGCAACAAACTTCAAACTTCCATCTTGGTAATACCTTGTGGTCATCATATCAGAACCATTCTCATCAGTATGAACATTTTCAAGTTCTAATAACTCAGCATCCAAAACATCACGTATCCAATGATACCTCACATCAATATGTTTAGATCGAGAATGAAAAGTAGAGTTTTTACCAAGATGTATAGCACTTTGACTATCACAAAACAACACATGCCTCTCTTGAGTAAACCCGAGTTCCTTCAAGAATTTCTTCATCCAAAGCATCTCCTTGCACGCTTCGGTGATGGCAATAAACTTGACCTCGGTAGTAGACAAAGCAACACATTTTTGCAATCTAGATTGCCAAGATACAATTCCACCCGCAAAGTTGATTAAGAAGTCTGAAATGGACCTTCTAGAGTCAATATCTCCTACCATGTCTGAGTCAGTGTAACCAACTAGAATATACTTATCACTTCCATAACACAACTTCATGTTAGAAGTACCACGAAGATATCTCATTATCCATTTTACAGCATTCCAACTTTCCAATGCTCTCTTCCTGGGTTTGAAACAAAACGGCTAACACAACCAACAGCATGAGCTATATCTGGTCTTGTGCACACCATAGCATACATTAAACTACCCACGGCTGATGCATATGAAACTTTTTCCATGTCTTTCTTCTCTTCATCACTTGATGGACTTTGCTTGCAACTCAATTTGAAGTGTGTAGCAATAGAAGTACTAACGGCCTTTGCTTTCTCCATTTGAAACCTATGCAACATTGTCTTTATGTATTTCTCCTGTGACAACCAAAGTTTCTTCTCCTTTCTATCACGCTCGATTCTTATACCAAGAATCTCCTTTGCCGGCCCAAGGTCCTTCATTGCAAATGACATTGCAAGTTGCTTCTTCAACATATCAATCCTAGAAGCATTCTGACCAACAATAAGCATGTCATCAACATATATCAAAAGAATAATAAAATCATTACTAGCAAACTGTTTAACAAATACACAATGATCAGAAGTAGTCTTCTTGTAGCCTTGTTCTGCCATAACAGACTTGAACTTCTTGTACCATTGTCTTGGAGCTTGCTTAAAGCCATACAAGCTCTTCTTTAGTTTGCAAACATGATCCTCTTTGCCTTTTATCATGAAACCTTCAGGTTGTTCTATGTAAATTTCATCCTTAAGATCACCATGAAGGAAAGCAGTTTTCACATCCATCTGCTCTATCTCTAAATCAAGACTTGCAGCCAAACTCAAAACAATCCTAATAGAAGATCTTCTCACAACCGGTGAAAAGATTTCATTATAGTCAACTCCCTTTTTCTGCCTGTATTCCTTGACCACCAATCTAACCTTGTACTTTGGACACTGAGAATTTTCTTCATGCTTCAACCTATAAACCCACCTGTTCTGTAAAGATTTCTTCCCTTTTGGCAACTTCACAAGCTCAAATGTTTGATTATCATGCAAGGATTTCATTTCATCTTGCATTGCATCAAACCATTTCTTATTGTCGTCGCCTTCCATAGCTTCCGCATAGCATTCTGGTTCTCCCCTATCAGTCAAGGTCACATATCCATCAGTAAATGTCACATACTCATTAGAAGGATACCTCGTTGAAGGTCGTCACTCTCTAGTAGACCTCCTAGCATGGAAACCTGGTGGATCTTCAGGTAGCTCAGGTTGATTATCAGCATCATCATCAACTGGAGCATCAATCGGATCTCCCATCTCCTGGTCATTAGGAACCAAAGGCTCATTTTGCTGCATATGCTCCTGATGTTGATTCTCTGCTAGTTCTGACAAAGGAGGCGGCTGAACTGGATCTACATCAGTCAAGTCACTGCTTTCTTGTGATTGACTCTTCTCTACCTTATCAATATTTTCAATGGTCTGGTCTTCAATACTCTCTACATCATGGCTTCTTACAAGCTTCTTTTCAACTGGATCATAAAGCCTGTAACTAAACTCATCTTGACCAAACCCAATAAAAATGCACTGCCTTGTCTTCACATCCAGCTTGGACCTCTCATCCTTTGGAACATGAACAAATGCTTTGCATCCAAAGACTCTCAAGTGAGCATACGAGACATCTTTGTCCGACCAAACATGATCTAGAATATCATTGTCCAAAGTAATTGTAGGACTCAGATTAATCACATGAGCCGCTGTAAGTATCGCTTCACCCCAAAAGACTTTAGGTAGCTTAACTTCAGTAAGCATATACCTAACTCTTTCAATCAACGTTTTATTCATCCTTTCTGCCAAACCATTCAACTGAGGTATTTTAGGAGGTATCTTTTCATACCTAATGCCTTGCTGCTTGTAATACTCATCAAATGGTCCACAATACTCACCACCATTATCAGTGCAAATACATTTAAGCTTTTTACCTGTTTGCCTTTCAACCAAAGCTTGGAATTGTTTGAACTTTTCCAAAGCTTGGTTCTTTGTTCTCAAAGCATAATTCCAAAGTTTCTTGAATAATCATCAATAAAAGTAATAAAGTAAATAGCTCCACTAAAAGACCGTACCTTCAAAGGACCACAAATATCAAAGTGCACCAATTCCAAGAAGTCTGATTTTTTTGAAGGTTAATGCTTCTTGAAGGATAATCTTCTTTGTTTGCCAGCCATGCAATGAGAACATTTCTCCAACTCTGCATTCTTCAAACCAGAAAGAGCATCCTTTCGAGCCAAACAATTAAGTCCTTTTTCATTAATATGACCAAGTCGTCTGTGCCACAAGCTACAAACTTCTTTACTTTCAATCGCATTCACACTACCTCTTGCAATCATGGCATGCATCACATACAAATTTGAAGTACCTTTTTCTCGAGCCACCACTAAGTTGTCTTTAGTAAGCTTCCATTGTCCAAAGCCGAAAGTGTTTACAAAGTCTTCATTATCAAGTCTTTTAACTGAAACCAAATTCAAGTGAACATCTGGAGCATGTCTAACATCTTTGAGTAGCATCTTCATTCTCGTATTAGTCTTAAGACAAACATCTCCTACATCAATAACCTTGGTCAAGCCATCATTACCCATTTTAAGCACTCCAAAATTACCTGGAGTATAAGAAGTGAAGAACTCCTTCTTTGGTGTAACATGTATTGAGGCGCCACTATCAATTACCCAGCTGAACTCATCATCAGAACAAGATTGACCTTGTACTCATAATCAACAATATCAACAGTAAAAAGATCATCTAAAATAGAAGATACACGATCATTACCACAATCATCCTTCTTTTCTTGCTTACCTTTGTTCTCCTTTTTCCAAAGAAAGTAATATTTTTTAACATGACCCATTTTATGACAGTAATGACACTCAACATTCTTGTATCTTGACCTGGATTTACTCCTGCTTTTACCTCTATCCTTTTGACCTCTATTCTGATGTTTTTCCCTGGTTTCAGTGACTAATATTTCAGAGTGTGACGAAAAATTTTGTGTCTTTCTTCTCATCTCTTCATTTAAAATGCCACCTTTAACAAGTTTCATGCTCACTTTACCATTCGGAGCAGAATTAGTAAGAGAGATACGAAATATCTCCCAAAAATTTGATAGAATATTTAGCAACCACAATCCTTGAACCTCATCTTCAAACTTGATTTCCATGCTTGACAACTGATCCAGAATCCCTTGAAATTCATTCAAGTGATCTAATACTTGTGACCCCTCCTTGTATCTCAAATTCATCAATATATTCAACAAGTACAATTTATTATTGCCAGACTTGGAAGCATACAAGGATATAATTTGATTCCACAAAGCCCTAGCATGAGTCTCATTAGCAATATGATTGTAAACATTATCATCCATCCATTGCCTAATAAAATCATAAACTTGTTGGTGTTCAAACTCCCATTCTTCATTTGTTTTAGATTCTGGTTTTTGTGTAGAAAATACGGGTAAATGTAGATTTTTGACAAACAACAAATCCTTCATTTTTCTCTTCCATAGATGGTAATTAGTGCCATTCAAACTTATCATCCTAGTAGAGTTATTTGCCTCCATCTTACAAGCAAGTTATAACCAAATACCCAAAACTGAGCTCTGATGCCAATTGATAGGAATAAAACACACAATTTCCTACTTGCAAGAATTAGAGGAGCAACAATATCCACTCACAACAAGTATTAACACCTGCACAATAATACCCAATAGCATTGAAAAAATCACATAAACCAAAAATTAGAGACAAGCTAACACATAAAGATTTTTAACGTGAAAAACCTCCTCAATGTGAGAAGTAAAAATCACGAGTCACCAAGACTAGGAAATAGCTTCACTATGATGAAAAATAGGGTATAAGAGAGTCACAAATTACTGCACAAAATGTGCATACAACAAGCCAAACAACCCATGCTTCAAAGCTTACAAAACAAGAACAAGAAGATGAAAATACCACAAAAATAGAGCTGCTATGTGTGGCCAATATCTCTAGCTACAGACATCAAATCAAAGATCCGAATGGTGAAAACAAAGAACCAAACGTATGGAACACACTGTCCAAATTTGAGCTCGATCTAACGGTTAACAAATCTGCAGCGACCAATTTACAGAGATAGCTTTGTATATGTGTGAAAATGACTTTCTCTCTTCTTTTCTCTCTAGTGTTTGGTGTTCTTCTTACAAATGAGACCTCTCTTACTCAACCCTAACTCACCTCAGTCACTTCAACTATTCATGAGTTTGGATACTAACATTTAGACTTTTTCTTCATATAGGAAGGGAGCCCAAAAACCCAACAATTTACTGCTCCAATGGTATGATTTACAATCATATTTGGGACCTGCCTCCAAATTATCTTTTCATGGATTTCATTATCATGTTTCTTTCATCGATGCTTACACTTGTTATACTTGAACTTTTCTACTTCATACTAAGTCACATTCACTGGTCTTTGTATTAATGCTCTACAAACTAATCATGGAAGAGAATATCTCTTATCTGCCTTCACCTCTTTCTTAGCTAACCATGGAATTACTCATCATCGTTATTCCTATCCTTATACTCACTAACAAAATAATAGAGCCAAATGCAAACATCACCACATCATAGATACTGTCTTGGCAATGCCTGTTTCAACCTCTTTATCCCTTTAAACATTGGGGTGTTGCCTTCTTGTCAGACTCATATATTATTAATCAGCTGCCATCCCCTAATACATTCGATAAATCTTCCTTTGAGCTCTTTCATCATTGTGTTCCTGATTATTTATTTTTTAGAATTTTTGGATGAACTTGCTATCCTTATTTGAAGCCTTACATAACAAATTAGAATATAAGTCTCAACCTTCTGTCTTTTTAGGCTATTCCCCAATCATAAGATATTGAAAAAATCTTTATTACTAGACATGTTTTCTTTGATGAGAATAAGTTTTCATATTCTTCTATGTTTGGTGAGATTACTACCAGAAAAAAAAAAGTTTTAGAATAAATTTGAAAAAAGTGGGTGTTGAACACAAGCTATTGAATTATTAGTGTAGGATTTTATCAAGGAGAAGTTTTTGGTAGCCAAAGTTATAGTGACTAAGAATGACTAAGATTTGACTAACCTATAAACATATGACATATGGAGAGTATCATGTAGGTTGTTAGTGGGTTTAATCACATTATATGCTAGAGATTACATAAAATAGAAAATAATTGACCAAAATTATGTGTATATTATATAGACCTTTTATGTGAAGAAAAAAAATCTATTAGTTTTTTGAGTGGATAACACTAAAAACGAAAAACTCATTATAATGTTGGGTCAATAAAAGTTTCTTAATTATGGATCTATTATCTATTATCTATTATTTATTTTATATTGCTAATTTTACAACTAAAATGTGCTACATGTCACTCTCTCATTGTAATTGAAATTCAATCTTTTCCTCCAAAATTAGAGTGTCAGCTCTTCCTCTCTTTTTCTTTGTCTATCTCTCATTTCTTCATCCATTCTATTTCTCTTATATATATCATTATCAATGGCTAATTATAAATTTGATAATCAAAATGTACAATATCACATTCTCTAATTTTAATTTTAATTATATTACTAATTTAATAAGCAAAATAAATCACATGACATTCTCTCATTAAAATTGAGATAAATTATTTTCTTCAAAAATTAATAAATGTCCTTTTTCTATTCTCTTATCATAAAAAAATAACATGTGACATATTTTAGTTATAAAAATAGTAATATATAATAGATAATAGATAATAAATTAATAATTAAAGAGCTTTATATTATAATGGATTTTCAGTTTTTAGTATTATCCACTTAAAAAACACTAATAGAGCTATTTTTTTTCCTTCACATAAAAAGTCCACATAATATATACATCATTTTATTCGGCTCAGTTTTTACTTTATCCTGCAATAATTTCTAACAATGTAAGGTGATCAAACCCACTAACAATTTGTATGCTACTCTCCACATGTCATGTATTTATAGGTCAGTCAAATTTTAACCTTTTAGTCACTATAACATTGGCCCATAGAAACCTCCTTTTTTTATCAACTGAGTATCTACTAATTCTTTTATAAAACGTTTGGGGTTCTAGGCATAGAAGCTGTGAAATTGCCCTCAGGTTCTTACCACCTTTCACAAAGCAAATGCATTTCAAATTTATTACATAAAGCTAACATGCAAGGCTGTAAACCAGTACTACACAAATGGTAACTACACTCAAACTAACAGCCTTTGGTGGTGAGACTTTCGGAAATCCATCTTTTATAGATTTATAGTTGGGTCCTAGCAATATGCTACATTTACCCAACCTGATGTAGCTTTCTCAATGAAAAAAGTAGCTGGAACTATGACTTATGGACTTATCTTTCATCCTAGTACTAATTTGAGACTCTGTTTTCTTTGATTTAGGTTGAGGTTTGGACATTGATGATAGACACAACACTTGTGGTTTTGGTGTCTATTTTGGTGACAACCTACTCTCGTGGTCAAGTAGAAAGCAAGTTGTGAGCGGAAGCAATGCTAAAGCCGAATGTAAAGGCCCCACAACTATAGATTTCAAATTCATTTGGTTGGAAAATCTCCTCTCTAAATTGCATGTTCCAGCGACCAAACCTTCTACAATACATTGTGATAACATAAATCCGATCGTATAGAGCAAGGCAAAGCACTTCGAGCTCAACCTTCAACTAGTAATGGATCGGGTTAATCTCAAACTACATATAGTTCATATTTCAACCTAGAAGGCTAGAACCACGTAGCTGATTTGTTCACCAAGTCTCTGTCATTGTCTTTATTTGATCAGTTTTGTCTCAAATTCAAGGTCACTCCTAGATTGACCATCAGTTTGAACATTAACTGCATTTGATTTTAAATGACTATAGAACAAAGACGTTGCTTTGAATCTTTTTTCTATTATAAAACATCTTAAGTTTCAAAAATAACTTTTGAATACCACGACGAAACATCCTTCAGAATAAATGTCAACGATAACTACTTTAATTAGATAATACTTTTGATTGAAATTCGTAGAAGAGTGTATGAAAAGAGAGTAATCATATATATATATATATATTGAAATTTATGAAATAAGAATGCTTATCAATTATTTAGACTTGTATGCGACAAAATATTGTTACCATCTAATTTAAGTAATTCCTAACTTTTAAATTAAGTGCATGTTTGATTATTTTGTTAAAAAAAGATCTTTTTTCAATAAAAAATATCTTTTTTTATTTTTTAACGTGTTTGGCAAATTTTTAGTAGTAAAAATAAAAACACTAGTAAAATAAAAAAAAGATCTTTTTTAAGAAGCTGTAATTTACATCTTTTTTTAAAAGATCTTTTTTCCTTAAAAAAAGATGTTTTTCATGTAATAAATAAACAAAAAAGTACTTTTATATTGTTATACCCAAACATAATTGATTGATAAAAAGACCTTTTTATATGAAATATCCAAACATAAAATTACTTTTATTTCTTTATAAAATCTTTTAAAAAAAGATAACTCGAAAAAAAAATCTTTTCTTAAAAACTCACACAAACAAAGCCTAAATCAAGTTATAAGGTTACTATTGGTAAGATAGAAATTTCTAGTATTTTGAATTCTAAGAATCAATCTAAAACTCCAAATAAAATCAAGTTATGATATGTTGATAGTAGAATTGTAACAACTGAAATATTACATAGAAATAAATAAAAATAAATTTGATTA
>NC_029788.2:89118261-89125576 GCF_000816755.2 Arachis ipaensis | reverse complement strand
ATAAAATCTTTTATCTGTTTGTCTTTTTCTTTAATATAATTTTTCAAATCCTCAAAAACTTCTTTTATTTCTACACTTTCTATTGTTTCTAAATACCTTCTTAATTTTTTGACTTCATTTTCTTTCAACAGTTTTAATTCTTTTAAGTCATAATATGGTTTTATTTTCTTTTTTTAAATTGATATTTTCTTTTTCTTTGAAAGTTTTTATTAAGACCATATTTTTGAGGTATCTCTTCATTATCCTGACAGCAAATTTTAATTATATTTGCAAATCTTTTTTGAGTTGCTTCTTGCATACAATGTTCTTTTATTTCCTCTCTTATTGCAGAGGTTGCTCCACCAAAATTATTTTCAATTGTTCCTCTATTTACTTCTCTTATAAATCTTCCCATAATAAATTCGTTAGCAGGATATGGAAGTTTTGTTATATACATACTAAGATAATGATTTTTATCTTCTTCTTTTAATTTGTAATAATGTATTCTATATTCACATATATAAGACTCCACATTACATAGATCATATATGTGAATGTTAGCTAAATGGTTTTTTGCTTCTTGATATTCTTTATTATAGACTTCTTGTTTATGATCTATGATATTTTTTCCAAAAAATTCTTTATATAGAATCATCATTATATATAATATCTTATCATAAGCTGTTATTTTTGTTGCTAATTCTTCTATTATTTGGTTTTCTATTGATGTCATATAATCTCTTATAGCTCCTTTAGTATGAAACCCTATGTAATTCCAAATGTCTCTTTCAGATAATTCATTAAGTTTTGGATTAGTAAAGGCTTCTAATAAGAAGGAATTCAACCAGTTTTCAAAAATTTCTTTTTCATTCGTTTTACAGTCTAAATCGAGCATTCTTTCTCCTTCCATTTCCTGGATTTTAGGAACGTATTTTGATGGTATTTTTGTATGTTTTGAATCTTTATTTATAAACCCTTTTTTAAAAGCATAATTATCAAAACCTGTTTCTCATTTAAATTGAGATTGATTATCCCTAGATGTTCCAGCTTCATTTTTTACTTGTATTGGAATTGCTGGTTCTTCGTCACTTGAATAGAATTTAATTGTGGGTTAAAAGTATGATAAAGATGTGGGGAATCATTTCCATGATAACATTTCTTAGAAATTCCGTGTGAAAAATAAGTTTTTTCAGGTTTTTGAAGTCCTTCAATAAAGCTTATAGTAAAATAAAGATTTTGAGAAAAATCGTTTTGTATTGATTTTAAGAATTCGGTGTCATTACAGTTAACATTAGTTAAAATCATTAATTTTTGATCTATTAATTTTGATAACTTAATTATTTCTTCTCTTAAATCTTCTAATTTACTTTTTTCCATTAGGTGACGCTTTTCTTTGTAAAGAGTTACAGTTTTAAGTGAAAAGTGTGGCTTTAGAAAGTGTGGTTTAAGTAAGCAAATTTTTAAATCTGTACAGATTTATACCATATAATTTTCTTAAAAGTATACATAACTTGGGAATTGTATACCCATCCATCAATCAAGAAGGAAGGCAACGACGATCAACTGTAAATTCCTAATATGCTTTTTGACAAGAACGATGCCCAAATAAGAACCATTTATTTTCTTAGGAGTAAAAAGATAAGTCTATATTAGCATACTATATCTAAAATAAAATAGATAAAAGAGTAAATACTCTCCCACAAAATCTTTTTTGCTTTTGGAAATTAAACCAATTCAATACCACCCGAAACATAAAGAAAAATAAGAAATTGTTAGAATCTTATGCTCTAAGAGAACAAGTTCAACCCATATAAGAAAACCGAATTTAAAAAGATAAAATAAAGAAAAATAAAATACACCAAAACAAGCTTCTTCCGATAATTCTTTAATATCATTTCATTAACCAGCAGAGATGGACGATTCAGGATTAGCGGAAGTTTATACAAAAAGCAAAGAAACCAACAAAGAAACAAAGCACCCATGGCTAGATACACCCAAGCCAAAGTTCAAGGATGCAGCAAGACACAGGCCACTTTATTCTAAGCACTCCAAAACGGGGAGTGTTTTTTCTTTAAACACTCCTCCAGAAGAGTGTACACAAAACCAGTAACACATACACATAATAACACTACTAGATATCATTATTATGATTATTATTATTATTATTTAACTAAAAGGATCTCTGCTTCTGCTGTGCGTGTGAGCGTGTGGGCTCTTCACTTGCAGGTGCATGGGTTGCAGCTGCAGTTTGGTCCACACTTACAGGCATCGTTCTCAGCTGGAACACCCATTTCAGCACCCTCGAATTGGGCCTTGGCAGGCGCAACTCCCATCACCAATGACTCTGTTGTGCTGCTGCTCTCGGTGTAGCTCAAATCTGGGTACATCTTGCAACTGCACATGCAAACATCATGTGAATAAAAATAAAATTACTTCTGCTGTTCTTGTCACAGTTACATGGCATGCAATTCGCTCCGGTACAGGAACGATACACAGTACGACCATATGTAAAAGTGGAAAATATAAATACGACTTTCCGCTACGCTGATGAATTATTATTTGCGGTACGCTACTTAATGGGTGAATTCCTGTAAGCTGAGATTTTAGAAATAAAGCCAGGGAAGAAGATGCTTTGTAGTGTGTGAAATAGACCCCAATTTACTCATCAAATAATTTACTTCATTTCTAAACATGAAATTGAAGCTCACAAATCCCTCTTGGGGGCTTCAGGGAATTTTAAAGCAGGACAGAGCTGAAAGCAATCATGATCTGACGAAATAACAACAAAACATCGGTTTCTCATATCATTCAGCCAAAGAGAGAGCGAGAGCGCAAATTAAGAAAGGAAGGGGACAAACACAAATATCTATGACAACCAAACGTTGATGCAGCCAACAAAATTCACCCTTCACACC
Organism: Arachis ipaensis; assembly: GCF_000816755.2. Lineage (NCBI taxonomy): Eukaryota > Viridiplantae > Streptophyta > Magnoliopsida > Fabales > Fabaceae > Arachis > Arachis ipaensis. The sequence goes on along the minus strand of NC_029788.2, from coordinate 89,122,682 downwards.
ATACATCATGCTTTTACAAAGAGACACATAAATAAAATAAAGCATCGTGTTTTCAGAAAACAAGAAATAACATTTCCGTCAAAATCAAAACAAACGTTCAGGTGTTCCTGTTCAGAAACTCAGAGCCAAAACCAGTGTCAACCAATTTTACAAACAATTCAGCCAAAAAACGAAAAAGTACCCAAACATATCAGCCGAAACACCCTAGAACAAAATTCCACGAGAATTCCCATTTTTAAAGAAAAGAAAAGAAGAAGAAAAAATTAATGCTACGAAAATCTTACCCTCCACAGCCGTTGCCGCACTTGCAGCCGCTTCCGCACCCACAGTTTCCTCCACAGCAAGACGACATTTTCAGTTTAAGAATCGGAAACACCAGCGAAAATTGCAACAAAACAAGTAACTAGAACGATGATCAAATCTCACTAGAATGGGTTTGAAGGCGAAGCCTCGACTGGAATTTATAGAGCGATTGAGGGGCGAGACTTGAGGGTGTGAGATATTTACCGTACACGTGTCACGATATCACTGCTTCTAAATCCAGTTGCGGACTTACTTCCACGTCGACTTCGTTGATATGGGCATATGGCTCATTGCCTCATTGACTCGTCTATCTTGCGAGAATCGGTGTCTGGGGTTTTCTGGTGTGTTCTTGAGTGTAAGTTACGACTTTGAGCTGTTTGCCGTTGAATGAGATATTAACTGCTGATTGAGATATCTACGTCTAAGATTTGATGAGAATAATGGCTCTGATTAAATAATTTTTAATTTTTTAATTTTTTTATCCCACTTATAAAATATGGGTAATTAGTTGGATTAGTTTAAAAAAAAATCACTATCTTTTAAATTAGTTCCCAAAAGTTTTTTTTAATCAAATTCGTAACATTTTAAGTGAGTCATTTTAATCTTTTCGAAATTTGTTGCTAACGACATCAAAATTTGTTGATGGGAACGTTAAGTGACACCATAACACACACTTAGTTGTCATAAATCTCTCAATTAAGTTTTGATTAGATCTAATTTCATAAATTTATCATACTAATAGTCAATTAAAATTTTTATGTGTGTTATAGTATCACTTAACATGCCACATAAATAAATTTTAGTGCCGTCAACAAAAAAAGACAAAAAAAATTAATACGATTAATTTAAATTTTTTAAAAGACGAATTTAATTAAAAAATCTTTTAACAACTAATTTAAAAAACAAATAATCTTTAAGAGATGTTGATCATTTATTCTATAAAATATATAACAAAATATCACACTTTATCTCTCCAATAAAAAAAAGGGCAATGTACGTAAATAAATAAATGGAGAGAAAGGTTTACCTGATTGCAACAATTGGAACCTCGTTATCTGGATGTCCTTTTTTTGTTATTATGTAATCCGTGGGAGCTAACTATGGTTAGAGTTTACATGTAAACAATGGCAGTCAGCAACGATTTAGCAAGAAGAAGTGTTGAACGTAAAACGTGGTAGGCCACCATGGTTTAGGAAGGCAGAAATAAACCCAAAAAATTCTATAGCCAGCCACGGTTTATGAAGGGTTTTTTAAACTCATAAACCCTTGTAGGCAGCCACGGTTTATGTGGAGAAGAATTCTATAAATATATGAGCGAGGTTGAAGCTTGTGAAGAGATCATTATCACACAATGACAAGTGAGGAAGAGAGTTTTCTTGTGTTAGTGCAATGCTTTGGGAAAATTAAAAGAAGTAAAAATATGGTGTGAAGTTCACTGACAGAGAACCGTTGAGTGTATTCATCGGTTCATCAAGCACTTTGTCAGATGTAAAGAACAGCATCTTGCAGAAGCTTGGGGTATTTGGAAGCAAGTGGGTGAAGAAGCTATTCTACAAGATTCCCATCGCAGTTGTGTCGACCGGTGTTAAGTATGATATGTTTGTGCTAGCGGTTGATGAAGATATTAGGGTTCTGTTTCATTGTGTTAGGAGTTTTCTGGAGGTCAAAATACACAAGTTGTATGCGAAGTTGGAGGTTGGTGTCGATAGTTCTGGGGCATCAGCTCCAGTTCATAGCTCGACTACCACAGGCGGTGCGTCTAGTTCGATGCCTATGGCCGGGCCATCTGTTTCGCAGGTCGCATCCCCCTCCTTCGCGGCTGATTTAGATCAAACGGAGGCAGTTGGTTTGTACCGTTGGAGAATCCTGGGGTCTGGCAGCAGGCATTTGAGGCGGATACCGGTGGTGGCATAATTCATGAAGTACAAGGCTTCAGGGAACCTGATCGAGTAGAGAATGCAATGCAGGACGATGACTCTGATCAGGAGCATGTAGATATCATTGGGGATAGTGATGATGACACAGGTCCCAATCCACATGCACAGCACGGGCCTTCAAGTTCTAGCACACAGCAGTACCCTCCACACTTCTCCACTCTAAACTTGGAGGCTCTGGGTCAACAGGCGGACGGAGGTGCTACAATTGGGGGTTCTTCTATAGAATTTCAGATTGGGCAATCGTTCCAGAATAAAGATGAAGCTGTTCTGAGTGTGAAGGACTATAGCATCCGTCGAGGTGTTGAGTACCGAGTCTTGGAATCGGATCATCTGAAGTATCATGGAAAATGCAAGGAGTTCGGCAAGGGTTGTAGTTGGTTGATTCGCATATCGCTTCGTGCACGAAAGGGCACTTGGGAGGTTAGGAGGTACAATGGTCCACACACTTGCTTGGCCACGTCTATTTCCAGTGATCACCGTTAGCTTGATTACCACGTTATCTGTGCGAGAATTTTTCCGTTGGTTAGGGCGGATGCTGCGGTTACGATAAAGGTCTTGCAACAAGCAACAGAAGCTGATTATGGGTTCCGGCCTAGTTACAGAAAGGTTTGGATGGCAAAACAGAAGGCAGTAGCACAAATATATGGAGACTGGGAAGAGTCGTATGCCGAATTGTCACCTCTCAACGAATGCGCCAAGTAGAGGCTCATCAACCCAGAACCACTGACTGTTCAGCCTAGCGAAGTGATACAACCCAGCGGTCTCCAAATAAGGTACAATCCGGTCGTGTAAAGGCATATTCTGTTGTCTCCTGACCCCGCTAATAACCCTAGTAGGCTGCAAAATGTGGGTAAAGAAATCCTCAACATACGACCAATACTAATAACAGCAAATATAATAGTGATAAAAATAACAAAACAATGGCAATAATAATAACGACAATAACAATAGTTACTAACAAGGATAAGAGTAACATTAATANNAATAATAAGCTTGTACAACTAACCTCTTGGTCGATGTATCCAGCCACATGCGCAACGCCATTTAATTGGTACAGGCGAGTTTCGTCTTTCATAGCTCCACCCCCTATTGCTTGAAACCCTCCAAGCTTCCCCCTTAACCTCCAAGGCTCCCCGGAATCTCTCAAGCACCCACCCTCAAAAATTTTGCTTTCCCACACAGGTGATCCATGATGAGTTATAGCGGCTAATGAATTTATACTACCTCATGCATAAACCGTGGGAGGCAGGAGGGTTTCATGTGCACAAGATTTTTTCATAAACCGTGGTTGTCAGCCACAGTTTCTGGCACCAAAATTCATGTATAATCTGTCCTAGGCTACAACAGTTTATATGTTTTACAATCCACCACGGTTTACATATAAAGGCAATCAGGACATGCACGTAAGGTTTCTTCACTTGTTGTATATATGTAAAGCTTTCTCCGTTTTATTTCATTCAAGTCAATTGCCCTAAAAAATGAGAGAATCTAAACTTTTTTTTTTTCACTTAATGATGATTAATCTATAAATCTTAAATTATATACTCTAATTTCTATACCCTAAATACTAGATTTTATATTCCAAACACTAATACAAAAAAGAAAACAAACTAACCTCTTTAATGATGTCTTTGACAACATGGACAACATCGTTCAGTCGGTACAAGCGGTCTTCATCTACCATGGTCCCACTTGAATATGCACATTCCAAAAAATTCAAATCCTCTTCCAGCCACCTCTTCTCTCTCTTAAGAATTTTCTCTCTCTAACCAAATGCCCTTTTCACACCAAATGAAGGATCCGCGGTTGGCTTTTGTGGTTTTATAGCCAACCTTCATGTAAACCGCGATAGCCTCTAGCAGTTTTTATCTACCTCCCATTTGTACCTAAACCGTTACAACCAACAGCGTTTTATGTGTGTTGCACATCCTTCAGAAATCGTTACAACCTATAGCAATTTCTGCCTAGCTCTATTTCAACGTAAATCGCAGTTACCAGTAGCAGATTACGTTCAGTTTTAAATTTGCTAATGCCTGTAGCGGTTTACATAGTTATAGAAAAGTTACAAACAAGTATGCAGTTTCAGAAAGTTATAATCTGATAAATTTAGTTTCCAATCATTTTATTTAAGTTACTTGTCTTAAAAATGCATCAATTTCTTAATTTTTTATCATTGTAATT
>NC_029788.2:89111144-89118213 GCF_000816755.2 Arachis ipaensis | reverse complement strand
TCATGCAAAAAAAAAATTCAATTAAGGAACCAAAAAAATATAATATAATAATAAGATGTTATGTTTGAAATTAAAAAAAAAAAGTATTGAGTTTATGGAGAAACTGAATGATACTAAGATGTTATGTTTGAAATATTTAAAAGAAATATATTGAGTGCATGGAGAAATTGAGGATAGAACTTGTTCACACTCTGACCTAAAAACATAAAGTTAGGCCCAATAAGAATAATAGTCCACCAAAAAAGGTGGCCTCATCTACCTACCCGACCTCATAGAGGTCGGGCACGACAACAGTAGCTCAGTCCTAATTATCTGAATGATTAACTAACTTCTAAGATATCTTCCACCTTTCTAGATGGAAGTTATCATCAACTTCCTTAGAGAAAGGAAATAGTTATCCACTAATAAATGTGGAACTACTCTAAAAGGTGATTCAACGTTCTACTATAAATACACTGATACCCTCAAGTATATTCAGAACCCAATCTACTAAAAACCTGCCTAAAACCTTTGCTCACTTAGGCATCTGAGCCTCTTGTAGGTACCAGCCCCCAGCTCCTCATGAGGAACTCGGACGGCGGCAACTCGACTTTTATACAAGTCAGACACGGCCCTTAGAAGGAGTCTGGACCTCACGTCCCGGCCCAAATACAATCCAGTTTCAGGTTACTACTAGAACATTAGGTTGTTGCCGGAAACCTAGAAGTCTACACCTATGCATGGCGAACAATCAATTTGAGAACGGTCATATGACATCTGAATTGGAACCAGAGCCTCGCAATGATGATCGAGCACTTGCATTACCTCCACCACGGGAAAGAACAAACACCCCCATGGGGAAGGTACATCAGGGAGCCCGCCACCACTGCGGATTTACTCAGAGATCCACCCACCTAAAGATGAGGAATCCCTCATCCCACAGAGATATTGGGACTTGAACTCGGGCATCACGGTCGAGCAAGAGGCCGAACGACAACAAGAAGCAAAAAGAGAATTATGAAAAGATGTATGACGATGAAGAGAGCTGGAGAAAAAGCTCTCGAGACTAGAGGCCGACCTTAGAAGTCAGACTAATCGGGCTAATCAGGAGAAAATTCCTCTTGGAGGAGAAGATCTGTTTGTTGAGAAAATTATGCGAGCTAGAGTCCCCAGAAACTTTAAAAGCCCCGACATGGAACTTTACAACAGAATTACCGACCCCAGACACCACCTTATCAACTTCAAAAGTTGAATGTACCTGGTTGATGCGTCCGACGTAACTCGCTGTAAGGCCTTCCTGACAACACTGACCAATGCAGTGATGAAATGGTTTGATAACTTACCGCCCAGGTCAGTGACTTGCTTTAATGACCCGGCAAGGAAGTTTCTTACCTAATTTTTAATTCAAAAGGATAAAGTCAAATATGCTCTAAGTCTACTTGGGGTTAAACAAGAGGTCAGAGAAATACTCCAAGAATATATGGATAGATTCAATAAAATTTGCTTGAAAATACAACACTTATCTCCTGAAGCAGTGATAATGGGGTTGGTTAATGGCCTTAGAGAAGGGTCGTTCTCCCATTCTATATCCAAACGGCACCCGACTTTCCTGTATGAAGTGCAAGAGCAGACAGAGAAGTATATCCACATGGAAGAGAACTCCCGACTTAGAAAACCAGTCCGAAAGTCAAACCCTTCCTATCAAGGTCGGGATAAGAAAAAGGAGACAAAGAAAAAGAAGGAGTACAACTTGAAGAAATCTCGAAGATACCACAGCTACACCTCCTCTGAGTTTCTCTTGTTGATGTCTATAGAGAGATCGGCCATACTGAAAAACTTCCACTTTCTTGCCCCATCAAGCACAAGAAAGCCGGAAGTCAGACGGAATATTGTGAGTATCACAAATTATATGGACATTCTACTAATTATTGCTATGATCTGAAAAGTGTGATAGAGAAACTGGCCAAAGAAGATCGATTAGAGAGGTACCTCGCGAAAGGACAAACGATCCAGAAAGAAAGAAGAAAGGTGATGAAGACGAAGGTCGATGAGATCAGCCACCACAAACCCCTGATAAGCACATACACATGATAAATAGAGGATTTGCAGGAAGGTGAGTAACTAAGTCTTCTCGTAAAAGGCATCTCAAGAAAGTCTACCAAGTTGGTGGAAACTGTGACGTTCCCGACTTGCCTACAATTTCATTCACCAAAGAAGATGCTCAAGGCATGACACCTGATCACGATAATCCCGTTGTGATCACAATGATATTCGCCAATGCAAACCTCTACAGAATCCAATCTACTAAAAGCTTGCCTAAAACCTTTGCTAACTTATACATCGGAATCTCTTGCAGGTACCACCCCCACCTCCTCACGAAGAACTCGAACGACGGCACCTCGGCTTCTATACAAGTCGGACGCGGCCCTCAGAACGAGTTTGGACCTCACGTCCCAGCCCAAACATAATCCAGTTTCAATCAATTGTACTACTTTTTCCCTTTGCAACATTTTACTAATATTTTTATAAAATATTTCAGGAGATATGGTCCTCCAACTAAAGCCCATTGTTAAGGTGTATAAATTCCAGCCTGACCTAAAATTCATTATGAATCGAAATCATTTTTGTTATATAACATTATTTTACGTTTAAAATTATTTATCATATATATAAAATATTTATTAAAAATTAACTTTTAAGGGTCATATTTTATTAATTTATTGGATAAGATCAACAAAATTATTTATACCAATTATATGTCTTAACTTGTTTTTTTTGGGTTAGTTTAGAATTGAGTTTAGATTTAACAAAATCGAGCCCAAGTTAGCCCATACACACCGCAGATGCTAGCTAGTTGGTTTCAGGGGAATATAATCATTGTTATTGCTCTAAAACATGATTAGTTGCTATGAATCAACCTATTGTGTAACATAATATAAATTGAGTTGAACTTTATTTAATTTTGGTGGGTTATTGACCCGTTAAATTGGGTTGTTAATATTAATTTGGGGGTATAATTGTGGTTGGTGATAAAGTTTTTAGACTTTTTTGGTTTGTTGAGTGGTTGAAATTTTGGGATTGTTTATGTTAAAAAATTTTACAAATCAATTTAGTAGAAAAAATAACACTATATATAAAAAAGAAAAGGAATTACCCAAATAGTCAAAATCGTTTTCGAAAGATATGTTGATATTCATTTTTGTCTCTGAAAAAATAAATTAATCAAATTCATCCATGAATGATTTTTTTTTTAAATCACGTTCACCCTTCTGTTTGTTTCTTGACGTTGTCGTTAACATGGAACATAACGTGACAACGTAGCATAGTAAACGACATCGTTTTGCACTCTTCATCTCCTGAACAAGCATCCTCATTCGTTCTTCTTCTCGCACCTCCAGCTGATAGAGAAGCCTCGCTACATGATGAATTGATTTTTGATGGTATAGAATTTCACAATTGAAATCTCGTTGCAAGTATAGTCTCTAAACCAACAATAATCCTTTTATATAAACATTTATTTGTCACAAGTACAAACCCCTAAAATTATAAACCGAAATATTTAAACATCGGGTCGTCTCTCAAAGGAATTGCAGGGTAGTGTTCTTGTTATTGGCCATGCACATGTATATTTTGGGGTTTTGATTAGGAAACTAGAAAAGTAAATGATAAAGGAAATCAAATGACCAAAAAGGTCTTGGCAAGGTTCGGTGGTCAAGGATCTCTATCCTTATCACTAACCACAATATGATAATTGCAAGGATCAATCCCACTAAGTCATCCTCTAACAAGTAAAGGAAAGTTAAATGAGCTATATCAATCCAAGTCCATGAGTCCTAACTATTCACTAATTGAATTAATGAGAGCTAGAGTCAATGGCTACCAACTATCAATCACTTGGACATTAGTAACTCAAGAATTCCTAAGTTACCTTTCCAAGCCAAGAATATAAAATTCTACTCTAATATCCTCTCAAGCATTTTGACAAACACTTGGAAGGCATAAAAGAAAAGTATAGTAAATTGACAACAAAAATAAAATCTAACAACAATTATTGCAAGGAATTAACAACAACAATAAAAAAGAACATTATTGACATGAATTACCTCAAATTGAATTGAAAGAAAATAGAAGAAACAAGAGTGAATCTACAACAAATCATAGGAACAAAGTAGAAGAAATTACAACAAAAGAATAGAAGAATGATGAATGTAACAACAAAGAATTGAAAGGTAGAAGTAGAAGAGAGCATGAATTAAACCCTAGATCTAAGATTATTGAACTAAACCTAATCCTAATTCCTAGAGAGAAGTGAGAGCTTCTCTATCTAAAAACTAACTAAAGCTAATCCTAATGAACTAGAGATATGTCAAAAAGATCCATTCCCCTTCAATCCTTGGTCTTTTTAAAGCATTTTGGCACCAAAGTTGGTTGTAAACTGGGCCCCACAGCCCTCAGAATTCGCTGGGCACGTTTTCACTTTAAAAATCACGTGCGGCCACCGACGCGTACACGTACAGCATGCGTGCGCGTCCTTTGAGTTTTCGCGATCCACGCGTGCGCGTACATTGCGCGTGCGCGTCCATGAGCTTATCCAATTCTTTGGCTTTTCCATGTGTTCTCCATTTTGCATGCTTTCCTCTTCACTCCTTCGATCCATTCCTAGCCTTTTCAATCCTGAAATCACTAGCAAACACATCAAGGCATCTAGTGGAATCAAAGGTGAATTAAAATAATCAAATTAAAGGTCTAAAAGCATATTTTCACAGTTATGCACAAATCAATGGAGAATCACAAAACCATGCTATTTCATTGAATAAATTTGAGAAAAGGTTGATAAAATGCTATAAATTCAACACAAGATAAACCCTGAAAACGGGGTTTATCACTGCATGCCGTGCACAGTGGTCTCGTCGCCTCTGCTATCGTTGGTCGAAGCCACCTCTGCACGCGATTCTCGTTGTTCCATCGCTCTCTCAATCGCCTGAATCCTTTTCCCACTCACGCATCAAGGAAGAAGGCTGAGCTAGGAGCTGGGTTTCATGATCCAATCAACAGAGCTCATTGGTGTTCTGGCCGAGGAAGCATCGCTCTCCTTTCCTGATTTTCTGCTCTGCCGTTCCGTCAGTTCAGGTAGGCCTTCTCCTTTGTGATTATTTTCTGTTTCTGTTGTGCTCTAACTGCAACTGAGATCATATATATAATAATTAATCTTAATAAGAAAATCAAGCTGGGAGTTTCAGGAAAGAACGACGTTCATAACTATGGAGTTGGTGGATATGGAGTTTTAATACTGAGGAACAGAATTAGTAAGGGAGAAGATGGCTAATGAGTGGGAGTTTTGTGTTATAATGGTATCTCCCGGTGACAAACAGGAGACCTTGCCACTACGGGATTGGACTTCCGATGACGGAGAATAAAAACAAAATAATTCAACTACAGAATCATAAACACCAATTTTCACAAATAAAAACAAAATTATTCAACTACATAATCATAAACTACTAACAAACTACATTAACTAGATTCAAACCACACCTCACCACTTGATTCAATTCAAAATAATAATACAATTCACCATAGTTCAATTGAAAGTCTAAACTTAAAAATACATCGAAAACATTTTCAAAATATACCAATTTATAATCGAAATACCCTGAAATAAGAACGGAACAGATTCATCACACTAATAATTTAGGTTAAGAACTTTTACATTACATTCAATTCAAATCATCATCCATAAACATCAATTTTTACAAACAAAAATGTTATTCACCTACAGAATCATAAACTATTAACGAACTATATTAACTAGAATCAAACCACACTTCAGCCACTTGATTCGATTCAAAACAATAATCCACTTCGCTCTGGTTCAATTGACAGTCTAAATTTGAATCATTCATTATCTTCGACAACGAAATACCAGTTCAAACCTGATTTCACAGCTTCATTTCAAAAATTTTGATCCAAATCTTCAAATCAAACAAAAGAGCATTGAACTTGAACGAAGAAAACGCAAAGAACGAAGAGAATATAGAGAAGGAAGAAAAATACAAAAAACGTAGAGATAGAACAGAACGTAGAGACGCAGAAAACGCTGAGAAAAGCAAAAAAGAAAATGAAATCCGCATGAAAAAGGCAGTTATATATATTCGCGCGTTGAGTCAAAAGTTTGTTAAAGATAGTGATGTGTAGAGATGAATTAGGTCAAAAGGACTTGGTTGGTTAAATAATTTGAATGTAAAGATTAATTCATTGATTGAGACTTTGTAGACGAGGATAATTAACTAACTAATTTTTCTCATTATTGTAGGTTTACTAATTAGGACAATTTTCTTAGTTAACTTTTTTCATTAGTTAAATTTGATCATTTCTTCTTTCTAATTGCTTATAATACTTTTAGTTTACTTGTCATATTAAATTTTCTTAATTGTTATTTTGCTTTATTACTTATTTAATATTTTGGCTTACCACGAAAACACTCAATTCCATAGTCAATTATAATACGTTTTTTTAAAAAACGACCCGATAATAAAGCTTTTGATTTTGCTTTTTACTTGTGACAAATTTTTTTCAATTCCAAATTTGATTGGAAACTTTAATTTTGCTTCTAAAATCTAATTTGGTAAAAATTTTATTTTAAAACTGACAAATACAAATAAATAATTTTTAAAATAACAAATACAAAGTTACAAACACATAAGATTTGTGGTTCTTACAGCTAATCGAGCTAAAAATAGTTGATATGCTATTTCAAATCAAATAATAAACTCGTTAGCGAAAAGAAACAACCTTATTTAGTGTTAATTCCAAAAACAAAATTTAAGTTGAGGAAATTTGTGTAACTTTACGGGATATATCTACAACAAATGTTTATTCCCTGGCCATTGTTTTAAGTGAAAAGAGTAAAAAAGAAAGGAAACTTAATAGAACTAAAATAAGACGGGGAATTAAAGCAAGATCTAAAAGAAATGAAATCACTAACAACATTAGTATTCATAAGAATTTCGTAGAATGTATAAAAAGCCTTTTGTGGCAAGTTGTACGTGTGCTGTGAATTTGAGAAATATTTTTAAACAGATATATAAGG
>NC_029788.2:89107766-89110517 GCF_000816755.2 Arachis ipaensis | reverse complement strand
ACAGCATTAGTAGATTTGATAGAACGTAGAACAATCGAAAAGGAACTAATAATAACCATGTCTGGTTAAAGGTAAATTGAAAAGTTCATGTTACGATAGGGACTTTTTATATGTTTTATGAAAAATTTTATGATAGGGACATAATTTAGTATTACTTGCATGTTATCATGATTTTATATACTATAAAGAATAGTGTTAAAAGAAAAAAGATATAGAATAGAAGAGAATTAATGAGATAAGAGGTAAAATAAAAAAAATTTAATTAGATTAGACAAAAATAGAAATGGAATAATTATATAGAAGAGAATTCTAAAGAGAAAAATAGTACAATTTTTAATTTTTTTGCTTCTTTGATTACTTCATTATCATCTTTTGTTTATAGTAAATCTTACTATTAATTAGAATTATCTAATTCTACTACCTAAAAATAAAGATTTCCACCAGAAATCAACTGTTTATAACAAAATTCATCAATTATAACCTAAAACATTGGCTTATCTCCATGAATTGTTTTTGATTGAGTTTGGTATACAAAGTAAAGGTCTAACAAGTCAAAACCTAGCTCTTGAGGAGGGAGTTCTCTCTCTCTATCCATTCTTAGGAGTATCTGCACAGAGGTCAGAGGTGATCTTGCCCTGAGAACTCATCAGCCAGCATCCCGCGATGTACCTCAGCCGTCTTTTCTTCTAGCCATACTCGCACTTGCAATCGTCGTCTCTTCCTGCCTTTTCACTATCATTGTTCCGTCTTCCATTGTCAGCAAGTGTGTCACAGTTGCCTTCTGTTTATTTGCGTTGAAGATTGGATCGGTGTGCAACAAGATCCGAATCACAGCACCACCAATGTCTTTCTCTAGCACCAATTCACGAGTCCTCATCGTTTGTAATGTTGCAACTTCAGTCTCCACTTTTCCAATCGTGATAGTTGTAAGAACCCGATTTTTGATAAATTGACTTTTTTAGCTATTTTGTAATTTATTTCGCAAAATCTTGAACCACGGCCCAATAACTATTAGTGAGGCAGGCACAATGGTACAAAAAAAATTAGAAAATAGTAATTAATAGGTTAATCTTGATTTTATGAGGGTAATTAATTCTTCTAAGTCAAATTTGACTAGTAGATAGAAATATTAGCTTACCATTGATTTATTTTTCTCACTAGAGATTTTTGAGCCAGGAAAAACTTTTAATGACAATTTGGTACCAAAAAAACTCTAGTAACCGAAAATCTCGGAACCAGTGATAACAATATTTTTTACCTAAAAATTATGTCCCAAGATTTATATTAGCCATCCATTCATAATTTATTTCTTTAAGAATAAATGTTAGCCATTAATTATTTTACCAGATGGTAAAAATTATCCTGAACCGAATTTCTGACTAGTATTCCACAAATGACTCCTAGAGATCCCGAATCCTCTTACTTGCCACCTAAGTAACTCACCCCTTCCTCTCAACCACTGGGCCAAGATTGTCTCAGCCTTTCATTCTTCTCTATTTTTTTTAATCACAAGTAACTAATCGCGATTAACTGCGGATAAACAAATCATTATGACGCTGATTATTCTCTCTCAAACTCACTCCCCTTCTCTCTCACTCTCAGCTCCTTTTCATATGATTTTTCTTCACTCTTTTGTCATTATAAATTTATCAAGACTCTAAATTTTTATTTAATAGAACATTGGTCACAAATTTTACACACCCTTATGTATTTTTACCACCTTTTTTGACTGAATTCTTGAGAGAGAAAGAGAGAAAGAGAAATGTTGCACCTTACCTTTGCATTTCATCCTTGTTTCCAGTAGTTCTTCCATTTTTCTTCATGTGTTCTTCAAGAGTAAAAGCCATGCAAACACTATTTCTTGCTCGTTTTCACTAATTCTCGCGTTTTTACCAAAAATCCAACAAGGTGAGCTCTTGTTCCTTCTCTATTCTTTTCTATTTTTTCAGCAGTGATCATAATGAATTCTTGATCTCTTATATATCTAGAAAACTCCTCTTGAAGTTCATCTAGAGCACACCTAAGGAGCTACACAAATTCAAGCTCAAAGTGGTCAAATTCCAACACTTTTTGGGACACTTTCGGCCAAGAAAAAAATTGCACCATGCCCAAACGTGATCCAGCCTCTGAGAGAGTATTTTTATGGTATTTGAGAGGTCTAGTGACGGAATTAAATGAGAGATAAGGATTAAGAATAGAATATATTTTTGCTTGATTCGGCATTCATATAAGCCACTTTGTGGTGATTTTCTGCTTAATTTTATAATCTGTAAATTTAGTGGTACTTATTTGTTTTTTACTCATTATTTGAGTGATATATGAAGCTTATTTGCCTCTGAAAATTGTATGGAATCACTGAAATTAATTGTAGCACTTGGGGTTTAAGTTTCAAGCCATAAGCATCACTAAAAATGGGTAAAAATACAAAATTGCACCCCTGAAAATTCAGCCACTAAAAAACTTGGAAAGTTACATGTTAGAGTGTTAGAAATAATATAGAAAACTGATTTTAATCCTATGGAATATGTGTGTAAAATAAAAAAAGATTGTTTGGTTATTTTTGGGTAAAAAGAGGGTTAAACATGTAATTTAAATGAAAGATAAGTAAAATTCTAAATTTAGAGTCATTAAAGATAAATTAATAATTATATAAATTAGTTGGATCAAATTTGTAAAAAATAAAATAAAAACAATGGCGAAAAATGATAAAATGAAGACTGAAAATGATATCAAAAATAAATCCGAATTTTG
>NC_029788.2:89081606-89107412 GCF_000816755.2 Arachis ipaensis | reverse complement strand
CGGTAACAAAAATAAGTAATAAATTAATAAAGAATAAAATAATATTTTAGGCCCCTAGAGATAAAATTGGAAGTAATTACTAATTATTAGGGATAATTTGGTCATAAAAAATGTTAGGATTAATTCGATAAAGTTTTAACGCTAAATAAAATAAACGAAAAAACGAGAGCATTTAGGGGTAAAATAGTAATTTTGGGCATAAAGTAAATGTAAAAATCGTTAATTAACTTAATAAAGAGTAAAAAAGTATGTTAGGAAGGATATAAGGGTAAAATAGTAAAGTAACAACATTAATGGTAAAAGCATCACTAAAAGTCTAAAGAAAACGGTAAAAAGAGAAAATATGTACAAAAGGACAAAATTGAAAATATACAAAAGTACCAAAGGCAGAATAATAAATGTGACAAAGGCTGAGAGATTTAAAGAGAAGAGACTGGGCACAAGTTTTTATAAAAGAGAAGGACAAAAGAGTCCCTTAGAGACAAAGTTTATTGAAAAGTGCTGTGAAAAAATGAAACTATAAACCCAAAGGTGCTAAGAGATTATCTGGAAATGAGGAGTGTCTGCTCCGATAGAACTAGAATCATGCTAAGAGATTATCTGGAAAGAAGGAGTTTCTGCTATGACGGAACCAGAACCATAAGATGTGGGGATGCCCACTTTATGCTGAAACCAATTTCTCCAACTATTAGCATACTATGACGTCAAGCTCTGCTATGATTGCCAATTGCTAAAATGCACGTAGCTTTGTCCATTAGGCACATATGCAGAATGTATGCAGTTAAAAAACCATATTCGGGCTTAGTCCTGGGTGACGTTGGGTTGTAGATAGTCAACCTACGCATGAGCTCATGGCTTGCATAGGACCAGTCATGCATCATACTTGGTTGCTGTATTTCTCTATGATTGTGATTTATCTATGTTTTCTGTATTCTGTGCTTGTTTACTATTCTGCTATATGCTTGTGCTTGTACTTGTTTACGAGACTTACCAACACAACTGCGTGAACTCTTAGACAGCTGCGGAATCCCTAGTTTCTTGCTTAGTACCCTGCTGGGAACCTTAGGTTCTTTCCCCTTACTTTTCTCATTTCCGCAAATGGAAACCAACGTGATCTTTGAGTTTTCCGCATTAGGACATGCGAGCAACAACATCACGGGTGTGTCTGATAACTCTCTCATTACTTCAGTACAGTATTTCCTCAGCTACCAAGATATCCATGCTCAGCAGCAGTAATAGTAGCAATAGTAGTAGTGGTCTTTGCCCTCGCTCTGTATAGACTTTAGAGAGCTAGTTGCTTTTGTAAATATTTATATACGTAAGCTAGAAGGGGTCCAGACTAGGGTGGTTCTTGTGAGTCGGGGCCTATTAATATAAATAATGGAGTCTGTAAATATTTATATGAATAAGTAACAACGTAACCCGATGTAAACTATGATGTACTAAATGACTCTTTGGGCATATATGTATGATATTACTATGTTCTGTGTTTTCTATGCTTTATATAGATATTATCTGTTTAACTATTACATATTCTATTACATCTATTTATCATGAGATCTCGACTAGTACTACAGGCTCATATGTATATATTTAATATAAGGTTGAGAGTCCCTAAGGTTAGCTGAATAGTAGCGCTTAGCTGCTAGCCTTGGTCATGACGAACTAGAAGTGAAGTCGTTACAAGTTGGTATTAGAGCAGTTTGTAACACCCTAATATTCAAATCCTTATGCTCGAGTCATAAGTCAATGATATTACGGTGGTACGACTCTCAGGTGGATTTTTAATAAATAAATATAGGTAATTTCAAAAGGAGTATTAATCGAGAAGCCTGAAAAGAGTAGAAATAAAACCGCGAAGACGTATCTCTCACGTTTCGACAACAAAAGATAAACCGTGAAGCCGAAAACGATATACGGACAAGGCGTAAAGGAGATTAAGAGATAGATAACAGATAGATATATATAACATAAGTAAATAGCTACTAGTCGCGACCCGCGAAGTTTAGGTCAGCTAGAGTACATTATGAAGCACTTCTTACCTCAGCCCATATGAAGTAGGGATAGAACCCACTTAGAATCCATATTGGAGTATCCCTAAACACCCAAAATCACAAGATTTCAACACTAACTACCAAAAAACGTGTAACAGTAGAGAATTTCGAAAACTGGGCAGAGATAAATGAAATACTTACCACCAAACTTTGATAGAATTGTAGAGGATGAGAAGAGCAACGCGTGGCCGCAAACGGCTCGTCAATCGGAGCTCCGTAGCTCAAGTTATGGTGGTTTGAAGATCAAAGAGAGTTAGGTTTTCTCTCATCTCTTCTCTCTTCTCAAATCAGCGCCCCAACCCTTCTTTTTAGGGTAAAATGAGCTGAAATGCTCACAACTAATGTTTATATATGTTGGGTCTTGGGCCCACTTTGGCCCGGTTCACTTATTTTTGCCTATTGGCCCAATTTTGGGCCAAAACCTTTAAGATTAGCGCTCTAAATCGCACTTTAAATATTTCTACCTTCCCTAATTATAATTCCTCATTTCTTAATCTTATTTACCCATAATCAATTCCCTTATTTGTAGTACCAGACAGATCTCAGCCGGTACTGCCGGTCAAAATTCCACTGCGCACTTTTACGCAGAAAACTATATTTTCCGACTCGGAAAAATTCACTGAATCCAAATATCATATTTAAATTATCAAATTCCAATTGCCAAATCTTCCAACCATATTCGCTCCTATTTAACTTATTATTTACTAAATTTCGGTTAGACCGGGTATTACACAGTTCATTCTTAGTAGATCCTTGGGAATGGACTGACTATGCTTCACTGTATACTCTGCTTTTCTTATATCATGTGTAAGACCCGGTTAATTAACGGATAATTAACCCATAAATGAGAATTTATTCTAGAAAGCTAAAAATGTTATTTTTATGGCTAAATGTGGTTACCTTCGCAGCCGGATTTTGAGTCTTGATATTCCTGTTTTTGACACTCCTTATATATGATCTTGCGTTAGCTTATCCTTTGCTCGTTACGTTATCGATCGGAGTGTTGCGCGTTCGAGTTACGATTTTTGTTTACCCCTTTTTCTACAAAGGCTCCTAGTTATAATCAATTATTCATACTACTATACGTACTAAATTTTTGTTTTAGAGGTCGTAATACCTTGCCATCTCTGAATTATGACTTAAGCATAAGACTCTGTATGGTAGGGTGTTACATCATGCCACTAGGATATCTCTAATGATATAATTTCATGATTGCCTATGATCATACATTTTAGAAATGCTAGCACTTAAACTAGATATGTTAAGACTGATCACTTTAATGTTGACATTTTGGTATTAACAGGACCTCGATGTCTGCAAACAGGCGTAGCCCCTATCAAGCGAGTCTGAGTTCTGAGCCAGCATTTGACCCACCCGCCTTGCTAAAATCTATGAATGCAATAGCTGTAGATGTGCGCGATTTCATCGTTGTAACTAACATAGAAGTAAACATAATGGAACAACAATAGGGGAATGGTAATGGGCACGGCCATGGAAACGAAAACAGACAAAAAAATGGCGTACCTGAGGAAGATAGGCCGATGACTCTGGCGTCTTTCCTTAAAGTTAATCCATCCCAATTCTCTGGAACCACCAACCCGACCGAGGCAGATGATTGGTTTTGCGCCACAGAATGGGCTCCGCAGGTGCAACATGTTCCTCAAGGACAATAAGTGGAGTTCACCACTTACATGCTGAAGGGGATGCATAATATTGGTGGTAGGGAGTGAGCCAATTGTTGGGACAAGGAGGCGCTGAGATCACTTGGTCCGACTTCCGCACTAAGTTCTACAAGAAGTATTTTCCTCCGTCTGTCCATACCACTAAGGAGTTAGAATTGCTACATTTGAGGCAGGGAATCATGACGGTGGCTGAGTACACCCAAAAGCTTGAGGATTTATGATGATTTTTGAAAGCGTGCTAGGGAAATCTTGCGGAATATGAAGAGTGAAAGTGTATTAAGTATGAAGGAGGTCTTAGGGAGGAACTGCTGGCTTCAATAGGACTGATGGAGATTAGGAACTCTGCGGAGTTGGTAAATAAGAGCTAGTTGGATGAGGATTGTACCGATAAGTTAGTAGTTGCACGAGCAAGCCGTCGGAAAGATATATAACAGGACTTCAATCGAAGTTTGGCCCCTCGAGGTAGAGATTTCAAGGTTAATGGTCAGCAATAACAAAACGGTAACCCTGCTATTCATATCAATGGTGGTATTAACAATCATAACCAGGGAGAGGGGCAAGGAAAACAATTTCCACAAATTCAAGGAAGCTCAATATGCTCAAGATGTAGAAAGAATCATAGCAGCAGACCTTGCAATTCAGAACAAATGTTTTGTTATTTCTGTGGCAGAGCAGGACACTGAGCAAGAGACTGCTTGAACTAAAAGGACCAAGGCACTTCTAGGCACAACAACAGGGAATAATTTTTATTGTGACTACTAACAAGTGCCACTAGGTTTGATCCCTTCGCTTGAGGTGAGTGTTATGCTAATTAAGGACCTTAACTATAAAGCATGACATAGATGTCCCTATAATTCCTTGTGCATAGCTGAAATTTTGAGGGCAAATTTTTCTTTAAGGAGGATAGAATATAAGAACCCAGTTTTCGGTAAACTAACTTTTCTAGCTATTTTGTAACTTATTCCACAAAATAATCTTGAACCACAGCCTAATAACTATTAGTGAGGCATGACCAATGGTAAAAAAAAAATAAATAGAAAATGGTAATTAATATGTCAAACTTGACTTTATGATAGTAATTAATTCCTCTAAGTCAAATTTGACTAGCAGATAGTAAATCTTAGCTTACCATTGGTTTATTTTTCTCACTAGAGACTTTTTAAGTCGGGAAAACACTTTTAGTGACGGCTTTCCGTGTGTCGAGAAAAACTCTAGTAACCGAATACCTCAGAATCAGTGCAAAAATAATTTTTATCTAGGAAATTATGTCCCAAGGTTTATATTAGCCATTCATTCATAATTTATTTCTTTAAGAAGAAATATTAGCCATTAATTATTTTACCAGACGGTAAAAGTTACTCCGAACTGAATTTCTGAGTAGTATTCTACATACGACTCCTAGAGACTCCAAATCCTCTTACTTGCCACCCGAGTAACTCACCCTCCCTCTCAGCCTCTCACCCATTGAAGAACTGAAGATTGATGGTTTAGAAGTTATAGTAAACTCTAGTTGCAAGTATAGTTACTAAACCAAGCAATCAACCTTTCTTACAAACGTTTGGTTGTCACAAGTAACAAACCCCTTTAAAATTGATAACCGAGTATTTAAACATCGGGTCGTCTTCTCAAGGAATTGCAAGGAGGTGTTCTTATTATTGGTTTTGAGTTGTAAATTGGGGTTTTGGATCAAGGTAAAAAGTATGTTGAATGACAAGTAAAATAAAATAATAATAACTGTAAAATAAACTCTTGGCAAGGTATAAGAACTGGAAGTCCTATCCTAGTTATCCTTATCAATTGTGATGAGAATGGATTTTTCTCCCACTTTGTTAACCTCTAACTATGAAGGTAAGTTAAGTGGACGAATTAATTCGAATCCTCAAGTCCCAGTCTTTCTTTGGGAAAAGTTAGAGTTATTGGATCTCGAAGTAATTCTTGAAGAATTCCAATTTTCAATCAACAGTGAGTTTGATAACTCAAGAGTTACCAATGACTCAACCAAAGCCAAAAGGGAAAAATCCAAATTATTTTTATAAATAAAAGAAAGCAATCATAAGTCTGAAATACCTCAAAATATATTAAATAGAAAATCAATCTAACATAGAGAGTCATAAACAAAATTGAGAAAAGAAATAAAAGAACATTGAACCTGAGATTGAGAGTCACTCCTAAAACTAAGAGAAGTCCTAAATCCTAATCCTAAGAGAGAGGAGAGAACCTCTCTCTCTAAAAACTACATCTACTCCTAAAATTGTGAATATGAAAGCTTCTATTATGTATGGATACATTCTCCTACCTTATAGCCTCTAATCTGTGTTTTCTGGGCCGCAAACTGGGTCAGAAATTGCCCAGAATTCGCTGGTTGCGAATTCAAACACACTGATTTTTCGTCACTGCGACGTGGCCGCATAAATGACGCGGTCGTGTCACCTAGCGTCAAGGAAACTATGGTATATTATATATCAAATCGAAGCCTCGGATGTTAGCTTTCAAACGCAACTGAAACCGCGTCGTTTGGACCTCTGTAGCTAAAGTTATAGCCGTTTGAGTGCGAAGAGGTCAGGCTGGACAGCTTAGCAATTTCTCCAACTTCTTGTATTCCTTCCACTTTTGCATGCTTCCTTTCCATCCTCTGAGCCATTCTTACCCTGTAATCTCTGAAATTACTTAATACACATATCAAGGCATCTAATGGTAATAAGAGAGGATTAATATTAGCAAATATAAGTCCAAAGAAGCATGTTTTCAATCAGAGCACATAATTAGGAAGGCAAATGTAAAACCATGCAAATAGTATGAATAAGTGGGTAAAGAGTTGATAAAATCCACTCAATTAAGCACAAGATAAACCATAAAATAGTGGTTTATCAACCTCCCTACACTTAAACAATAGCATGTCCTCATGCTAAGCTCAAGAGAAACTATAAAGGAGTGAAGAGGAATGGTAAAATGTATGAAATGCAACCTATCTATATGAATGCAATTATATGCTAAATGTTTCTACCTACTTGGTTAAAAGTAAATAAGCTCTTCAAGACAAACATAAATCAGATTTCACTAATTCAAATCATACAATAAAAAGCAAGTAAACTTGTAAGAAGATAGCTCATGAAAGCAGGGAACATAGAATTAAGCACTGAACCCTTACTGGTAGTGTATATCACTCTATCTCTCAAGTGTCTAGGGTTAATCACTCTACTCTTCTCTAGTCATGCTTTCTAGACTTTGTTCTTCATCTAACCAATCAACAAAAATTTAATGTACCAATGCAAACATCATGAGGTCTTTTCAAGGTTGTAATAGGGCTAAGGTAAGGGTGAGGGTATATATATATATGGCTAAGTGAGCTATATAAAGTGAATCCTTGATTAGTCTAAGATCTCACCTAACATATACATACTTTATATAATTTAAAATGCTTTACCTAGCTACCCAAAATTTTCCCACTTTTGTATTACATGCTCATGTATCAAACTTATTTTTGAATTTTGTCCCATGTGCATTGATTCTTTTTATTTTGCATTTGGGGTAATATTATTTTTCTTTCTCTTTTCTTTTCTTTTCCCTTTTTTTTTGTATCCCCTTATTTAATTACTTAATATATATATATATATATTTTTTTTTCTTTTTTCAATGCACATGGTAATTTAATTATTTTGATTTCACATGAGCATGCTTCCCAAATTTTTTATTTGAACAATTTTATTCTTTTTAACTTTTCTACCTTTTGTTTTTATCATCCATGTTACCAATAGGTTTCCCATACTTAAACAATTACACACTTTCTATCTTAAGCTAACCAAGGATTCAACTTGGGATTTTTATTTTATTTTTCTGCTTAAGGCTAGTATTGTGGCTTATAGAATAAAAGGGGATTTAAAGGCTCAAGGGGGTTAACAAGGGTGATGTAAAAGGTAGGCTAATTTGTGATAAGTGAGCTAAAATTAAACAATGGCCTCAATCATATGCATGCATGTAACATATTAAATATTGGACATATAGAATGGAACAAAGCAAAGATTGCAGTTATAGAGAAGAAAACACACAAGAATAAAAATTTTTGGTTAAATAATGTAACCCTGTAAATAAGCTCAAAATCTCACAGGTTGTGTGTTCTTTGGCTCAAAAAACCATGTTCCAAATACAACTTCGAACAAGTTTTATAAAAATTTTTTTTCAATTTAAATTAGTGAAACTCATTCAAAAATAGAGTTACTTTAACCAAGTAGTAACTAAATGCATAAAATCAAATAAATATGCAATTAAATATGCAAATGCAACAACTAACAAGGAAAATAAACCATTGGTGTTGAGATTGAAGAGTAACTAACTTATGGAGATCGGTATCGACCTCCCCACACTTAAAGATTGCACCGTCCTCGGTGCATGCTCAGATGTGCAAGTGGACGGGTTGTTCCAACTGACACTTTTCTCTAAAGATTTTACAGATAGACTTGTCTGTCTCCCTATGTAAACGTCTTCCGCTTCCCTTCCGGGTGGCCATCCTGAAAGAAAAAGGGAAGAAAGGTAACCCAATAATAAAGATAAGAAAATAAATGAAGTATGGTTGGGTTAATGCCAATTGATAAGGGTCTCATTTACATGGAAGCTTCAACATGTATGTGAGAAAATAATAGAAGCCATGGCATACTAATGGTGTAAAATTTGCAACAATGGGGAAGAGAGTGGGGAAGGAGAGATAATATAAATTCATGTCAATGCAAAAGTAATACAGATATAAAAGATTGGCATTGATTTAAATAATATTACTCAATCAGAATTAAACAAGTCACTAAGCACCAAGAAAATACCAGAAAAGATGTAACAGTTGAATAAGAACATTTGAACATCAATGGTAAAATAATAATTTTAAAAAAGAAAAAGAAAAATAAAAATATGCAATGAATGAAAGTATGCAAATAAATTAAATAAAATAGAATGAGAGTGAAAAAGGATGAGAAGAAGAAAAAGAAAGTGAGAAAGGAGAGAGAAGGAAGAAATTAGGATTAGAAAAGAAAAGATAAGAAACTTGGCACTAATCTGGATAGGTTGTGCGACGCTTGCGACGCGGTCACGTGGGTGACGCGGTCGCGTGGTGCGCGATAAGGTTGGGTGACGCGGACGTGTGGGGCACGCGATCGCGTGACTCGATTTGTGCTAGTGGCGCGAGTGCAGCCTCGCGGTTGCACAACTCTCTGTTCAAAACTTAGTATTGCCAAAATCCAGGGTGACGCGGTCGCGTGGGGCATGCGATCGCGTGAGTGGCCATTATGAGGATAAGACGCTGTCGCGTTGGTCATGCGCCCGCGTGGAAAGGTCTGTGCGTCTAGCACCAGTCCAGCATCACTCCAGCTCATCTTTCGGCCATGCACCCTTTTGACGTCGATTTTTAGGTCACGCGGCCGCGTGGGTGACTCGGTCGCGTGGGAGGCCAATATTCCCACCTGAAGCGGACGCGTCAGCGACGCGGTCGCGTGGGGTCAAATTATGCTAAAGGCGCGCCTCCAGCCACGCTATCGCATGACTTTCTGTTCGTCTTCTTTTCTTCCCATTGCACTGGTGACGCGGACGCGTCAGCGACGCTGCCGCGTCGCGTGCGTGCTTTTTTTATTTTTTTTATTTATTTATTTTTTATTTTTTTATCTGAAAAAAATGCAGAATGCAGTGTTAATATGAATGTGATGCAAAACTCCAGGTTCAATATAATAAAATAAAATAAAACTCGAAAACAAATAAAACTAAATAAAAAATGAAAAAGGAATGATTATACCATGGTGGGTTGTCTCCCACCTAGCACTTTTAGTTAAAGTCCTTAAGTTGGACATTTGATGAGCTTCATGTTATGGTGGCTTATGCTTGAACTCATCCAGGAATCTCCACCAATGTTTGTAATTCCAATGGCCTCTTTATGCCACAAAGAGCTCTAAGTTGACCATCCGTCTCCAGTAGCCCATATTCAAGTGGAATTAGAAAGCTAAGGGATATAAATTTTACCCACTTGAATGTTGTGAAGGATGATGGCAACTTAGGAGGAGGGGTCTCTAACAAGTTTGGAACGGAGATTTCAAGCTCCATTCCCTTAAACTCTTCCTTGAAAATTTCCACCTCTTTGCAAGCTTCTTCAGTTTTACCCTCGTCCTCTTGGTAGCTTTCCTCCAATTCAATCTCTTCTTTATTGCTCACCAAGGGCATGGGAGGTTGTGCTTCTTCTTCTTTAATCTCCATCTCTTGATCAACCTCTACAAAGTCTTCAACCATGATCTGCCTTGGAGGTTGTACGCTCTCCTCAACATCAACATCAACATCAAACACTGTGGAAGGAGGCTCTGTGACTGGACTTTCCAATGGAGGTACAGCATCTCTTAAGTTTGCAACCACTTCTTTCTTTTTTATAATTACTGCTTTGTCCAGTTGTTTAAGTATAAAATCATACTCATCCTCGATGAATTTCTTTCCATGACAACTCCTTTCAACTACTCCTTCATCTTCAAGGGTCTCTCCTACCTTTACCCGTAGGGCCTCCTCTAGCTCTTTATGAAGTATGGATTCGCGAAGATGATTCCTTCTTTCCTGTTCCATATCAATAGCGTAATTGGGATCATCTTGCTCTTGGATTGATGGATGAGGGTGCTCTTCCATGGATGGTGGTGATGGGGTGGAGAGATCATTCTGTGGTTGAAAATGAAGTGCACTTGAGCTTGAAGGTTGAATATTGGAGGTAGAGGGTTGGTTCATGCGGGATATAAGATTTTGGAGTGTAGAGGTGAGACCAATGATGTTAGAGATGAGTGTATTGTTATCCAATAGAGGTTGGGGTGGATCTATGTATGGCTCATTCGGTTCATAGGGTGGTTGGTATGGTGGATGTGGGTTAAGGTCATATGGAGGTAAATGGTGTAAAGGGGCTTGTGAGTTTCGTGATTCAAAGGTGTGTTGGGGAGGTGGTTCATAAGCACATTGTGGGACTTGTTGGTAATTACAAGGGGTCCACCATATCTATCAGCTTGGTATGCATTGTAGAGTGGTCATTGCCCATGATATCTTGGAGGGTGTTGTTGCCTAAAGGGTTAATCAGATCCTCTTGGCTCCATCCATCTTTGATTGCTTAGACCTTGATGCATATTCCTGTTATAGCTTCCACTTCTTTCAACAGATTTAGAACCAAACTCAAAGCGAGAGGGGTGAGAACTCATAGTAGTTAATAAAAATTTAAAAACGAAAATAAAAACAAATTTAAATTAAAAGGTTATTTGAATTTGAAAATTAAAATTTGAAATTTGAAATTTGATTTTTGAAATAAGATAAGATAAAATTTTGAAAAAGATATGATTTTTTTGAAAAAGATTTAAATTTTGAAAATTAAATTTTGAAATTTTAAATTTTGAAATTTGAGATTTTAATTTTAAATTTTTAAATTTGAATTTTGAAAATTGAAATTTGAAATTTGAAATTTGAGTTTTAAATTTTGAATTTTTGAATTTAATGAGGAAAGAGAAAAATAATAAAATGACACCAAACTTAAAAATTTTTAGATCAAACCGAAGAAAACAATTAAGAACAACTTGAAGGTCAAGATGAACACAAAGAACAACTTGAAGATCAAGATGAACACAAAGAAAAAAATTTTTTGAAAATTTTTTAATAACTAAATAAAAATCAATAACCTCTTAATTTATGAAAAAGAAAAAATGAAAAACAAAAATAAAAACAAATAAACAAGTAAAAAGCAAATATTTACAATAACCAATAATAAGGCACACGTTTGCAATTCCACGGCAACGGCGCCATTTTGAAGAACTGAAGATTGATGGTTTAGAAGTTATAGTAAACTCTCGTTGCAAGTATAGTTACTAAACCAAGCAATCAACCTTTCTTACAAACGTTTGGTTGTCACAAGTAACAAACCCCTTTAAAATTGATAACCGAAGTATTCAAACCTCGGGTCGTCTTCTCAAGGAATTGCAGGGAGGTGTTCTTATTATTGGTTATGAGTTGTAAATTGGGGTTTTGGATCAAGGTAAAAAGTATGTTGAATGACAAGTAAAATAAAATAATAATAACTGTAAAATAAACTCTTGGCAAGGTATAAGAACTGGAAGTCCTATCCTGGTTATCCTTATCAATTGTGATGAGAATGGATTTTTCTCCTACTTTGTTAACCTCTAACTATGAAGGTAAGTTAAGTGGACGAATTAATTCGAATCCTCAAGTCCCAGTCTTTCCTTGGGAAAATTTAGAGTTATTGGATCTCGAAGTAATTCTTGAAGAATTCCAATTTTCAATCAACAATGAGTTTGATAACTCAAGAGTTACCAATGACTCAACCAAAGCCAAAAGGGAAAAATCCAAATTATTTATATAAATAAAAGAAAGCAATCATAAGTCTGAAATACCTCAAAATATATTAAATAGAAAATCAATCTAACATAGAGAGTCATAAACAAAATTGAGAAAAGAAATAAAAGAACATTGAACCTGGGATTGAGAGTCACTCCTAAAACTAAGAGAAGTCCTAAATCCTAACCCTAAGAGAGATGAGAGAACCTCTCTCTCTAAAAACTATATCTACTCCTAAAATTGTGAATATGAAAGCTTCTATTATGAATGGATGTATTTTTCCACTTTATAGCCTCTAATCTGTGTTTTTTGGGCCGCAAACTGGGTCAGAAATAGCCCAGAATTCGTTGGTTGCGAATTCAAACACGCTGATTTTTCGTCACTGCAACGCGGCCGCATAGATGACGCGATCACGTCGCCTAGCATCAGGGAAACTATGGCATATTATATATCAAATCGAAGCCCTGGACGTTATCTTTCCAACGCAACTAGAACCGCATTGTTTGGACCTCTGTAGCTAAAGTTATAGCCGTTTGAGTGCGAAGAGGTCAGGCTGGACAGCTTAGCAATTTCTCCAACTTCTTGTATTCCTTCCACTTTTGCATGCTTTCTTTCCATCCTCTGAGTCATTCCTGCCCTGTAATCTCTGAAATTACTTAACACACATATCAAGACATCTAATGATAATAGGAGAGGATTAATATTAGCAAATATAAGTCCAAAGAAGCATGTTTTCAATCAAAGCACATAATTAGGAAGGCAAATGTAAAACCATACAAATAGTATGAATAAGTGGGTAAAGAGTTGATAAAATCCACTCAATTAAGCGCAAGATAAACCATAAAATAGTAGTATATCACCCATCTCTACTGTATTTTTAACCATGAGTAACTAACCGTAGTTAACTACGAATAAACACGTCATTATGACGCTATTATTCTCTCTCAAACTTACGCTCCTTTTTTCTTAATCTCAGCCCCTTTTCTTCTATTTTTTTCAGCATTTTCTCAACATAAATTTATCAAAACTTTGAATTTTTATTTAAAGGAACATTGGTAAAAAATTTTACAAACTCTTATGCATTTTATCACCCTTTTTGACCGAATTCTTGAGAGAGAGAGAGAGAGAGAGAGAGAGAGAGAGATGCTTCACCTTACCTCTACATTTCAGCCTTGTTTCCATTAGTTCTTCGATTGTTCTTCATGTGTTCTTAAGAGTCCAATCCATACAAACATCATTTCTTCCCCGTTTTCCCTAATTCTCGCGTTTTTATCGAAAATTCAGCATGGTGAGCTCTTGTTTCTTCTCTATTCTTTTTTGTTTTTCCAGTAGTGATCATGGTGAATTTTTTCTCTCTTATGTATCTAGAAAACTCCTCTTGAAGTCTATATGGAGCACGCCTAAGGAGCTACACAAATTCAAGCTCAAAGTGGTAAAATTCCAACACTTTTTACAATGTTTTCGGCCAAGGAAAAACCTGCACCATAACCAAACTTTCTCTGTATCACCCTAATTACCCTAAACCTTACCTCGCATCGTAAAGCAAAGGTTAATCAAAGGTTACGACAAATCTAAAGCTTATACATATAATATATAGAAGAAGTAATATATTCTAGAAGCCCGATGAAGGATGTAGCTCAAAAGCAGAATTTGAAAAGCGCAAAAGGGGTAGTCTATCCTAAAGGATTTTCTAATCTAATAATTCTCTGCTGTCCCACAGCCTTCACCAACCTATCCTCCATGTGATTCCATCGCCACCGCCTTCCAAGCCTCCTCAATCCCAGTAGAAAACACAATTAATGTCAATGCAAGTAAAACACAAATATAGGCATATATGGCATGTAATTCAAGTAGGCAATTAGACATGTTATACAAATAGGTAAGCAATTTCAAGTCGGCAAAGCAAACAAATAGATAGAAGATACACATGATGAATACCTGTCCTACTGGCTGTGATATCACATTGTCGGTCCAACTGCCACCCGACACATCTCCATGGAGATGTCGCCCTTCGGAATCATAATTGGGAACCCCCGAGATATGGTGTTCAAAACACCGTCCAGGATTTTGTGCCTGCACACTCTAGTGATTCGAAGGGATGCGAGTGGGATACTCTTGCCACGGATCTCACATCTCAACACAAGCGGGATGAACCACTGCCCTTACACCGCCATCGCTACCTCGACAGGAGGGATCCAACCGCCGTCCCTGCCGGGAGCATAGCATCTCATCAATCTCAATTTAAAAATGTTACATCAGTGGTTTTGAAAAATTTATTATCTCATTATATCAATAATTCATCATTTTGAACTCCGAGTCCTCGACTCATCTCAACCACTGTCAATTCACAATTTCCTTTCCGAACTCATTAGTTCATTAGTTCTCAATTCATATATCTTTCTCCCTTCTCACTCCACCAAACCCATCCTCAGTACACCAGAAACCTAAGGCTCCGTTCTCTAACTTTTCAAAGTAATACCAATTTAAATTTCTTAGGACCTTTCCCATGTTTTAATACCCAAAAATAAGCCAAAAAGTCTTAAATAAGTGTCACAGAAGTTGACAAGCTTGTTGGGAAAGTGAAACAGTTAAAAACAAGAGTTTAGTTGGAAAACAGGGCATGTGCGTACGCACAGGGGTGTGCGTGCGCACGCCCATGAGGATTTTCAAATGTGTGCGTACGCATAGAGGTGTGCGTACACATAGGTGTTAAATTTTCCAATTCTGTTCGCTCGCACAAGGTGTGCGAATGCCCTCAACAGAATCCACCTTCCAACGTGTGCGTGCGCACAGGGCTGTGCATGCGCACAACTTGCAGAACTTCGTTAGTTGTGTGTGCGCACAGAGCGTTCTAGCGCTCTCACCAGTATCCACATCCCTGTGTGTGCGTACGCACAAGGCTGTGCGTGCGCACAGGTTCAAAAATTCACGGGTTGTGCGTGCGCACACAAACCAGAAATCATAAAATTCTGCAACATTGCAGAATTCAGATTTTGACACCAAACTTTGAATGATCATAACTTCCACTATAAAAATTCAATTTTTACAAACTTTATATCCATTTAAATATTTTTCAATGAAATTTAATTTAAAATAAATTTCAACAAATTTTGAAAATTGAGGCACAAGTTATGATCCGTCAAAGTTCACAAAAAAACGAGTTTTTACCAAAGTTCACAAGATTCTCAATTTTCCAATTTTCACAACCAAAACCAACCCAAAACCACATTAACTCCATCCCACATCAAATTTTACCATTTTTCATACCTCAATTCACTACTCCACCTTATGCAATCATCAATTCCCATTAATCACATAGTAATACATTCATATTTCAACCAACACATTAATCAAATATCATTCCACCATTACCAACAATCATCATAATCAATTTCAACCTCAACCTTCAATACCATACTATCAACATCAATATTTCAATTCAACAACAACCCAAATCATAAAACCATCATACATCATCATAAAACAATTCCAACAACCAATTTAATTCAATCCTATCCTATGGGTCACTAGCTTAAGTGTCAAGAAATATTATATATTACATAGAGAAAATCGAAACCATACCTTGGCCGATTCTCAATATGTACGAAAACCCCAATTGAGCACAAGTTAAGCTTCCAACCACAATCCAAGCCACCAATCAACTCCAACAAGCATCAACAATCACTCCAAAGCTCCAATCAATTGCCAACAATCACAATCTCAAGCTATATACACATAATTTGCAACAATTCATCCTAGGGTTCATCAAATCCACAGAACCACAAGAGATTTGAATTTACTCACCTTACTAAATGATGATTGGGGCAAAACCCAATAGTAACCAAGTGCTAGAGTGTACCTAAACACCCATGATCACAAAATTTTACTCAATACAAAACCTAAAAACTCGAATTTCTTAGGGCAGGAAATTGGGCAGAAAATTTCTAGAAACTTACCACAAGGCTTGGCTAGAAGTGACGGGCTTAGCGAGAGCTTCGCATAGCCGCTGACAGCACACGAATCGAAGCACTGTAGCTCGAGATATGATGGATTGAAGTTGTATGTGAATAGTAACTTGGGAAACCCTCACTCTCTTCTCACTTCAGCTGCTCTCCCTCTTTTGAGTGTGTTTAATGAGTTGAAGTAGGTGCCTTTAAGTGCTTATATATGTTGGGCTTGGGCCCAACTTGGGCTCGGTCTAACCCATTAGCATTTTTAGCCCGTTTGGCCGAACTTTGGGCCAAACCTTTAAAATTAATTCCCGGTTTTTAATTTCTAATATTTTTTCTATGGTTTTCTACTGTTTTTAATTATTCTCACACAGTACCGGACAGACCTAAACCAGTTCGATCGGTTCAGCTGTCGATTCACGGTTTTACTCGATTTTTCGCAGAAAATACATTTTTTTGACTCGAAAAAATCTACTGAGTCCAAAAATCATATTTAAATCCTCCAATTTTCATTTTAAATTTTTGGATCCTATTTTGGAAAATATTAATTATTTATTTAAATGATTAATTATTCTCGGTTCTTACATTCTCCAGCCTCTGAGAGAGTATTTTCTAGTGTTTGAGAGGTCTAGTGACAAAATTAAATGAGATGTAATAATTAGGAATAGTTAGAATATGTTTGTGTTTGATTCGGCGTTCATATTAGCCACTTTGTGGTGATTCTGGGCTTAATTTTATAATCTGTAAATTCAGTGGTATTTCTCTATTTTTGACTTATTATTTGATTGATATATGAAGCTTATTTACCTCTGAAAATTGTATGGAATCACTGAAACTAATTAAAGCACTTGGGGTTTAAGTTTCAAGCTTTAAGCATCACCAAAAGTGAGTAAAAAGGAAAAACTGCACCCTTGGAAATTCAACAACTAAAAGACCTGGAAAGTGATGTGTTAGAGGTTAGAAATAAGATAGAGAACTGATTTTAATCTAACAAGTGTGTAAAAGTAAAAAGAGTGTTATTGTTATTTTCTGATAAAAGTGGGTTAAACATGTAATTTAAATAAAAAATAAGTAAAATTCTGAACTTAGTGTCGTTAAGGATAAATTAGTAATTATATTAATTAGTTGAGTCAAAATTTTTAGTAAAATAAAATTTTGGGCCTAAATAAAAATTGTAATAATAGTTAAAAATAAATCGGTAAAAAGTGATAACTAAAACAAATAAATAAATTAACAAAGGATAAAATGGTATTTTAGGTCCTTAGGAGTAAAATTGGAAGTAACTAAAAATTATTAAGGATAATTTGATCATAGAAAAATATTAAGGTTAATTCGGTAAAGTTTTAACCTAAATAAAATTAAATGGAAAAACTAGGGCACTTAAGGATAAAATGGTAATTTTGGACATAAAGTTAGATCGTTACAAGTTGGTATTAGAGCAGTTCGTTCCTATTAGAGCCTAGGAATGGACTGACGATGCTCGTTGCTTACTCTGCTTTTTTTTTTCTCATGCTTTTCAGCATGATCCTCTACGAGCGGTTGTTCAGGGATTATTCACACTTGACTTGATATGTTAAGGCTGATCACCTTGATGTTGATTGTTGGGAATGAATAAGACCTCAATGACTATGAGTAGACGAACTTATCGAGATAGGATTTCTCGTAACATGCATGATTATCATATAGACCGCCATCATAAAACTTTTAAACGCCATGAGCACACTTGTGTGGGACGCAACTGCTATACTTAGTAGTACGGTTGATTGTTAGATGTTGGGATAGGAATAGTATGAGAATAGATGATCGAAACGATAAAAGTAGCTTAGTTTTTAAGGTAGTACCTTGACCTTAGTTGAACCCTCAACCCCATCCATCTTTATTATCGAGATTTATCAAGCCTCAAATGCGAATGACTCGATTCGGAAGTATGACACATACAACTAGGAGTGCATATACTCTAAGGAGACGCTTAACCTTGGTGATGCAACACTTTGAGCGACACGCTAGTACAACAAGGGACCTATGGTGCCTTCAATAGAGTTAGGATGCCTACAATAAACCTAGGAATGATGACCATGACAGAACATATGCAGAAGATTGAAAGGCTAGGTCTAACCTCAAGGAAAAAGTAGACTCAACCTGATAAGTGCAAGACTTCAAGGTATTATCGACTTGACTCAAAAACTTGAGAAGGAGAATTACCATCCAAGAAAGATCGGGAGTTCTACTAAGCTAGTACAAGGGATTATGTGCAAATCTAAGCATGTATAGAAGACTAAGAAGTTATTTCAATCCTCTAACGAAATGGATTCGACAACTGTAAAGACTCCGATACGCAGTCAGCCCGACTTAGGAATCAGCAAGATGGAGCACTTGTCATCACTGAGTCACAGCCAAAGTTGTGTACGAGACCGATGTAGACATGAAGATAAGAACCTATGGATCCTCATTGATGGAAGAAGCCACCTCTTCATCAACCAAGGGTAGAGATAGACCGTAGATTTCATGAAAGGAGATCACGTAAGACCTCTAACCCTAGGTAAGGATGATTAAATTCCAGTAACCTCACCACGAATACCTTTAGGATCAAACCTTTCCTTGAGTGAGATAGTTGTTGGGTTAGTAGATCAGATAGTTAAGATAGAATCTTTTGTGGTTTTATAACTTTTAAGATATATATGAAGTTTATTGAGGATAAAACTTTTTGTAATGTGGGTAAAATATAACACCCCGGTTCTTCACAGGATCAATTCTTGGAAATTATGTGATAAGAATCTGATACATATCCGAGAGTCACATCATCATCAAATAATATAGTGGATTTAAAATATATAAGTGGTAGCACGAATCCCTACAGCTTCATACTGTTGTACCAGCAAGTGCACTGGGTCGTCCAAGTAATACCTGAATGAGTCAGGATCGATCCCACGAGGATTGTTGGCTTGAAGCAAGCTATGGTTATCTTGCAGGTCTTAGTCAGGCAGATCAGAAGGTTGTTGATTTTATGTCATATATGGAGTTGTGTTAGGATTATTATAATAGGGTGCTAATACTTTAACGATAGTGTTGAGAGTTGGAGTTGTTTTGCCTTTCTGAAATAACTCTGGTACAAATGTCTTCTCTGCTTGTGAATGATCTTCTTCTATGGTAGGTTGTATGTGATCAACACCATGGGCCGTGGTTATTGATCTCCTCTGCTACAGAATGAACGCCATTGGCCGTGGTCATCCAATCTGACGAAGGGTGAAGCGCTTAGCAGTTCATTCTTTGGCGATCCTACACAAAACACCACAGATAAGGTCGAATCTTCCGGATCAGAGGATGCTACTTCTTAGGATTCTATCCCATACCACGGAGACCCTAATCTCCTTGGAAATTGGCTGAACTGGTGTCTCGAGAAGTCCCTAACAAAGTCGTGGATTAGCCGTCTGAGAGATGTATAAACATAGCTGTTGGCTCGTGCTTTCCAGTCACGTATTCACACGAACCCAAGTAGACGCGGGTGTTTGTCAGGCACGTTCGTCTTAATGTGATGAACAGAGCTCATTGTCTAATCATCCTATTCACCACGATGAAGATCGAGTATACATCTTAGAAATAAATCAAACACGTATTGAAGAAGAAACAGTAATACTTTTATTAATTCATAGGACTCAGTAGGGCTTCTCCCCTCAATCTAGGAGGTTTAGAAACTCATACTGATGTAAAATACAAAGTAAAAAAAAATAAGACTGTAAAGTATGTGTGATATTTTTATGATTATGTAAAATACACTTTAAATACTAAACAGATGACTAATAAGGATAAAATAGTCTATTCAGTGCTAAAATCCACTTCTAGAGCCCACTTGGTGAGTGTTTGGGCTGAGCTTTGATGAGATCCACGTGCTATGAGGTCTCTTGGGTGTGGAACGTCAGCTAGGGGGTCCTCTCTGGGCGTTTGGACGCTAGACTCTGCTCTTTGGGCGCTGGACGTCAGGAAGGGGGCAGGTAGCTGGCGTTGGACGCCAGTTTTGGGCCTTCTAATCCAAAGCAAAGTATGAACTATTAGATATTGTTGGAAAGTTTTAGAAATCAGCTTTCCATAGTCGTTGAAAGTGCTCCATTTGGACTTCTGTAGCTCCAAAAAATCTTTTTCGAATGTAAGGAGGTCAGATCCGGATAGCATCTGCAATGCTTTCTCTATCTCTAAATCAGACTTCTGCTACAACTCCTCAATTTCAGCCAGAAATCACCTGAAATTGTCCGAAAATACAAAAACTCATAGTAGAATCTAAAAATATGATTTTAACACTAAAACCTATAAAAACTTCATAAAAACAAAAACTACTAAAAACTATATAAAAATGATGCCAAAAAGTGTATAAAATATCCGCTCATCAATAAGTGAGAAGAAAAGAAAGTATAATAAGAAATAAAAGCATGTCCTAAGCTGAAAACCGTAACGATAATGATAAATTTGACCGATGAGTTAAATTCATCTATAAAAATTTTACTACTAGCTTTTCTCAACAGACTTATCTTTGGTAAATTATTCTAGATATGATTTGGAGCCAAGATACTCTCTACTACCAATTCCTTAGTTGTCGGTTGTTTAAACCGATACAGTTTGAAAATGGTAATCATTAAACCGTATTCTTCTTTCTTTAGTAATTCGGCCATAACACCAAGGAACTATCTTCAATCAAAATTAATGAAGTTTCTAGGAAGAATACCTAAAAAAATAAAATAAAGAACCAAAAAATCTACCCAAGCTTGAATCGAATCAAACCAACTCCATTCTTTTATAATCAAACCGGTTTTTCTTCATTATAAGCTATAGTTTTCTCTTCTTCACATGTTATCATCACACCTTATCAATCTTGTTCTCATCAAACCTGATAAGAAATTTAAGAGAAGTATAGATATATTGAAAGGGCGAAACTCTCGCACAATCTAGAATTTTCACAAATAAGTTCCCGTTGTAAGTATAGCTTCTAGACCGACAAGAATTCCTTTCTTACAAAAGTTTTGGTTGTCACAAGTAACAAACCCCTTTGAAATTGATAACCGAAGTATTTAAACCTCGGGTCGTCTTCTCAAGGAATTGCAGGTAGGTGTTCTTATTATTGGTAATGAGAAAGTGTGTTTTGGGGTTTCGGATTAAGATAAAAAGCAAGAATAGCAATGGTAGAGGAAATAAAATAATAACAATAAAAAGCCTTGATTAGGAGAGATTAATCGGAAGTTCTATCCTTGTTGGATTTTTCTCAAGATCAATTGATAATTGAAGGTTGCTTCTACTTAGTTATCCTTTACCAAGTAAAGTAAAAGAAAGTCAAGTAAGTTGGAAGTCTACTTCTATCCACAAGTTCTAATCCTCTCCCTTGGGAAGGATTAGCGTTAGTGACTAGAGAGCCAGCCAACAATGAACCCAATTACAATTTAACTCTTGAGTAATTCAACTCAAAGGTCTCCAAATATTAATCAACTCCAAAATCAAGTTAGGATCTAACTTAGAACATCAATTAATAACAAACAATAGAAGAAGTGATAAATCTGAAATACCTCAAATTGCATTAAATAAAAGAAATCAAGTTAAACATGAGAATTCATGAATCAAATTGGAAAAATAAATAAAAGAAACATTGAACCTGGAAATTGAGAAGCACCAATCTTAAAACTAAGAGAAATCCTAAATCCCAAAATCTAAGAGAGAGGAAAGATCCTCTCTCTCTAGAAAACTACATCTAAAACCTAAAACTATGTATGAATGTATGTTGTTTGATGAATGGATGCATTCCCCCACTTTATAGCCTCTAATCTATGTTTTCCGAGCCAAAAACTGGATCAAAAACAGCCCAGAAAGTACGTACAGGTCGCAGCAAAGTGATGCGGAGGTGTCGTCCACGCGTTTGCACGGATTGCATGTTTGCCAGGTCACGCGTTTGTGTCGCCTGACTTCGGAGAAACTATGGAAAATTATATATCGTCGCAAATCCCCAGATGTTAGCTTTCCAACGCTACTAGAACCGCGTCATTTGGATCTCTGTAGCTCAAGTTATGGTCGATTTAGTACCAGAAGGTCAGGCTGGATAGCTTTAGCAATTCCTTCAGTTTCTTGTATTCCTTCCACTTTTGCATGCTTCCTTTCTATCCTCTAAGCCATTCCTGCCCTGTAATCTCTGAAAACACTTAACATACATATCAAGGCATCGAATGGTATAAAGGGGAATAAATATTTGGTAATTTAAAGGCTTAAGAAACATGTTTTCAATCATAGCATAAGATTAGGAAGGAAAATGTAAACTCATGCAAATCATATGAATAAGTGGATAAATAGTTGATAAAAACCACTCAATTGAGCATAAGATAAACCATGAAATAGTGGTTTATCAACCTCCCCACACTTAAACATTAGCATGTCCTTATGCTAAGCTCAAGAGAAGCTATAAAGGAGTGAAGAGGAATGGTAGAATGTATGAAATGCAACCTATCTAGATGAATGCAACTACATGCAAAATGTTTCTACCTACTTGGTTAAAAGTGAATAAGTTCTTCAAGACAAATACAACCCAAATTCCACTAATTCATATCGTACAATAAAAAGCAAGTAAACTTGTAAGAAGATAGCTCATGAAAGCAGGGAACATAGAATTAAGCACTGAACCCTTACTGGTAGTGTATATCACTCTAACTCTCAAGTGTCTAGGGTCAATCACTCTATTCTTCCCTAGTCATGCTTTCTCAACCTTGTTCTTCATCTAACCAATCAATAAATATTTAGCATACTAATGCAAACATCATGATGTCTTTTCAAGGTTGTAATGGGGCTGAGGTAAAGGTAAGGATATATGTATGGACAAGTGAGCTAACATATGAATCCTTGAGTAACCCAAGCTATCACCTAACATACATACATTCTATATAACTTCTAAAATCATGCCTAGCTACCCATAATTCCCACTTTTGCATCATATACTCATGTATCAACTTTTCTTTTAATTTGTGTCACATATGCATTGATCTTTTATTAACTTAACATTGGGATAATTTTGTCCCCTTATATATATATATATATTCTTTTTTCTCTCTTTTTTTTAGAGAGACAAAAACTAAAATAACATATCAATGCATATGAAATTTTTAATTTTTCTGTTTTACATGAGTAGGTACCCAAATTTCCCAATATTCAAAATTAGAAACATGATATATTCCCTTATTAACCCATGTTCCCATAGTTTTCCCACACTTAGTTGATGCACAACCTCTATCTTAAGCTAACCAAAGATTCAATTGGGATATTTAATTTGTTTTTTCGCTTAAGGCTAGTGATGTGGTAAAATATAGAACAAATGGGGATTAAAAGGCTCAATGTGGCTAACAAAGGTAGTAGAAAGGGTAGGCTCATTTGGGATAAGTGAGTAACAATTCAAACAATGGCCTCAATCATATGCAAGCATGTAAATATACTAAATAATGGACATATAGAATGGAACAAAATATAGATTGCAGTTATAGAGAAGAAAACACACAAGAATAAAAATTTATGGTTAAATAATGTAACCATATAAATAAGCTTAAAATCTCACAGGTTGTGTGTTCTTTAGCTCAAAAACCATGTTCCAATTTACGATCTTCAAACAAATTTAACACATAGAAAATTTTAATTTTTTTAATTTAAATTAGTGAAAATTTTCAAAAATAGGGTCTTAAAAAGAAACTTATTATTTTTCAACTAAGTAGTACTTAAATGCAAACAATCAACTACACATGCAATCTATTATGCAATGCAACAATGAACGAACAAAGAAAATAGAATATTGGTGTTGAGAAGAGAATAACTAACCCGTAGAGATCGGTATCGACCTCCCCACACTTAAAGATTGCACCGTCCTCGGTGCATGCTAAGATGTGCAAGTGGATGGGGGTTGTGGTTCCAACTGATGCTTTTCTCTGAAGATTTTGCGGATGAACTTGTCTGTCTCCTCATGTAAACGTCTTCCGGTTCCCTTCCGGGTGGCCATCCTGAAAAAGGGAAGAAAAGTAACCCAGAAATAAAGATAAGAAAATAAATGAAGTATGGGTGGGTTAATGCCAAATGATAAGGGTCTCAATTACATGGTAGCTACAACATGCAAGTGAGAAAATAATAGAAGTATGTGGCATATCAATAGTGCAAACATTGCAACAAAGAGGAAGAGACAGCAGATAATGAAGGACAATATAAATGCATGTCAATACAAAAAGGAACACAGATATCATAAAAGATTGGCGTTGACAGATAAATATCATCCAACAGCATAAAACAAGTCACTAAGCACCAAATAATACCAGAAAAGATATAATAGCTGAATAAGAACATTTAACACCAATGGAAAAATAATAAATTTAGAAAAGAAAATAAAAATATGTGCAAAATTAAAATGCAATAAGTGCAAGCAGGTAAATAAATTAAATAAAATAGAATGGAAGTGAAGAAGGATGATGAAGAAAAAGAAAGTAGGAAAGAAAGAAGAAAGAAGAAAAGATAGAAGAAATTAGGATTAGAGAAGAAAAGATAAGATAATTGGCGCTGATCCGGATAAGTTGTGCGACGCAGGCGACACGAACGCGTGCGTGACGCGGTCGCGTGGTGTGCAATAATTATCAGGTGATGCGGACGCGTGGGTCATGCGATCGCGTGGCCTGATTTGTGCGATTGGCGCGAGTGCAGCCTCGCGTTCGCGCAACTCTCTATTTGAAACTCATTTTGCCAAATTTTAGGGTGACGCGATCGCGTGGTTGACGCGATCGCGTGAATGGCCATTTTTGAAAAGTGACACGAACGCGTGGGGCACGCGTTTGCATGGTAAGGCTTGTGCTTTTAGCACGAGTCCAGCCCCATTCCAGCCCAACATACTGCCATACACCCCTTTACGTCGATTTTACAGAGCCACGCGTTCGCGTGGGTGACACGAACGCGTGGGAGGCTATTTCGCAAACGACGCGAATGCGTCAGCGATGCGGTCACGTGATCATATTTGTGCCTAAGGCACGCCTCCAGCCACGCTTTCGCGTGACACTCTGTTCACTTTTCTTTTCTTCCTAATGCACCTGTGACGCGGATGCGTCAGCGACGCTTACGCGTCGCGTGCTTGCTTTTTTTTTTTAATAATAATGCAGTATGCAGAATGCAATGCTACTATGAATTTTATGCATGATTCCAGGTCCAATCAAAACTCAAAAACAAACAAAACAGACTAGAATTAAAAGTGAAAAAGGGACGATCATACCATGGTGGGTTGTCTCCCACCTAGCACTTTTAGTTAAAGTCCTTAAGTTGGACATTTGGTGAGCTCCCTGTTATGGTGGCTTGTGCTTGAACTCGTCTTGAAACTTTCACCAATGCTTGGACTTCCAATAATCTCTATCAATACCAAGTAAATTCCTCAAGCTTTGATGGAGTTCTTCACAAGCTTTGAGCTCCCAAAATTGATCCTCATATATTCCTGGATCCCAAATCTTGTTTCTACACCCGTCTTCAAGTTGATTATCATGATTCCATCCGGGTGGTTCAGCCTTAGAATTCTCACTGAAGCGTGCAAACAACTTCCCAGACCCATTCAATTGAGCTCTACACCAACCTTTGCATTTAAACTTAAAGCTTCCAACCATAATGAACCTTGCAGGACAATCCTTACCACTGACCATCTTCCTCTTTCTCTTAATGCAACAAAGAGCTCTAAGTTGACCATCCGTCTCTAGTAGCCCATATTCAAGTGGGAAGGTAAAGGTCAAGGATAAGAATTTTACCCACTTGAAC
>NC_029788.2:89043757-89081236 GCF_000816755.2 Arachis ipaensis | reverse complement strand
ATCCCATGTTCCCATAAAATTTTCCATACTTAAATTATACACAATATCTATCTTAAGCTAACCAAGGATTAAACTTGGGATTTTTATTTTGTTTTTCTGCTTAAGGCTAGTAATTTGGTTATGAAATAGAAGGGGTTAAAAAGTTCAAAGTGGCTAATAAGGGTGACATAAAAGGGTAGGCTTATTTGGGATAAGTGAGCTAATATCAAACAATGGCCTCAATCATATGCAAGCATGTAAATACACTAAATAATGGACATATAGATTGGAACAAAATATAGATTACAATCATAGGGAAGGAAACACACAAGAATAAAAATTTATGGTTAAATAATGTAACCATATAAATAAGCTTAAAATCTCACAGGTTGTGTGTTCTTTAGCTCAAAAACCATGTTCCAATTTACGATCTTCAAACAAATTTAACACATAGAAAATTTTAATTTTTTTAATTTAAATTAGTGAAAATTTTCAAAAATAGGGTCTTAAAAAGAAACTTATTATTTTTCAACTAAGTAGTACTTAAATGCAAACAATCAACTACACATGCAATCTATTATGCAATGCAACAATGAACGAACAAAGAAAATAGAATATTGGTGTTGAGAAGAGAATAACTAACCCGTAGAGATCGGTATCGACCTCCCCACACTTAAAGATTGCACCGTCCTCGGTGCATGCTAAGATGTGCAAGTGGATGGGGGTTGTGGTTCCAACTGATGCTTTTCTCTGAAGATTTTGCGGATGAACTTGTCTGTCTCCTCATGTAAACGTCTTCCGGTTCCCTTCCGGGTGGCCATCCTGAAAAAGGGAAGAAAAGTAACCCAGAAATAAAGATAAGAAAATAAATGAAGTATGGGTGGGTTAATGCCAAATGATAAGGGTCTCAATTACATGGTAGCTACAACATGCAAGTGAGAAAATAATAGAAGTATGTGGCATATCAATAGTGCAAACATTGCAACAAAGAGGAAGAGACAGCAGATAATGAAGGACAATATAAATGCATGTCAATACAAAAAGGAACACAGATATCATAAAAG
Source organism: Arachis ipaensis (assembly GCF_000816755.2). Taxonomy (NCBI): domain Eukaryota; kingdom Viridiplantae; phylum Streptophyta; class Magnoliopsida; order Fabales; family Fabaceae; genus Arachis; species Arachis ipaensis. The sequence goes on along the minus strand of NC_029788.2, from coordinate 89,080,193 downwards.
ATTGGCGTTGACAGATAAATATCATCCAACAGCATAAAACAAGTCACTAAGCACCAAATAATACCAGAAAAGATATAATAGCTGAATAAGAACATTTAACACCAATGGAAAAATAATAAATTTAGAAAAGAAAATAAAAATATGTGCAAAATTAAAATGCAATAAGTGCAAGCAGGTAAATAAATTAAATAAAATAGAATGGAAGTGAAGAAGGATGATGAAGAAAAAGAAAGTAGGAAAGAAAGAAGAAAGAAGAAAAGATAGAAGAAATTAGGATTAGAGAAGAAAAGATAAGATAATTGGCGCTGATCCGGATAAGTTGTGCGACGCAGGCGACACGAACGCGTGCGTGACGCGGTCGCGTGGTGTGCAATAATTATCAGGTGATGCGGACGCGTGGGTCATGCGATCGCGTGGCCTGATTTGTGCGATTGGCGCGAGTGCAGCCTCGCGTTCGCGCAACTCTCTATTTGAAACTCATTTTGCCAAATTTTAGGGTGACGCGATCGCGTGGTTGACGCGATCGCGTGAATGGCCATTTTTGAAAAGTGACACGAACGCGTGGGGCACGCGTTTGCATGGTAAGGCTTGTGCTTTTAGCACGAGTCCAGCCCCATTCCAGCCCAACATACTGCCATACACCCCTTTACGTCGATTTTACAGAGCCACGCGTTCGCGTGGGTGACACGAACGCGTGGGAGGCTATTTCGCAAACGACGCGAATGCGTCAGCGATGCGGTCACGTGATCATATTTGTGCCTAAGGCACGCCTCCAGCCACGCTTTCGCGTGACACTCTGTTCACTTTTCTTTTCTTCCTAATGCACCTGTGACGCGGATGCGTCAGCGACGCTTACGCGTCGCGTGCTTGCTTTTTTTTTTTAATAATAATGCAGTATGCAGAATGCAATGCTACTATGAATTTTATGCATGATTCCAGGTCCAATCAAAACTCAAAAACAAACAAAACAGACTAGAATTAAAAGTGAAAAAGGGACGATCATACCATGGTGGGTTGTCTCCCACCTAGCACTTTTAGTTAAAGTCCTTAAGTTGGACATTTGGTGAGCTCCCTGTTATGGTGGCTTGTGCTTGAACTCGTCTTGAAACTTTCACCAATGCTTGGACTTCCAATAATCTCTATCAATACCAAGTAAATTCCTCAAGCTTTGATGGAGTTCTTCACAAGCTTTGAGCTCCCAAAATTGATCCTCATATATTCCTGGATCCCAAATCTTGTTTCTACACCCGTCTTCAAGTTGATTATCATGATTCCATCCGGGTGGTTCAGCCTTAGAATTCTCACTGAAGCGTGCAAACAACTTCCCAGACCCATTCAATTGAGCTCTACACCAACCTTTGCATTTAAACTTAAAGCTTCCAACCATAATGAACCTTGCAGGACAATCCTTACCACTGACCATCTTCCTCTTTCTCTTAATGCAACAAAGAGCTCTAAGTTGACCATCCGTCTCTAGTAGCCCATATTCAAGTGGGAAGGTAAAGGTCAAGGATAAGAATTTTACCCACTTGAACGTTGTGTTGGACGGTAATGGCCTTGGGAGAGGTGTTTCTAATGAACTTGCAAGCTCCACTCCCTTGTGCTCTTCTCTAACAACTTCCACCTCCTTGTAAGCTTCTTCAATTTCAACCTCTTCCTCTTTCTAGCTTTCTTCCAATTCAATCTCCTATTCATTGCTTTCCAAGGGCATGGGGGGTTATGCTTCTTTTTCTTCAATCTCCATCTCTTGATCGACCTCTTCCAAGTCCTTAACCATGACATGTCTTGAAGGTTGTACACCCTCCTCAACATCAAATGCAACCGTCTTGGAAGGAGGCTCTATGTCTTGACTTTCCCATGGAGGTGCAACATCTCCCAAGTCTTCAACCACTTCTTCCTCTTCAATAATTACTGCTTTGTCCAGTAGTTTTAATATAAAATCGTACTCATCCTTGATGATTTTCTTTCCATGACAACCCCTTTCAACTATTCTTTCATCTTCAAGGGTCTCTCCTATCTCCACATTTTGAGCCTCCTCTTGCTCTAAGACAAAATCAGACTCCTTCTTGATGTCTCCTGATAAACCCATATTTCATGATATATTTTGTGCTCAATTTAAGTGATTTATTCAACCCTTCACCCACTTATTCAGGTGAAATTGCATGGTTTTACTTTCCCTTCCTTATTATGTGATATATGTGAAAAACATGTTTCCTATGCTTTAAAAATAATTATTTTAATTACCTTTTATTACCATTCGATGCCGTGATTTGTGTGTTAAGTATTTTCAGATCTCCTAAGGCAGAAATGATTTAAAGGATGGAAAGGAAACATACAAAAATGGAACGAAAAACACAAAATAGAGTTTTTGAAGAAACTGGCAGCGACGCGAACGCATGGACGACGCAGCCGCGTGCTTAGCGCGAAAAGGAAGTGACGCGAACGCGTGACTGACGCGGACGCGCGCCTTGAGCAGAACGCAGATGATGCATACGCGTGACCGAAGCGAACGCGTGATAAGGAAAACTCCCAGATGATGCGACCGCGTGACCCACGTGGACGCGTGACAGACGCCACGCACCAGAAACTGCAGAAAACGCTCCCAGCGATTTCTGAAACCCTTTTTGGCCTAGATCCAAGTACAGAAAGCACATATTAGAGGTTATAAAGTGGGAGAATGCATCCATTCAAAGAGAGGCCTTCAATTATTCACTTTTCATGATTTAGATGTAGTTTTTAGAGAGAGGTTCTCTCCTCTCTCTTAGGTTTTAGGATTAGGATTCCTCTTAAAAGATTTAGAATTTCAACTTTTCATTAGGTTCAATATTTCTTTTATTTTATATTTCTCTTTTACTTTCAGATACTTTAATGCTCTCATTTAATTACTTATGTTGCCAAATTGGCTTATGAACTCTCTATGTTTAGATTGATTTTCTCTTATTAATGCAATTGAGGTATTTCAGATTTATGATTCTTATTTAGCTTTTTATATCCTTGGCTTTAATTGATTAACTGGAGGCTCTTGAGTTATCAACTTATTGTGATTGATTGTTATGTCGGCTAATTGACTGAAATTCCACTAACTCTAGTCTTTCCTTAGGAGTTGGCTAGGACTTGGGAATCTAACTAATTAGTTCACTTGACTTTCCCTTGATTTTGTAAAGGTTAATTAAGTGGGATTAACTTCAATTCTTATAGGAGTAACTAGGATAGGACTTCCAAATTTTCATATCTTGCCAAGTGTTTATTCTACAGTTATTTATTTATTTTACTTGTTATTTAAATTACTTGTTCCTTACTTTCAAAATCCCCAATTTACAAAACTCATAACCAATAATAAGAACACCTCCCTGCAGTTCCTTGAGAAGACGACCCGAGGTTTAAATACTTCGGTTATCAATTTTAAAGGGGTTTGTTACTTGTGACAACCAAAATATTTGTAAGAAAGGACTTTTGTCGGTTTAGAAGCTATACCTGCAATGGGGATTTATCTGCGAATTTCTAGACCACGCAAAAGTTCTCTCTTCAAAATAGCGCCGTTGCCAGGGAGCTGCAAACGTGTGCCTTATTATTGGTTATTGTAAATATTTTTCTTTTATTTGTTTATTTGTTTTTGTTTTTCCCTTTTATTTCTATTAGGTACTATGAATTCTCACCCCTCTCGCTTTGAGTTTGGTTCTAAATCTGTTGAAAGGAGTGGAAGCTACAACAAGAATATGCATCAAGGTCTAAGCAATCAAAGATGGATGGAGCCAAGAGGCCCTGATCAACCCTTTAGGCAACAACACCCTCCAAGATATCATGGGCAAGGACCACTCTACAATGCATACCAAGCTGATAGACATGGTGGACCCCCTTGTAATTACCAACAAGCCCCACCCTGTGCTTATAGACCATTCCTCTCAACGTAGCTTTGAACCACCACACTCACAAGCTCCTTTTCACCATTCACCACCGTATGACCCTTACCCACCACAATTCCAATCCAATTACTCTCAAGAACCACCACATTCTTATTTTGAACTCTCTTCCCCAACCAATGAACCCTCATACCCACCCCAACCTCCAATGAATGACAAACTTCGTGTTCTTCTTCAAGGGCAAGCGAGGATGCAAAAGGGCGTATTGGAACTCATTACTGCCTTAACTGAGGTAGTAAATATAATAGCTTCCCAACATCTGAGCACTCAAAATACTCCCATGGCTGCATGTGGAGAATCAAAAGAGGAGCGTAGCATGAAGGAAACACTAGAAACTCCGGTGGACAATGAGGATCATGGCTTTGTATTGGAACAAGTGGAGGAAGCCATGATAGTTGTAGAGGAAGAAGTGGTTGAAGATTTAGGAGATGCTGAACCTCCATGGGAATCGAGAGTTGTAAAGAATTCTGCTGAGAAGTTCGAAATTGATGCCAAAGAGGACAGTGCACAACCTCCAAAGCATATACCTTGTGAAAAATTGGACGGAACAGACCAAGAAATTGATTTCACAAGTAGTAATGATCATGAATCAAGCTCTCCTAATCATGAACTCACATCTGCAACTAAACTCCTTGAGCCTGAAGAATCTTATCCAAGTGAATACGAAGATGATGTCGAGCTAGATTTCTCTCAACCTCCAACGTATGACTTGAGTGACGAGGAAGACATAGAAGACTTTGATCAGGACGCAGTTGCAGTTGAAAAATTTTGCAAAGACGTGAAGGAATTCACAGAAGAATACAAGGGAGTAGAACCCACAGAACCACTGGAAACACGTATCCCAAGGCCATTACCACCTAATACAAGCTTCAAGTGGGTACAATCCTTAACCTTTATCTTTACCTTTCCACTTGAATATGGTTTGCTTGAAACAGATGGCCAGCTTAGAGCTCTCTGCGGCTTTAAGAGTAAGAGGAAAATGGCTCGTACTCAGAGCTGGTGTACAAGGTTCAATAAGGTTCCGCGCTTCGATTCAAAGTGCAAGGATTGGTATCAAGTTCAATTGAATGGGTCTCAGAAGACGTTTAGTCATCTTGGTGAGAATACAATTTCTAAACCGCCCGGATCGAAGAATATAGATCAAGACAACGGCGAATTTAAAAGCAAAGTTTGGGATCCTGGAATCTATTCTGACATTCGTCACCCCGGGAGCCTGAGAATCTGTTTGAAGCTGCTCAAAAACTTTACATGCCTAGTTTGGGACCCCGGAGGCTGTTGGCATTCCAAACATTGGTGGAGATTTCTGGATGAATTTAAGTACAAGCCATCATAACAGGAAGCTCATCAAATGTCCAACTTAAGGACTTTAACTAAAAGTGCTAGGTGGGAGGCAACCCACCATGGTATGATCGTACCTGTTTCAATTTTATTTTGTTTTGTTTATTTTTATAATGTTTTATTTTCATTGAACCTGAATATTATTCATTAGCATTGCATACTGTATAATTGCATAAAAAAAAGAAAGAAAATGCACACGACGCGTAAGCATCGCTGACGCATCCGCGTCACAAGTGCATTAGGACGAAAAGGAAAGTGAACAGAAAGTCACGCGAAAGCGTGGCTGGAGGCGTGACTTTGGCACGAATTGTTCCAAGCGACCGCATCACTAACGCATTTGCGTCAGTCGCAAAAAACACCTCTCATGCGTCCGCGTCACTCACGCGAATGCGTGATCTGGAAATCGGCATAAAAATCCAATGCCCAGAAATCTGGGCTGGAATCGTGCGGCTATTGTGCGTTTAGCACAAAACGGCTCACGCGTTCGCATCCCTGACGCGAACGCGTCACTTGCAAAACACCCATCCCACGCGAAAGCGTGAGCGACGCATCTGCGTTGCGTGGATATTATGGCCCCCTAAATGGAGACAGAGAGTTGCGCTGAAACGACGTTAGAAGTGTGCGTCTAGCACAATTTCCAGCGACGCGACCGCGTACCTCACGCATTTGCGTCAACCATCTTTTACCCATTCCGCACAATCGCGTCAATCACGCAACCACGTCAATCCCATTTCACCCTAGCCACGCGATCGCGTGCCCCACGCATTCGCGTGGATTCAAAATCACTAACTTCAACCACGCGAAACCCTATTTCCCCTCCGCGTCACCATTCTCTCCCCCCAACCCCCCCTCTGCTACCGCGCCGCCCTGTTCCGCCACAGTACCACCGTGCCCCCTCCCAGCACCGCCACTTCACCACCGCCATCTCTCTGATCCCTACCTTAGTTCATACGCATACCAGGTTCCGCCGAAACGCCACTTTTCTTTCATTCGTAGTTATTTGCATATTTTTTAGATTATGTTCGAATTAAGCTAGTTAGAGATGCATGTTTGTAGTGGATTCCAGGTGGTTAGGTAGCTAGGATGTGGTTAGTGGATTTAGGCCTGTTAATTGCGCCGTACTTGTTGCTTGTTTTACCTATTCTGCAATTTTGGTCTGGCTGTGATATTTATACTGTTCATATGCTGTTCTTCACTGTTTCATGCTGCTGTTACACTGCTCTTTCAGGTTCATATTACCTATGTCTTTTTGCAGCTTTATTTTAATTTATATGAACTGTTCTGCTTGCTGTTTATTACCCGGGAACATCCAATTTTAGCCGGAATGCTGCCCAATTTTCTGCAAATTGTTTCCTTCTCATTCATGTATTGGTTTTGGCAATTTTGAATTTTGCATTACTTAGCTTTTACCAAACCAATTCATGAATGCACGGGATAGCATTCTTATTCCTTCTTAATTCCCTGGCTAGTAAATCGCATTATTGATGATTTCCTTTTAATTTTTGCTACTCTCATCTCTCTTTGAATTATCATCAATAACATGATATTTTTGCCTGAATATGAGTTGATTATTCTTTAAATTTGTGAATTTCTCGTTACCTAGAAAACATTTATCAATGCCACTCACTAAAACTTTCCTTCTCCTAAACCCACTGCTTTCCACTTTCTAACCTCTTTTTCACTTTTAACCACTTTTAACTTTCTAACTTCTCCCTTTGCTTTTTAACTAACTCTTTCAACTTTTTAACTCATGGCATGATTATTGTTTCTCCTAATTAACAGGTATTCTACTTATACTATATTTTGGATTGTGATTTCTCATCTCAGATTTTTAACCCCAAAACAATCCAAAATGTACATTTATTTAACTCATTTCATTATTCTACTGCTCTTTTGTCACTATGTGCTTATATTGCTATTATTCTATTTGCCTACTTATTTTCCTGCTTTGTTCTTCATTTATATTCTGGAATTTTCTGCTTTTCAGGATGTCTGACCCTCAACGAAAAGAAAAAGGCAAGGCAACCACTGGTAAAAAAAAAAAGAGACGAATCCTCTATGTCTATCCTGGACATTATGCATGATGACTCCTGGCGGAAAAAGCACTTTACCCTGCAGGAGAAGGCTGACCAGCTCCTCACTGCCAATGATCCGGTAAAATTTGCAAACAGATACTGTGAGCTGAAGTATCCAGTGTTTGCCACCTCCAGAAACCTGTAACTGGAGAGAACTCTGAAAATTCCAGAAGAACTACAACAGTACACCTCCAATCAGATAAAACAGAGAGGCTGGTTCTTCTTGGAGAGAAACTTGACAGAGGTCAATGCTTCCAGGGTCAGAGAGTTTTACTGCAACTATTTCAAGACTACCCTGGATGCAGTGCACCTCAGAGGGAAACAGATATTGGTAACTGAGGAAGCCATTGAGGATATTCTGCAGCTTCAGCCTAAGTCAGATCAGCCTGACGGTTACCAAAAGGCTGAAGAAGACATGCGCTTTCTGAGATTTGACTGGGATGCTGTCAAGCAGAGGATAGCCCTTGATCCTAATACCCATGGGTCATGGGAAAGAACACAGCAATGCCTAAGGGAATCAAGCTGATGTATCTGAATGATGAGGCTCGGCTCTGGCACCAGATCCTGAGCAACTTTGTTATGCCGAGCACTCATGAGGCGGAGCTGCTTGCTGCTACGATCACCCTCCTCTGGTGTGTGATGGAGGGTAAGGACCTGTATCTTCCATGATTCATCCGGTATTACATGGCCAGGGTCCATGTCAGAGGCACTCTCCCTTTCCCATATCTGATTACCCAGCTCGGCCGTCGATCTGACGTGCCTTGGGAGCTTGCTGATGAGAAGCCACCTGCTGCAGACTGCAAGAAGATTATCCCTCACAGCAGGAAGTTTCAGGCTTTGGGTTACAGACCCCCATTCCTCACCACTTCTGATGAGACAGCCACACCTTCAGCTATCCCTTCTTCATCCACTGCTGCACCAGCCGCACCCACTGCACCTCCACCTGCCTCAGAGCCCGTTTACCACCTCGTGCACCGCTTATTTCAGCAGCTGGACCAGATGGAGCACCGCAACCGGTGGCGATATGAGAGATCTGAGCGTCGCAACAAGCGACGCTATGAGCACCTCAAGTTGATGATCCGATCTGGCGGCGACATCACCTTCGAGCCTGACACACCATTAGAGCCATCTGAAAAGGAGGCGGATGAGCATGAGGATGAGACACATGCACAGAGAGAGGCTGAGCAGGCAGGACCGGAGCAGGCTGCGTCACAACAGGAGGAGCCATACCAGATTCAGGCCGCAGACCCAGAGATCCCTCTCCAGTCAGCACCTCCACTATAGCAGACAGATTCTTCTACCCTTATCCTGTCTGCAGATCCTCATGCCACCACAGAGACTCCAGCAGCCCATCCTTCCAGTGATGACACTCCTTCACACCCAGCTTGAGTGAGCATTGAGGACGATGCTTTACTTTAAGTGTGGGGAGGTCGCCATTCCTGGCGTATCTTTTTGGTGAACCACTACAGAGTCTTTTATCTTATTTTGTTATTTTCCTATATTTTTATTTTTATTTTTATTTTTCAGTACTTATACATTGTTCTTTTGCTGTATTTCTACTTTATTTTCCACATTTTGCACTTTAGTTCATATTTTAGCCATTTAGTTTAGTTTGCAATTCTAAACTTATTAATTACAGAATATGTGGATTCATTAGTATAGTTTACCCTTTAGCATATAATAGTTTGATTTAATTGAAAATAAAAGGAGTAAACTAGAAATCTTAGTAAATTAAAACAATCCACACACCTTGTATATATAGCATTACATGTTAGTTAGTTAACAACATTTCATCAAGGAACAACACTAAAATTTTAAGGGCCACCCTAAGATTTACATTGAGAATAATGAGAACTCTTAATTTTTACTTGCATGACATGTATAACTGATATATGATTTTTGAGTTGGAGAACACACAGTCTGTGAGTTTTGAGCTTAATTGTATGGTTACATTCAGACCATAAATTTCATCCCTGTGTGTTTTACCATTCTTTTTCATTCTAATGTTCTTTACTTTGTTTTAATCTATATGTCCAATTATAGAATATAAATACATACCAAGAGATGATTGAGGCCATCATTTGAATTTTTCCTCACTTATCCCAAATTAGCCTACCTTTTACATCACCCTTGTTAGCCCCCTTGAGCTTTTTAATCCCCTCTTGTTCTATAAACCACATTACTAGCCTTAAGCAGAAAAACAAAATAAAAATCCCAAGTTGAATCCTTGGTTAGCTTAAGATAGATATTGTGTAAAATTTAAGAATAGAGAATTTTATAGGAACATGGGATGATAGAAACAAAGTAGGAATTTAAAAAGAATAAGTTGTTCCAAAAACAAAAAAATTGGGAAGCATGCTCATGAGAAATCAAAACAATTGAATTACCATGTGGATTGATATAAAAATAAAAAATAAAAAAATTTTCCAGTATTTAAATAAGGGAATACAAAAATTTCCCAAATGCAAAATAAAAAGAATCAATGCACATGGGACAAAATTAAATTTAATACATGAGTTTGCAATACAAAGAGGGAAAATTTGGGCAAATAGGTTAAGAAACTTTGATTTATAAAGTATGTATGTTAGGTGAGATCTTGGACTAATCAAGGATTCGCTTATTAGCTCACTTAGCGTTATACATATGCCTTCACCTTTACCTTGGCCCCATTACAACCTTGAAAAAGACCTCATGATTTTTGTATGTCTGTATTCCATATTTGTTGATTGGTTAGATGAAGAACAAAGTTATAGAAAGTAAGGATAGAAAAAAAGAATAGAGTGATTAACCCAATAAACACTGAGTGACTAAAGAGTAAACACAAAATCCAGTAAGGGTTCAACAGCTCATCACCATATATCTCTGCTTAAATTGTTAATTGTCTTGCAAGTTTGTGAAATATTTTTTACCCATCTCAACTGTAAAAGTGCTTTAACATTATCTAAGGTTTGGCTATGCATATATGATTCCTTGAGGATATGAATTAATTTAACTACATGTAAGCTTTATATACAAGTGAATAACAATTAGAATTGCATGATTCATTTAGGTAGTTGCATTTAGAATAGATTGCATTACATGAGATTCCACCACTTTAACCTTACCTTACTCTTTATCTTGGATTTAGCATGAGGACATGCTATTGTTTAAGTGTGGGGAGGTTGATAAACCCATATTTCATGATATATTTTGTGCTCAATTTAAGTGATTTATTCAACCCTTCACCCACTTATTCATGTGAAATTGCATGGTTTTACTTTTCCTTCCTTATTATGTGATATATGTGAAAAACATGTTACCTATGCTTTAAAAATAATTATTTTAATTACATTTTCTTACCATTTGATGCCGTGATTTGTGTGTTGAGTATTTTCAGATCTCCTAAGGCAGGAATGATTTAAAGGATGGAAAGGAAACATACAAAAATGGAAAGAAAAGCACAAAATGGAGTTTTTTGAAGAAACTGGCAGCGACGCGAACGCATGGACGACGCAGCCGCGTGCCTAGCGCAAAAAGGCAGTGACGCGAATGCGTGACTGATGCGGACGCGCGCCTTGAGCAGAACGCAGATGACACGTACGCGTGACCAAAGCGAACGCGTGATAAGGAAAACTCCCAGATGACGCGATCGCGTGACCCACGCGGACGCGTGACAGACGCCATGCACCAAAAACTACAAAAAATACTCCCAGCGATTTCTGAAACCCTTTTTGGCCCAAATCCAAGTACAGAAAGCACAGATTAGAGGTTATAAAGTGTGGGAATGCATCCATTCAAAGAGAGGCCTTCAATTATTCACTTTTCATGATTTAAATGTAGTTTTTAGAGAGAGGTTCTCTCATCTCTCTTAGGTTTTAGGATTAGGATTCCTCTTAAAGGATTTAGGATTTCAACTCTTCATCAGGTTCAATATTTATTTTACTTTATATTTCTCTTTTACTTTCAGATACTTTAATGCTCTCATTTAATTACTTATGTTGCCAAATTGGCTTATGAACTCTCTATGTTTAGATTGATTTTCTCTTATTAATGCAATTGAGGTATTTCAGATTTATGATTCTTATTTAGCTTTTTATATCCTTGGCTTTAATTGATTAACTAGAGGCTCTTGAGTTATGAACTTATTGTGATTGATTGTTATGTCGGCTAATTGACTGGAATTCCACTAACTCTAGTCTTTCCTTAGGAGTTGGCTAGGACTTGGGAATCTAACTAATTAGTTCACTTGACTTTCCCTTGCTTTCGTAAAGGTTAACTAAGTGGGATTAACTTCAATTCTCATAGGAGTAACTAGGATAGGACTTCTGAATTTTTATATCTTGCCAAGAGTTTATTCTATAGTTATTTATTTATTTTACTTGTCATTTAAATTACTTGTTCCTTACTTTCAAAACCCCCAATTTACAAAACTCATAACCAATAATAAGAACACCTCCCTGTAGTTCCTTGAGAAGACGACCCGAGGTTTAAATACTTCGGTTATCAATTTTAAAGGGGTTTGTTACTTATGACAACCAAAACGTTTGTAAGAAAGGACTTTTGTTGGTTTAGAAGCTATACCTGCAACGAGGATTTATCTGCGAATTTTTAGACCACGCAAAAGTTCTCTCTTCATCTTCCTTTACTAATTCTTCAACCACTCCTTCGACTTCAAGGGTCTTTACTACCTTCACCTTTAGGGCCTCCTCTAGCTCCTTATGAAGTATGGACTCGCGAAGATGATCCCTTCTCTCTTGTTCCATGTCAATAGCATCATTGGGACCATGTTGCTCTTGGATTGATGGATGTGGGTGCTTTTCCATGGATGGTGGTGATGGGATGGAGAGATCATTCTGTAGTTGAAAAGGAAGTGCACTAGAGCTTGAGGGTTGATTGTTGAAGGTATTTGGTGGTCCGATTTGGGCGACAAGAGCTTGTATAGTAGAGTTTAGATCGGTAAGTACTTTCTCCATGGAGGTTTGGGGTGGACAGGAGGGTTCATTTGTTGGGAGAAAAGGTTCATGGTAGGAAGGTAGTTCATCTTGATAATGATAAGGAGATGGTGTATATTGTGGTGGTGGTTCATGAGAGTAGTTGTGTTGGAATAGGGTGGTTCTGTGTATGGTTCATTTGGCTCATAAGGTGGTTGGTATGGTAGATACGGGTTAGGGTCATATGGAGGTGAATGGTGGAAAGGGGCTTGTGAGTTTGGTGGTCCAAAGTTATGTTGAAGAGGTGGTTTATAGGCATATGGTGGGACTTGTTGGTAATTACAAGGGGGTTCACCATATTCATCATCTTGGTATGCTCCCTGGAATGGCTCTTAACCATTGTAGTTTGGTGGGTGTTGGTTGTCACGGAAGGGTCCACCATAACTGTTGTTTTGATATGCATTGTGGAATGGTCGTGGTCCATGGTATCTTGGAGGGTGTTGTTGCCTAAAGGCTTGATCAGATCCTCGTGGCTCCTTCCATCTCTGATTGTTTTGACTTTGATGCATGTTCCTGTTATAATTTCCATTCCTTGCAACAGCATTGGAACCAAACTCAAAGCGAGAGGGGTGAGAATTCATGGTAACTAATAAAAATTAAAAATAAAAATAAAAACAAATAAACAAATAAAATAAAATATTTACAATAACCAATAATAAGGCACACGTTTGCAATTCCCCGGCAACGACGCCATTTTTGAAAGAGCGAAACTCTCGCGCGATCTAGAATTTTCACAAATAAGTTCCCGTTGTAAGTATAGCTTCTAGATCGACAAGAATTCCTTTCTTACAAAAGTTTTGGTTGTCACAAGTAACAAACCCCTTTGAAATTGATAACCGAAGTATTTAAACCTCGGGTCGTCTTCTCAAGGAATTGTAGGGAGGTGTTCTTATTATTGGTTTTAAAAAAGTGTGTTTTGGGGTTTTTGATTAAGATAAAAAGCAAGAATAGCAATGGCAGAGGAAATAAAATAATAACAATAAAAAGCCTTGATTAGGAGAGATTAATCGGAAGTTCTATCCTTGTTGGATTTTTCTCAAGATCAATTGATAATTGAAGGTTGCTTCTACTTAGTTATCCTTTACCAAGTAAAGTAAAAGAAAGTCAAGTAAGTTGGAAGTCTACTTCTATTCACAAGTTCTAATCCTCTCCCTTGGGAAGGATTAGCATTAGTGACTAGAGAGCCAGCCAACAATGAACCCAATTACAATTTAACTCTTGAGTAATTCAACTCAAAGGTCTCCAAATATTAATCAACTCCAAAATCAAGTTAGGATCTAACTTAGAACATCAATTAATAACAAACAATAGAAGAAGTGATAAATCTGAAATACCTCAAATTGCATTAAATAAAAGAAATCAAGTTAAACATGAGAATTCATGAATCAAATTGGAAAAATAAATAAAAGGAACATTGAACTTGGAAATTGAGAAGCAGCAATCTTAAAACTAAGAGAAATCCTAAATCCTAAAACCTAAGAGAGAGGAGAGATCCTCTCTCTCTAGAAAACTACATCTAAAACCTAAAACTATGTATGAATGTATGTTTGATGAATGGATACATTCTCCCACTTTATAGCCTCTAATATGTGTTTTCCAGGCTGAAAACTGGATCAAAAATAGCCCAGAAATCGCCTCCAGCAATTTCTGGTACATACAGGTCGCGGCAAAATGACGCGGAGGCATCGTCCACGCGTTTGCGCGGATTGCATTTTTGCCAGGTCACGTGTCCGTGTGATCCACGCATTCGCGTTGCCTGACTTTGGGGCAGCTATGGCAAATTATATATCGTCGCGAAGCCCCGAGTGTTAGCTTTTCAACGCAACTGAAACCGTATCATTTGGACCTTTGTAGCTCAAGTTATGGTCGATTTAGTACCAGAAGGTCAGGCTGGACAACTTTAGCAGTTCCTTCAGTTTCATGTATTCCTTCCACTTTTGCATGCTTCCTTTCCATCCTCTAAGCCATTCCTGCCCTGTAATCTCTGAAAACACTTAACACACATATCAAGGCATCGAATGGTATAAAGGAAAATTAATATTTGGTAATTTAAAGGCTCAAGAAACATGTTTTCAATCATAGCATAAGATTTGGAAGGAAAACGTAAACTCATGCAAATCATATGAATAAGTGGGTAAAGAGTTGATAAAAATAACTCAATTGAGCATAAGATAAACCATGAAATAGCGGTTTATCATATATCATTAAAATTAGTTAACCATGAACTAACACACATTAAACCGCTTTCTTTGGTTCAACCGAACCATGATCAAAATCATACACATCATCAGGAACCCCTTTAACCATGATAAAATCCTAATTCTCTTCCTTCTTTCTCTAATGACCGAACCAAAGAGGAATCCTCAACCCTTGTTCCGCTTCTTGGTCACCTCTTGCAATGATAGCTCTTGCATAGGTGTTGCAAGAGAAGGAGATCAAGGTAGCTCTCCTCACCACCTCACATCCACTTCATCTGTCTATATAAGTGAGCAACTACTTCTCAATTCCTTCACTCCATGAACAACAGAAGCAGGAAATGAGAGGGAAGAAGGGCGACAGAGAGAGTGAAAGTGACATCGAGAGGAAGTTGAGGAGGAGTTCTTCCATTTCTTCTTGTTCATCATCGATCACAGCGCCAATAGGAGGAGAGTAATGGCAAGAAGGTGGACTGACCGAAGCTGAGAAGGAGCCACACCATCACCCAAAATCTATTATTTGATTTTCTTTGCTTGATAACAACCAGTAACTCTACTTCTTCTCCTTCCAACTCGAAAATTCTAATCATTCCTCTTGTTCCATTAGAACTCTATTAGAACAGATGAATCACAAGCCAAGAAGGGTGAGCATGCTTCCCCTGTTATCGCTTGAAATCGGCCGAATGGTGATGTGAAGATTTATGCTGGCTTAGAATCTCCCAACAGAAACAGAATTGTTTCGTTCCAAGTATAGTCCAAACCGGCAATTAACCCTCACGATCAAAGTTTAATTTGTTTGTCACAATGCAAACTAATAAAAATCAAGAGCATTTAAATCTCGGGTCGTCTCTCAAAGAAATCGCAATGAGGTATGCGTGTTATCGGTTATAAGTATAAGAGTGGGTTTGCAGAGAAAGAGACGAGAAAGTAAATGACAAGAAAATAAAGCTAACAACAAGAGAAATATAAATGCTAAAAGACATTCCTGGCTAGGATTGAGAATCAAAGAGTTCCTATCCGGGTCATTGAGCATGAACATGGTGATTATCTAGAGTTAATCCCATTTAGTCATCTCCAGCATCGGAAGAAAGTCAAATAAGTATAGTCAGTCTTATTCCATAGGTTTTACTCGTCAATGGAAACAAGAACAACTAACAACCTTGAATCACCAATCAATATCGGACATCAAAGACTCTTGCGTCACTAACCACGACATGACAATTATAAGAGCAAACCGAATTAGTCAACTCTAATGGTGAGATAAGTCAACCGGACTTAATTAATCTCAATCCATAGATCTTACTCGTTAACAGAAACAAGATTAATTAAAATCTCCTAATTGTCACTTAATTCGGACATTATGACATCAATGTCACCTTCATTACTCAATTCCAAGCCAAGAATGTGAAAATCTACCCTAAAACTAAGAGAAACATTTTCACAAACACTTGAAAGTCATAAAATGAAGGCATGGTAAAATTGCAACCATAATGAAATCTAAAACTACCAAATGCAAGATACCAATAACAACAACTCAATTGCTCTCCTCTTGTTCTTTCTTGAATTTGGCTTCAAATACTTCAAAAATGAGTTGGATTTGGGCTTGAGAAGGTCCAGAAATTGCCAACCACATTTTTCTTAAGTGAAGCATGTGCTTCATGTCATGCGTATGCATAAGGCATGCCTACGTGCAACATGGCAAAATCCCAAAGCATGCGTACGTGTAAAGCATGCATACGCATGACCATGAATTACTCCAAAACCTCATTTCTTCATGAATTCTCCACTTTGCATGCTTTTTCTTCACTTTTTCAATCCAATCTTTGTCTTTTAAGCCTGAAATCACTTAACAAATACATCAAGGCATCGAATGGAATTAAAGTAAATTAAATTTAGCAAATTAAGGTCTTAAAAAGCATGTTTTCACTCTTAAGCACAAGTTAGGAAGAATTCACAAAACCATGCTATTTTAGTGAATAAATATAGGAAAAGTTGATAAAATTCACTCATTTTAATACAAGATAAACCATAAAATTGTGGTTTATCAATCTCCTCACATTTAAACAATAGCATATCCTAATGCTAAACCCAAGGAAGAAACAAGAAAGGGATATCAACATTTATTCGTTGCAATCTATATACAATCTATCTAAATGCATGCAATTACTTGGTCAAAATAGATCAATTTCCAAGAATACATATATAAACACAAGGGCTAAACCAATCACAACCAAGTCAAATCCAATAATTGATTAAATTTCTAGAAAAACATTTATAAAGTTGTAAGATAAGAGATAATCACAGGTTGAAACATAGAATTGAGCAATCGAACCCCTCACCGGATGTGTATACGCTCTAGTCGCTCAAGTGTATAGGGTTGATTCACTCAATCCTCCTCTAATCATGCTTTCTAAGATTTGTTCTTCTTCTAACAATCAATAATTATTCAATGCATGCATGCAAGTATCATGAGAATTTTTTCAAGGTTGTAATGGGGTTAGGGTAAAGGTAAGGATGCATATGGTCATGTGAGCTTGAAATTTGAATCTTTGATTAACTTAAACTCTCACCTAACACATATAACAACTTATACAATTCAAATACAAATCTAACTACTTATTCTTCACTTTTGCACACACTCGTGCATTCTTTCAATTTATATCACATATGCATTATTCTTATTACTTTGTTTAGGTTAACGTTTGTCCCTTTTTTATTGTTTTTTTTCTTTTTTCCTTCTTTTTATTTTTCTTTCTCATTTTTTTTCTTTCTCATTTTTTTCTTTTCAACATAAAATATATACAAAAGTATCAATGCATATGGTTTAAACATTTAATGCACGTGTATGTACCCAATTTCCAAGATCTTAACAAAGCTACAAAATATACTTTTATCTTAACCAATGTTTCCAAACATGCCCACACTTAAATGATACACACTCTCACTAGCCTATACTAATCAAAGATCTAAATTAGGGACATTTATTATTTTTCGCTTAGGGGTAGTGATGTGCTAAAATTGAGAACAAAAGGGAAAATAGACTCAAAATTGGCTAACAATGGTGGATAAAAAGGTAAGGCCATTTGAGTAAGTGAGCTCAAATGAAATAAAGCCCTCAATAATATAAATGCATATATACATCAAATAATGGACATAAAGAATCAAACAAACTAAAGATTTCAATCGTATAGAGAGAGAATAACACACAAGAAGGAAATAGTTATTCTATGATGCAACCACACAATTAGGCTCAAAACTCACATGGTTGTGTTCTTAGCTCAAAAACTATGTTCCACAATCATAATTCAAGCAAGTTTAATGAAAAATATTTTAATTCAAATCAATTGGGATGCCTTATAGATAAATTCTTTGAGAAATTTATTATTTTGACTAAACTTATTATATATGTGTATATATGAAAGAAAACACAATAAACTAAGAAAGATGAAATTAAAGCTCTAAAATATATACAAACAAAAAAAATGTAACTAAGAGTTCTAAAAGACATAGTAATGGCAGAGAAAAAATTGAAATGTGAAAGTGTCAGGATTAGAATCTTTTCACCAAAAAATTGTCGATTTGGTCGGACGACTTTCCCACACTTAAAAGTTTGCACAGTCCTCTGTGCATTCAAAGATGAGCAAGGGGATACGATGACTACACAGATCGCCATCTTTAGTTGGTGGGTCATCCGGCTGCTGCATGTTCTTTCTTCTGCTTCCCTTTTTGCTTATGGTGACTTATCTTGAAAAGTATAAAATAGACTATATTAAGATGAGTAAATTTGAAGACAAAGAAGCATATATTGTTGGAATGAGGTAATAATAACTAAAATGAAGTGAGTTAATAATTTTGTGACATTAATAAAAATGGCGCGTGAATTCTAAGTTGTGCGCGGTTTAAAACATATATACTAGCATAGAAAGCTATGTCACAATTACACAAAAGAAGTATGCACTTCACTCATTCTAGTGTGCTTGAGATACTTTAAAGGAAACTTGTAGGTTAAGACAAACAAACAAGTAATAAAGAAGCTTGAAAGTATTCAAGCAAGAATCAAGTGATTGTGAAATGGATAATGAATGGACATTGGTTGATGTGCAAGAGAATTCAATGAACCAAATGAAATATGGAACTTGCACATCAATCAATGACATACTTTGAATTTTTGTTTGCATCACCTAATTGACATAAAGTGGGAAATATGGGTTCTATGCAACTTAGGAAAAGAGAGATATAAGTGGAGATCAATCACATAGCAAGCATAGTTCACAAAGCTCAAAAAGCTCAAAAAGATGTCAGTAGGTAAGCTTACGATCCACTTTCACAATTCCACAATCTCAATGCATCGACTTGGTGATGTAGATAAAAATCAACATAAACAAGCATCACCTAACAAAAAAATGCATCAACTACATACAATTTTCATATAATAGATAGTGAATTCGAATTACATGGTGGCTAGCTACAACATGCAATTTAGAAATCCAAAAACATTCTTGAAGGCAATGTCATAAGTACTTGGTATGCACAAAATTAAGCATGAAGAATTCAATACCAAGTAACAAAATATAACTACAATATCAATCCAATAGTGAATATCAACAACAAAAAATAGCAAATCAGATTAATAATCCAACATTTTTTTACCAAATTTAACCTATCCTAACCGTCTAATCTACTAAAGCAAAGAATTAAACTAACTAACTAACTAACTACCTAACTAGCTAACTAGAGGAGATGGTGGTGGATGGTGGATGGTGAATGGTGGTGGTGGATGGTAGTCGAAGGAGGGAAAGAAGAGAAGAAAAGAGAGAAGAAGAAAAGAAGTGTAGAGAAGAGAAGAAAAAAAAGTATGTGAAACAAGGGAGTCATGCGTACGCGGAAGGCATGCGTACGCATGACATGAATTTTTTTTAGGTTGTGTGTATTCACAACACACGCACAAACAGCAATCCATTCCGGATGGGGTGTCGCGCGTACGAGTGAGGCAGGAATACGCGCGACCTTGAATTGTGCTCACACGTATAGTTTTTGCACAGTACTCGCACAGCAACCAAATCTTGCTGTCCAGGTGGCATGCGCGGGTACACCAGCCAGATGCACGATTCATGCACGATGGCCATTTCCTTCGGGTAGGGGGGATCATACGTACGCATGGGGCATGCGTACACATGATTTAGTGAACTCGTGGGGGTGATGCATATACATGACAGGTGCTCTGTTTTTCAAAAAT
Organism: Arachis ipaensis; assembly: GCF_000816755.2. NCBI lineage: Eukaryota > Viridiplantae > Streptophyta > Magnoliopsida > Fabales > Fabaceae > Arachis > Arachis ipaensis. The sequence continues at coordinate 89,060,459 of NC_029788.2, read as the reverse complement.
TTTCTAATTTCTTATACCAAACCAAGAATTTTAAACACCCAAAAAGTTACCAAAACACTACCAAACCTTATTTAACATACTAAACTATCAAACAAACCTAACAAAACTAAAACAAAATGGATTTTAAACTATTAGTTAACTATACACAAAAGGGAAATGGAAAGATCATACCATGGTAGGTGTTTTTCACCTAGCACTTTTGTTTATTGTCCTTAAGTTGGGTAATTGATAGGGTTTTTGTCAAGGTGGCTTATGTTTGAATTCTTCCTTGAATCCCCACCAATGTTTGCATTTTCACTACCCACCGGGATCCCAAATTATACGCACAAAGCTTTTAAGCAAATTTAAACAAGTGACAAGACCCCAAAGTTATTGATTCTCAAATTGTATTCCGGGGTCCCAAACCTTATTTTTGCACCTATCTTCTTGTTGATTACCATAGTTCCATCCAGGTGGTATGGCCTCATAGTCCTCACTCAAGCACCCAAACATCCTCTTAAACCTACTTGTTCATACCCTGGGTCGAGCTATCCAACCTGGACTGATTGAAGACAAAGCAACCGACCTCTTCAGGTCAGGTCCCCCGACCTCTTCTTTAAAAGAGTTCGGCCAAATCGACATAGGAAGTCCAAGCAGGCCCAAACAAAGGGACACAACCCAATCTAAAGGCAGCTAAAGCCTAGAAAGATAAAGGCGGTTCCCCTTAGAGATAAGATGACTTCACTCAAAGATAAGATAAGATAAGATAGTTATCTTATCTCCAGAAAGGTCACTCCACACTACTATAAATACACTGGAGCACCCAGGTATAACTCATACTCTGATTCTACTAAAAAAACCTGTTTAAAGCCCATGCTAAATTAAGCATCGGAGTCTGTTGCAGGTACCCCCACCCTTCGGTGATCAAGGATCAGCAGCGCCACCTATGTCAACAAGTCGGACACGACTGCTCAGGCCACCACAGCAGATCTCAGCCGAGATCAACCTACAGTTTCAGATAACCCTCAGAACATTGGCGCCGTTGCCGGGAAACCTGGAAGTCATCCCATCACCATGGCAGACGACCATGACAATGATCACAACTCTGGTTTGGTGGACAGAATGCTAAACAAGAACGCGGACATCACCTCCAAAGACACACCCCAAAACGGAGGAGATAAGCAACCCCCAAACACAGAAACTCTGGATGCCCTACAAGCTCAATAGGAATGTCTCAAACAACTTGAAAAAGAAGCCAAACACCAGCGCAAAACCGAGGGGACCTCCGAAGAGAAACTAGACGATGTCGAGAGTTAGAAGACAAACTCTTAAAGCTCGAAGCTGACCTCAAAGCTAAAACAGTTCAGACCAATCGCGATGACAACTCCCACAGAGATCAAGATCCATTCACCAAAGAAATCATGAAAAAGAAAATCCCAAAGGACTTCAAAGCTCCTGACATGATCTTATACGACGGCACATCGGACCCAAGTCACCATCTCAGCAACTTCAGAAGCCGAATGTACCTCACCAACGCCTCGGATGCCATTCGATGCAAGGCCTTTCCGACCACCTTAACAAAGGTAGCCATAAAGTGGTTCGATAGCTTACCCCCTAGATCCATCACCAGTTTTGACGACCTAGCCAAAAAATTCTTCGCTAGATTCTCTATCCAGAAAGACAAAGCCAAACATGCCTTGAGCCTACTGGGAATCAAGCAAGGAGATCGAGAAAGTCTTCGCAGCTACATGGAAAGATTCAACAAGGCATGTCTGGAAATACAAAGTCTGCCCACAGAAGCAGCCATTATGGGGCTTATCAATGGCCTAAAAGAAGGGCATTTTAGTCACTTCATATCAAAAAAGCATCCAACATCCCTAAACGAAGTACAAGAATGGACAGAGAAGTATATCAACATGGAGGAGAACTCTCGATTAGGAGGAACTTTAAAATCTGGATTCTCCTACCCCCCTTGAGACAAGGATAAAGAGTCCAAGAAAAAAGAAGATCAGCCTAGTGAAAGACTCAGAAAATACCACAGTTACACCCCTCTTCGGGAGTCCCTTGTGGACGTTTACCTAGAAATATGCAACACTAAAAAGATCCCACCACCTTGCTTAATTAAAAGCAAGAAAGGAGGGGCAAATCGGACAGAGAACTGCAAATACCATTGAATTTATGGACATTCTACTAACGAATGCTTCGACTTAAAGAACGTCATAGAAAAATTTGCGAGAGAAGGGCGACTAGACCGATACTTAGCCAACAAAGCAGACAAGCCAAGAAAAAGAAGAAGGGACGAAGAGGTCGGACGGGTCAAACGACCACCTCACACTCCTGAGAGACATATTCATATGATAAATGGAGGATTCGCTGGGGGAGGAATCTCTAAATCATCTCGTAAAAGACACCTTAAAGAGGTATATCATGTTGGAAAAGGAGAGAGGTCATCCGACCTCCCCACTATTACCTTTACCCGAGAAGACACAACAGGGATCATCCCGGGACATGATGATCCCATGGTCTTTACTATCATACTAGCCAATGTAAATCTCCATCGAACTCTAATAGACCAAGGAAGTTCCGCGGATCTCTTGTTTAAGTCCTCCTTCGACAAACTCGGCCTACAACTAAAGAGCTCAGAGCATATCTGAACAGCTTGTTTGGACTGGGAGACACTCCAATCCAACCACTTGGATATGTTTCACTACACACGACCTTCAGAAAGAGAATTTGGTCAAGGACACTTAGCATAGACTATACCGTAGTCGACGTGATCTCAGCTTATAATGCCTTGATAGGCCAGACAACACTGAACCAGTTCACTGCAGTAGTCTCGAATCCACATCTATGTATGAAGTTCCCAATCCTAGAAGGGATCGCACGATAAAAGGAGACCAGAAAATTGCACGATGCTGTTACAATGAAAGTTTGAACTTTAAAGGCAAAGGAGAGGAGATCAATACTATCGAACTCGAGGGAGTTCGTGGTTGCGAGGAACTTTGACCACAACCTGAAGGCGAGACTGAAGAGGTCCAAATTGGTGATGCCCTTGATAAGACAACAAAGGTTGGGGAAACCTCAAAAGGAGACCTAAAGGAATCTCTAATACAGTTCCTAAAGGATAACGCCGACCTCTTCGCATGGAAGGCCGCAGACATGCTGGGCATAGATCCCAATCTAATGTGCCACAAACTAGCGGTGTACCCAGGATCTCGATCAATGCAGTAGAAGCGTAGGAAACTCGGACCGGAAAAATCCCAAGCTGTGGAAGAACAGGTGCAGGCCTTACTGGAGGCAGGGTTCATAAGGGAGGTCAAATACCCACTATGGCTAGCCAATCTTGTTTTGGTAAAGATCAAACGGAAAATGGCAGATGTGCACTGACTACACCGATCTTAATAAAGCCTGCCCGAAAGATCCCTACCCACTCCCAAGTATAGATACTCTAGTAGACGCTTCTTCAGGATACAAGTACATCTCTTTCATAGATGCCTATTCAGGATACAATCAAATCCCGATATATCCACCCAACTAAGAAAAAACCTCATTCATAACCCCAAAAGCAAATTATTGCTATATCGTCATGCCATTCGGGCTCAAGAACGCAGGAGCTATCTACCAGAGATTGATGAATAAAGTCTTTGCAGACCACATTGGGAAACTAATGGAGGTTTACGTGGACGATATACTGGTAAAAACACAAAATGAGGAAAAATTGTTGCCCGACCTCACCAAAATGTTCGACACCATTAGAAAGTATGGAATGCTACTTAATCCCGTAAAATGCACCTTTGCGGTAGAAGCTGGCAAATTCCTAGGCTTCATGCTCACGCAAAGAGGAATTGAGGCAAACCCAGATAAATGTCAGGCTATACTCAACATGAAAAGTCTGACCTACGTCAAAGAAGTACAGCAGCTCAACGGAAGGCTTACAGCCCTGTCCAGGTTTTTAGCCGGGTCAGCCATTAGATCTTTCCCCTTTTACGCCACATTAAGGAAAGGAAAGAGGTTTGAATGGACAACAGAGTGTGGACAAGCCTTCTAGGATTTCAAAAAGTTCTTGGGGCAACCACCCATTCTTACCCGACCACAGGAAGGGGAAGTACTCATATTATACGTTGCAGTGGGAAACCGGACAATCGCTTCAGCATTAGTCAGAGAAGACGAACGTGGGCAGCAACCCATCTACTTCATCAGCAAAGCGTTATAAGGGGCCGAAACAAACTATCAAAAGATAGAAAAGTTCGCCTATGCACTCATACTCACTTCTCGATGACTCCGCCCGTACTTTTAAGTGCACACTATCAAGGTTCGGACCAACCAGCCCATAAAGGGCATCCTACAGAAAACAGACTTAGCTGGAAGAATCTTGTAGTGGGCGGTCGAATTGTCCGAATTCGACCTTCAGTATGAAGCTCAGACCGCCATCAAATCACAGTATCTGGCCGACTTCATCGTCGAGTACACTGATACCCCGGGAAAACCCACAAAATGGAATCTCTACGTGGACGGCTCTTCAAACAAAATCGGGAGTGGCGCAGGTGTAATAATAGAAAGTGATCAGGGGACCCAAATTGAACTCTCACTAAAATTTGAATTTCCTGCTTCAAATAATCAAGCAGAATACGAGGCATTACTGGCTGGTTTGTGGCTGGTTAAGGAGGTAGGAGCTCAAAAACTCACCATCTTCACTGACTCATAAATAGAAGGGAACTACCAAGCTAAGGATCCCACCATGAAAAAGTACTTGGACAAAATGAGAGAATAGCTTGGACAACTCGGGAAATATGAGGTCCAATATATACTCCGAGAGCAAACCGCCCAAGCTGATGCCCTCTCAAAGTTAGCCAGCACCAAATCAGGGGTAAATAATAGAAGCCTCGTCCAAGAAACGCTGCAAAGACCATCAATCTCAGCAGAAGAAAAGGTTCTAACTATATCAGGTCAGGATCAAGGGTGGATGACCCCCATAATCAATTACCTCAAGTCAAAGGCACTCCCCACAGATAAAAAGGAGGCAAAGAGGTTGATACAAAAAGCACAGTACTACACTATAGTGGCCGACATCTTATATAGGAGAGGGATTTCAACACCCCTCCTAAAATGTGTAGCGCCTTCAAATGCAAGGGAAGTCCTAGAAGAAGTACACAGCGGCATGTATGGCAACCACTTGGGGGCACGAGCTCTTTCAAAAAAGGTACTCCGAGCTGGATTCTTTTGGCCAACCTTACAAAGAAAAGAAATAGAGTTTGTCAAGACATGTCTACCATGTTAGAAGAATGCTAACTTCCACATTTCTCCACCGGAAGAGCTCATCAGTGTAATATCACCTTGGCTGTTTCACAAAGTGGGGGCTAGACCTCATCGGACCCTTTTGCCAAGGATCGGGACAAGTCAAGTTCCTCATTGTAGGGGTAGACTATTTCACAAAATGGATTGAGGCAGAACCCCTAGCTAATGCTACCGCCCAAAGAAGTCGGAAATTCCTATATAGGAACATTATTACAAGGTTTGGGGTCCCATACTCCATCACCACGAATAATGGCACTCAATTTACTGATACAGGTTTCAGGAACTTGGTAGCCGACTTGAAAATAAAGCACAAATTCACATCCATAGAACACCCACAAGCTAACGGACAGGCAGAAGCTGCCAACAAAGTCATACTAGCCGGGTTAAAACGGAGACTACAGAACGCAAAGGGAAGCTGGGCTGAAGAGCTCCCCCAAGTCCTATGGGCATATCGAACAACTTCACACTCCACCACAGGAGAATCGCCCTTCTGACTTGCTTACAGAATGGAGGCAATGATCCCAGTAGAGATAGAGGAAGGATCCCCCAGAAAGATCCTCTACAATGAAAAGGACAATGGCCAAAATCAACAGATAGAACTCGACTTACTTCAGGAAGTCCGAGAAAGAGCTCGGATTATAGAAGAAGCGTTAAAATGTCGAATGACTTCAAGGTACAATCAAAGGGTAATCCAGTGAAGTTCCGCCAACAATGATCTCATCCTAATTTGAAACGACATCGGAGCAGATCGGTCAGGAGAAGGGAAGCTAGCAGCCAACTGGAAAGGTCGTTATCGAGTTGTAGAGGTACTAGGAAAAGGCTACTACAAGGTGTCTGACCTCGAGGGACGAGAGCTACCAAGGTCATCACGCCTGTAATCTAAGAAGGTACTATAGTTAGAAAATAATAAAGATCTTAGGTCAAGGTGCACTCTTTTTCCTGAAAAGGTTTTTTAATGAGGCACCAAACTAAGATCTATAGAATTCCCCGACTTAGAAGGGTAAACACTCATATGTATATATTCCTGTCTACATGCCTGTTTTTCTACTTGAATAAAGTTTTTCAGATTCTAAAATTCCCTGCTAAGACGCATTAATCTGAGTGCAAAAATTCACTGTCTGATCACGACAAGGTCGGTGAGGTGAAAACCAAATTCATCGCCCGATCATGATAAAGTCGGCAAAAATGAAAACAGAATTCATCTCCCGATCTCGACAAGGTCAACAGAAAGTGAAAACAGAATTCATCGCCTGATTTTGACAAAGTCGGCTAAGATGAAAGCGATAAAAACAGATTAATGCAAGAAGTTATAAAAAGTAATCCATAAAAAGTGGCCTGACGAGGTCTGACCAAAAATAGAATACTAAAAATAACTTAGCTACAGCTCCGTCCGACAAGAGAAGTTAGATAACTAAAGCTATGGCTCGGACCGACAAGTAAAGTCGGACCCACACAAAAAACGTGCACTTAAAGGGATGTAGTTTAGCCCAAAAAGCCATGGCTCCACAAGGCTATCAAAATTGTCCAGACTAACTAAAAAAGGGTTCAACCAGAACGCTAAAAAGTTATTAGGCAAAGTTAGCCCCAAAGGTCATCTCACCCCGAGCAAAAGACGGACTAAACAAAGATCTAATCAAAAGAGATCGGACAACTGAGTACCAATGCTCTATAAAGATCTACAGAAGTTGCAAAGACACGGACAGTATAGAAATGTACGCTTCAAAATAAAAACAATTAAAAAGACTCAAAAGGCCACCTAAAAGGCAAGCCTCAAGAGTTTAAAAGTGTTTTGTTAAAGTTGCATAGAAGCAACTAAAAAGTCAAAGCAGTCTACCATCACAAAAAATAGAGTTTAAAAAGCCCACAAATCAGGCTGTACATATAAAAAACCAACAATATCATAGAGGGTTCAAAGTTTCTCTAATAATAACATCAGTAGCCGAAGGAGGAGGAATGATATTCACAGGGATAGCATCCACGGTCCCATCCTCACGATTAAGAATTTCACAATCCGGATCAGGTTGGGAATGGTCGACCTCAGCAGAAGGATTTGAAGAATTTGTGGCTGCAGAAGCCTTGGCTGGTGGTGCAGAAGGGGGAGGCTCATCATCCTCGTCATCTGGGGCGGGCACTATTTTTCCATCTTCCACTACATTGTCCAGGCTAAAGAGCGTCAGGTCGAGTTCAGGAGCAAGAACTCAGACCTGAGCCTTTAAGTTCTCATAAGCACCCATCACAGTATTTACCAGATGACCCTGGAGATCGGCATAATTCGCAAGAGCCAATTCAAGCCTCTCCCTCAGCTCCAACACCTCGGCATAAGTGTGGGTATAGCTCTCCTTGTAGTTCTTCGCCGTTTCCCCAGCCAGATTGGCAGCAGCCTCAGTGGCAATAGCCCGTGACTTCTCCTTTTCTAAGTTCAGCTCTAGCTTTATCACCCTATCATCTAACTCATCCTTCAAACCTTTAATCCTATTGAACTCCCGACTTGGAATCCTCAAGAAAAGCTTTCATTGCATGGATAGGAGAACCCTGGACAATGCAATATAAGGCCGCACCCATATGGGCCATCCGGATACTGTTACTAGTGATAAAATTCAAGTGTTGAAGGAGGGACACATCATCCATCGAAAGTCGACCAAAAGGAGCAATTTGATTGTCAACAAACCCCACAACATCAAAATCAGGGGCATCCAAGTCAAAAGGATCCACGTTTTTTTGTTTCTCCACATTCTTCTGTTTTTTGGGAGGAGGACCAGCAGTGGGAGAGGAAGCAGCACCAGAAGTTGAATGGGGAGGATCAGAGGGAACCAAGTGAACCTAGGGAGTCGGGATGACTTTCCTTAACTCCACAGTGTCCGAGGTCGGCTTCCTCAGAGAAGCCTGAAACGATCCTTCCTCAGAAGTCTTGGCCGAGATATTTTGAGCGGCCGTTTCCTTCTTGGCCCTGCGAAAATGCCTCATAGAATTAGCAGACTTCACCATCTCTGAAAAGGGAAAAACGAAAACCGGTTACAAGAGAGAACGATACAGATCGGCAAAACAAACAAATGCAGAAAAATCATCATACCCAGCTCAGCCTTAAGAAGGGAATGATCCCTTAAAATTTTTTCGTATCTAGATGGGGAGGCTCTCCCCAATTTTCCTCTAACACCTTCACAAAGGCCTGTTCGACCATATCCAAGCTTTTCCAAGAATACCTAGATACTACCACATTCTTTTGCCAGCATAAGGGAAAGGCGGGCTCATTGTTCTCATCCAGGAATAAAGGGTGAACATCCTCAGCAGCGCGGACCTTAAAATAATAGTTCTTAAAATCCCTAAAGGATTTGTCATACATAGAGGAAACTTTCTTTCCTTGAGCAGCTCGGAAAGAAACCCAGTAGGCTTTCTTCTTTGCTACCCTAGGCTTCGTCAAAATGAAAAGGTAAAGAAATAGAGTTTGGGAAGGTCGGATATCAAGTTCTTGACACAGCAGTTGAAAATTTTTAATAAAGCCCCAAGAGTTCGGGTGGAGCTGAGATGGAGCTACGTTGCAAGACCACAGCAACTCGGTCTCAAAGGGGGTAAAAGGAATAGTAATATTCAATTGACTAAAGAAATAATCATAAGCTTAGAAAAAGGGGACGCTCTTTTGGAATCAAAGAGGGAAAACTAACCCTCTCCTCAGGGTCAGGAGACACTAACTCATAGTTCTTTTCTTGATCCCTATCACTACAAATCCTATGGTGCCTCCTAAACCGTACACAATACTCAGAGTCAGCAACGGTAACACACATCAACACAATAGAGTCCAGCCAGTCAGACATGCCATCCGGGATCTTAGTAGACATCTCAACAATATTTTTGCGAGAAGACATAGGCCAACTATTCCTACAGGAAAAAACAAAGAAAAGATGGGTTACTACCAAACAACTCGGACAAATATGAAAACAATTCGGACAATAATGTATAAACAACAAGAATCAGACACGGTAGCAAAAGGGAAACCCCAGGATTCACATTAAAATCCAGGGGCACCCTTTGGAGGCAGTAATAAGGGAGGAACCAGAAAAGAAGGAAACCAACGGTCTATGCCCTAACCATCTCACAAACAATCCTCTTCTAGTAACATCACAAAGCAGCAAGAAATTTCATCATCATCAACAAGGACCATCAAGACTACATTCTTTCTTCACCAAAACGGTTCAAACAAAGTAGTAAACCCAGAAACAAAGACACACAAAAATGTAGGATGCAGGAACGGCCCTAATAAAACCCTAGGAAAGCAAAAATCACCAGGCATACATCATAGCAAAGGAAATACAGGGATCACCACAAAAGATGCAAGCTTTTTCAGATAATCATCATTTATTCCTCGAAAAGGTCAAAAATTCTCAGAGACAAAGCACATACAACAGTAGAGACATACAAAAAAGCGACTAAACAGAAATAATAGAAGGGAAGAGAAAACACCAACCTGTAGATGAAGAAGAGACGAGCGTGAGGGAAGGATCTGGAGGAAACAGCGACAAAGAAACACCAAGGGAGGAAGAACGGAAAATGCAAAAACAGAGGGTCAAGAGAAATAAAGTGAAGCCGCAAAGCGAGAGCGAAAAGAAAGAAAGAAAGAAACTAAAAGATGAGCAAAGCAAGAGCGAAAAGAAAGGAAGAAAGAAACTGAAAGATGAGACTTCAAAATTCAAAGTGAAAGGAAAAGAGGGAAAGAAGGGAAACGGAAAAAGGGGAGTTAATGAGCATTTAAAACCTCGCACACTCCCAAGGAAGCACAATGCGCACAGTAATTAAACAAGAAAAAAGAAAAAACGCTCCGCATTCAAAGGAGACCAGCAGGAGTTATACGAAGATCGAAAAAAAGGCTAAATGCTCGAGCTTGACTTCTCCAAAAGATCGAAAACTGAAGATGCGACCTTGAAGGTAAAATCGAGCTCAAGCAGGGCACTGTTCATACCCTGGGTCGAGCTATCCAACCCGGACTGATTGAAGACAAAGCAACCAACCTCTTCAAGTCAGGTCCCCCGACCTCTTCTTTAAAAGAGTTCGGCCAAATCGACATAGGAAGCCCAAGCAGGCCCAAATAAAGGGACACAGCCCAATCTAAAGGTAGCTAAAGCCTAGAAAGATAAAGGCGGTTCCCCTTAGAGATAACATGACTTCACTCAAAGATAAGATAAGATAAGATAACTATCTTATCTCCAAAAAGGTCACTCCACACTACTATAAATACACTGGAGCATCCAGGAATAACTCATACTCTGATTCTACTAAAAAAACCTGTTTAAAGCCCATGCTAACTTAAGCATCGGAGTCTCTTGCAGGTACCCATACCCTCCGGTGATCAAGGATCAGCAGCGCCACCTACGTCAACAAGTCAGACACGACAGCTCCAGCTACCACAGCAGATCTCAGCCAAGATCGACCTACAGTTTCAGGTGACCCTCAGAACACTACTCAATCGAGCTCTACGCCAACCATTAAGTTTAAACCTTGATGATCCAACCATAATGAATTGAGAATTGTGTTTCCAACCACTAACCATCCCTATTTTGCTCTTGAATCCGTATAGAGCCCTAAGTTGATCATCCGTCTCAAGCAAACCATATTCAAGCGAAATAAGAAAGCTAAGAGATATGAATTTTATCCACTTGAATAATGTAATGGATGATGGTGACTTAGGAAGGAATGTTTCCAACAGTTTACAAGTTCTACTCTCTTGTGCTCCTCTTTGATTACCTCCATCTCTTGGCAAGCATCTTCCATTTCCACTTCTCGACAAGGTCCCTCATATTTAATTATTTCCTCAACAACCTCTTCTAACTCTTCTCCATTACTTATGTCACAACTCAAAGGTAATGTAAAACCTATCTCAACATCAACCTTAAATTCAATGGAAGAAGGTTCATCAAAGTCAAAGGAATCATTAGTTAGTGTGAAATTGTCTTCAACAATGGAACTTGCCACTTGCTCAACTTCTTTGGATTCTTTCTCATTGCCTGAATCATGTCTCGGAGGTTGTTCACGGTCCTCTTCAACATCAATTTCTATTTCAACGAAAGAGGGTTCAACAACTTCCACAAGGTCATTAATATCACTAATTAGTGTGGAAGTGTTCTCAATCCTAGAACCCACTTCTTTCTCAATCTCTCTTAAATATTCAATCACTTTTTCCTCTTTAATAATTATGGCTTCCTCCACTTGTTCTAATTCATAAGTCCACTCCTCATTCTCCACTTGAGATTCAAACTTCCCTTTCATACTACGCTCTTCAATTGATTCTCCATATTCGAAAATGAGAGTTCCTTGATTGCGCAAACATTGTGAGGCTAAGTTGCTTACTACCTCGGTCAAGATAGCCATGACTTGTTCTTGCCTCTTTCGAGCTTCACGTTGCTCTTGAAGAATTAATGAGAGTGTCATCTATTAGTGCTTGAGGTAGAGAGGAGGGTTCATTGTTTGGTAGAAAGATTTCATAATTGGAAGGTGGTTCATATCAGTGAGAATACTGAGGTGTTGTATATAGGGGTGGTGGTTCTTGGGATTATTGGTGTTAGAATGGGCGTGGTTCAACAATTACTCATTCAAAGTGGTCACAAGGATGAGGCACATAAGGTTGGTGGTGTGATGGATATAGGTTAGGATCATATGGAGATGTTAGTGGTATGGGGCTTGTGAGTAAGGTAGTGGAGGGCTTTGTTGAGAAGGTTGTTCATAGGTATATGGTGGTTGTGCTTGATAACCAAAGTGGTGTCTACTATATCCATTGGATTAGTTTGCATTATGGGCTGGATTGCCATTATTGTGCGACGAAGGAAATTGATACGGATACCATGAAGTCCGTTCATAAGAGCGCGGCTCCTTTCTCACTTGACTTCCAATCCCATAGCGCGATCCATCATTGGAGTTCAGATTTCTTGCAATATAGATACAATGAAATTCATAGCCAAAGTTGTGAGAATTCATAGTGAAAAGAGAAAATCAAAACAAAAGCTAATAAGAAACAAAGATAAAAAAAACTCCTACAACAAGCAAAGAAACAAAAGCAAACTATTCACAATATTAACATATATACAATAACCAATAACAAGCACACATTACAGTTCCCCGAAAACGGCGCTAAAAACTTGATGCGAGGATTTATGCCGGCTTAGAATTTCTCAATAGAAATAGAATTGTTTTGTTGCAAGCATAGTCCAAACCGGCAATTAACCCTCATGATCAAAGTTTAATTTGTTTGTCATAATGCAAACCCATAAAAATTGAGAGTATTTAAACCTCCGGTCGTCTCTCAAAGGAATTACAGTGAGATATGCGTGTTATCGGTTACGAGTATAAGAGGGGGAGTTTGCAGAGAAAGAGGCGAGATAGTAAATGACAAGAAAGTAAAGCTAACAACTAGAGAAATATTAATGCTAAAAGGCATTCGTGGCTAGGATTTAGAATCAAGGAGTTCCTATCCGGGTCATTGTCCACGAACATAGTGATTATCTAGAGTTAATCCTATTTAGTCATCTCCAACATCGGGAGAAAGTCAAATAGGCATAGTCAATCTTAATCCATAGGTCTTACTCGTCAATGGAACAAGAACAACTAACAACCCTGAATCACCAATCAATATCGGACATCAACGACTCTTGCATCACTAACCACGACATGACAATTATAAGAGCAAACCCAATTAGTCAACCCTAATGGTGAGATAAGTCAACCGGGCTTAATTAATCTCAATCCGTAGGTCTTACTCGTTAATGGAAACAAGATTAATTAAAATCTCCTAATTGTTACTCAATTTGGACATTAGTAAAAATCTACCCTAAAACTAAGAGAAACATTTTCACAAATACTTGGAAGGCATAAAATGAAATCATGGTAAAATTGCAACAATAATGAAATCTAGAACTACCAAATGCAAGATAAAAATAACAACTCAATTAAACTTCAATAAATATAAATATCAAATTGCATTGATAGAAATTAAAAATAACAAGAGAGTTCATACAACTAAAAATGACAAGATTGAGAAATTAACAAGAAAACTAAGAGAATTAAGACAATTCAACAATGAAAAGTAAAGGAAATTAAACCAAAACAAGCATTAAAACCTAAATCTAAAAGAGATTTAAACTAAATCTACCCTAATTTTAGAGAAAAGAGAGATTTTCTCTCTCTAGAATATAACATAAAACATGAACTAAACTTAATTGCTCTCTTCTTGTTCCTTATTGAATTTGGCTTCAAATACTTTAAAAATAAGTTGGATTTGGGCTTGAGAAGGTCCAGAAATCGCCAGCCACGTTTTTCTTAAGTGAATCACATGCTTGATGTCATGCGTACACATGAGGCATGCATATGCGCAATATGGCAAAATCTCAAAGCATGCGTACACATGACTATGAATTACTCAAAAATCTCATTTCTTCATGAATTCTTCACTTTGCATACTTTTTCTTCACTTCTTTAATTCAATCTTTGCCTTCTAATCCTGAAATTACTTAACAAACACATCAAGACATCAAATGGAATTAAAGTAAATTGAATTTAGCAAATTAAGGTCTTAAAAAGCATGTTTTCACTCTTAAGCACAATTTAGAGAGAATTCACAAAATCATGCTATTTTAGTGAATAAATATAGAAAAGATTGATAAAATTTACTCATTTTAATACAAGATAAACCATAAAATTATGGTTTATCAAATGGCTTTGTGATTAACAAAATTCTGATTTTGGGAATAGTTAGGGTTTCTTATTCAAAGAGGAAGCAGAGGCAGAATTCTATGATTGTGATCATCAAAGAAATAAGGGTTAGGATAGATATTGTTGATTGTGGCTATGTTTGGAAGGGATGAATGATAATTGATTATGTGTTTGAATGGTGACAAGTGCATTATTGAATTTCTATTTTTGGATGTTGCTGAAAATGAATGTATTGTTATGTATATGCACTTGTATGTTGATAAATTGATTAATCTGAACTCTTGGGGTTGTATTAATAGTTAGAAACTTTAGATAACCAAACAAAAGTTAGAAATACGGCTTTAGAAGAGTTCAAAATCCGGAAGTGAAAGTTAGTATATGAGGTTGTTGAATTGCTTACTGTAGAAATTCTGCAGACTTTGGCGTCAACTTGTACAAAATTTTGCGAGAAATATAAATGGTTTTTTAGGTAAAATTAATTTTCTGTAAAATCGGGGTGTGTATAGATTATCTCATAAAAATTTTAAAATTTATTGATGAGTATATTAGGAGGAATGAATTTTTGAAAATCATTGGTTTATGTAGTATGATCTTATTTTATGTTATTGATGTAGCAACTTCCAATGTACCTAACTTTAAATTATGATAAGAGTTTGAGCTGGAACTAAAAGTAATTTAAAGCCCTATATGTCTAGTATACCCAGTCCAAGTTTTACAAAGAAAGTTATTCAAGTAAGAAGTAGTGTTGCCGCTGTTGTGTCAGGATAGAGTGTTACAGAACTTTAGCCAATTTACATGATTTACTGCTTTTATTCTAGACATCCAACTTGAGTGAAACTAATTTTGTATAAAACTTTTACATGTTAGCTTACTTTTCAAAAAATTTCAGAATTAATGAATTTGTAACTTCAACGTTATGATTTTTGAAAGTTTTGGCATTTTTTGCATAAAGCTTGTTTTACTGATTTTAAAATAACAACTTCCAAGTCACATATCTTTTATTTCTGACAGAATTTTAACCTGAAACATATGGTGAACAAAAGATTGAGGAGTTTAGAATGTTTGGTTCAAATTTTAGATTCATATCAATTAAAATAGATCAGAATTCAAAGTTATATAACTTTCTCATACGATGTGATATGAGTCTGAAACTTATTTTAAGTTAAACTTGGATGTGTATGTTATAGCTCCACCAAAATTTAGAGGCATTGAGTTAGAATTGAAATTTTCATGATTTTTATAAAATCTCTGCTACCTGCTATTTTCTCAGAATTTGTTAACACAGTAGCAGAACTTTGAAAATTTATAGAAAATTCAAATCTTAATACGAACATTTAAAATTGACCCTTAGATTCCCTAGAATACCTCAATTAAAGAGTTGAGTTATTACGCTAGTATTTCGAGATGTATATCCACCCGCATAAGAAAATAAGATGCTGTGTCAGAAAATCAGCAAGAGGGCTATGGTTTTTCTTGGACTGCACCAGTTCTAGGAATAAAAAAGATATAATTTTTATTTTGTTATGAACCTTAGTCTGTCAAGGTCGCGTGGATATAAAGTTTGCGTGTCGAGGTCGATTGATATTTTTAGTATAGGAAAGAAATTGGAACATCGGAAACGTTTTAGAGTAAAAGATTAGGAAAAAGTATAAGAAAATCTAAATGTTTGAGATAATATTAAAAGTAGTGATCCCTTTAAGAAGAAAAGATATAAAGTTAAAAGATTTACCAGAGATAAGAGGTAGCTCTAAGATGCCTTATGCCTACAGTCAAAGAAACATATTGACTGGGCAAAGAAATCCTGTCCGAGAAAATGTACAGATTGCTATCTGACTAATATGTGTTTACCCATATGGTACTCCGTTTCTCACTGAATGCACATTTGCTATAGCAATATTATTATCATAATCTTAGCCTGACTAACACGAGTAAATCCGTGTGGCTTTGGTATTTGACTGACATAGAGACACCCATGTGGTACCTGTGCTAACTGATTCAGTGGAGAAATCATACTCAGGATTCGTCCCGGATAATGTCAGGTGTGGGTAGCTAACTGACACATAAGCTCATGGCCTTCACTAGGAATAGGCATGCGTCATATTGTTTGCACATATGCTTATGTTTGCTTACTGTTCATTCTCTGTGTTTGTTATTTGTTATATTTTTTTTGTACTTGTTTATATTTATGATTTTCTGTGTTTATATGGAATCTGTAAGTTATGATAAGGATAAGAGGAAAGATCAATCAAGAAATTTTGAAAGTTGCAAATACGAGAAAGAGAGAAGAGTTAGTAAAAGAACTAGGGATAAAAAATTAAGTAATAGAATAACTCACGATGTTAGAACCAAGAATCCTAGGAACAAAAAGAGAGATACGTTTCCGTGTTAGTACCTTACTGGGAACCTTATAGGTTCTCACCCGTTTCTTTTCCCTTTCCCCCACAGATGGAGGATTTTTACTTGATCACCCCCACTGGAGTTATATTCATAGAGGTGCCAAAAGAGCATGTATTTTAGAACCCCTACAGGAGATACTGTGAGTGATTCTCGAGACTAGTCCTGAGACGATATCTACAGACTTGTGCCTCGACAGTGGAATGATTGTAGGATAGATAGTCCTTTTTTCTTAGACTCTATTTTCCCTCACTTTTGAAGTATTTTTGAGAGATAGAACTTGAAATTTTCTTTTGTTAGCCCAGGTACCAGCTTAAGAATTTTCTACACGAACCAGGTATTT
>NC_029788.2:89040589-89043641 GCF_000816755.2 Arachis ipaensis | reverse complement strand
ATCGAGTTTGTATGAACTAACTTGGGATGTATATATGTATGAAAATTTTTCTGTAATCTCATTGTTATTTGATTTTGCTATTAGTTTAGTATTTATTTTATATCGTATATCTGTGATGATGTTTTTGGTTGTTGCTAACGGGTTTATTAAGAAAAAATATATGATAAAAATAAGCTACATACACGATTCCATTAGTACGAAAGGTTCATATGTAATAAATATTTTTTAGTATAGAGTTTTATAGGATTACTAAAAAGTAACACTTGATAACTAGCAGTGATCCTGACCTGTCGAAAACTGGGTTGTTACACTCATCCTAAAATTTCATTTTACACAGCCTTGCACTAAACTAAGCTCTTAGCATAGATTTTAGATTTTTACAAAAAACCTCTTTACAAATTTTAAGCAACTAATGAAACATAAAATCAATACTCCAGGATTCGTTACCTTGATATTTTCTACATAACCCTTAAATTGTTGTAATATTTTAAAATTGGACTAACTTGTTTCTTAATTGAGTCTGAGAAGCTACCATAAAAATTGAAAATGGTGGTTAATAAAAGCACTATTGAAAGGGGAAGAATATAGAATATGAGAGATTAATTATATGAAAAGAAGTAACTTGGTTAGAGAGAAATAAGAATGGAATAATTCCATAGAAGGGAATTCCAAAGGGAAAAATGATGCAATTTCTAATTTCTTGCGTCCTTGTTGATTATATCACTACCACCTCCATAGCAATAAATTTTACTTCTAATGAGAATTATCTAATTGGACTATTGGGCCAACTTTTACTCATTATAGTTACTCTTTGTTAGGGGCGTTCGCAGATCAGATAAGATATGTGATGACATGTCATTTTAACCATTTTTTGAGTTTTTTCATTTATTTTCTTAGTTTTTGAATCAAATTCTTATGTTTTTAGTGATGTTTTAATAACTAATCATATATTTGGATTTGTGTTAGAATAATTGTGTTTTCAAGTTGAAATTAAGCAAAATAGGATAAAAATCAACACAAAAACAAGCTTGGAGGTACAGGTCCAAAGAAGACAAGCGCAATGCCTGGAATGCCAAAATGGACACCCAGACTTGGAGCCCAACACCTTCATGCATTGGAAGAAAGAAAAAAAGGGCTAGATCCCAGCCTCATAAAATGGTGCCCAACCCTACTAAAAATTCTATATACTGGGCATCTAGCACCAAGATATGGAGCCCGGCTCCAAGTGTAATTATCACTCGTAGGATTCCAAAAATTGCATCAATCCCAACTCTATTTCACCAAACCCGGATCGAAGTGCATTTTTCATTCTCAAGAATTCAAAATTTGCTTCAAGCCCAACACCGCTTCACCAAGCCCAGCTCTAATGCATAAACAACTCCGAGGAGGCTTCAATTCAATTCAAAATTCAATATTTACATGATTAATTAGCAACAACCTCTTCTAAAAAGATAAGATTTAGTTGTCAAAATTAGATTAGATCATATTTGAATTTGAATAAGTTATCTTTTTCTTTAAAAGATAACATTAGATTAGTTTTTGAATTTGAATTAGTTAGGAAGTTAGATATAAATAAGTGAACAAGGTTCACAAAGAGAGGGATATCATATACGGATCATGCACCATCCACCATCTCTCTCTAGTTTAGCTATTTTCTTCTCTACCATTAGTAACTAAACCTCCATTGTTAAAGGTTAGGGGCTCTGTTTTATTTTTATGGATTAATAATGAATTGTTTTCTTTATCTGGATTTATGCTTTTCTACCTTTTCAAGATTGAATTTTGTTTTTCATCAATAATGATTAGAAGTATTGAGAGATATTCTAATTCTATCTTATACTTTGGTATTACTTCGAGAGATTTAATATCAGAAATAGCTTAAAACTCATCTCATAATTTTGACTCATTTTAGAATTAGTTCTTGAATATGTGACATTTAATTCATCTAGGGATAGTATTTGAATATTGTGTGACTTAAAATCGAAACCATTCTTAACCTCTTCTCTTGATTAATTGATCAAGACATTGGCGATTAATTAAGTTAAGAGAAATTAGATTGCCAAGACATTGAAATTTAATTATAAATTATTTGCTATGAAAAGATTTTAGCATGAATCAAAGTTTTGAAAACACAAGTATTATTCTTCCTAAAGGATTTAGCATCCTCGAAGCCTTTAACATTTCCTATCTTGATTTCTTTCTAATTCTTTAAGTCTTCCCTCGCCCAATAATCCAAACAAAATTAATTCTCACTTCTCTGTCTCTTCTAAGTCACGAACTAATTCATCTTGCCAAGGTGTGGTTGATCTAAGTAGAGGTACAATTAGATGTTACTTGTCTCAATTTGTTAATCATCGTGGGAACGATATCCACTCACCGTGGTATTACTTGATACAATTTGGTGCACTTGTCAATAGTACGAGTGTTGTATCAATTTTGGCTCATCAATATGACAGAAATTTGCAATACGATCTTATAAGTGTGCGGATCAGATCACATCCACAATTTTTGGATCAGCTTCAGATAAACACCGTGGATTTGTAGATTGAATCTAATCCATGAATAACCCTGCTCCTTGTAAATATCTGAGCAGGCACTTTATTCAAACCAATCTCAAAGCTCATAAAACTAGTGTCGACGAAACTAAAGGGTGAAAAGTATGTGTTCAAATAAGGGTTAACTACCAATTTGGAACCCGAAAGACTCAGCCGCCAACAAAAAGGTCTCTAAAAGATGTTATCGATAAAACAACCCTTCAATAATTTGAAAATACGGCAAAATTAACTAATAATTATTATATTTTTTGTAAGTGACAAAAAAATTTTGTATTTAGCAAAAAACTCATCCATTTAATCTGAATTTTTATGGTAATATTTAAATAAATATTTTGAAAGTGTACAAAAAAATTTAAGAAAAAATTTTATGTCTAAATTTTTTTTATTTTTCAAAAAAATATGATAATTCACAATAAAAAAATTTTAGAAAAATTCACTTGACATAAAATTACTAAATTTTAAGAATGAAAAATCTTATTTTGTTAATAATGACAATA
>NC_029788.2:88994914-89040569 GCF_000816755.2 Arachis ipaensis | reverse complement strand
TACTCGTTCAAATAATAATAAGTACAATACCTCAAACTTTGTATGGATTTATTCATCATGAATTTATTGGATATGTGTAATAATCTGATATTTCATCTAAGTAAAACACCATTATATTTCACATTAACAAGTGTAATTTAATATGTTCAATGAATCTAAATGAAAAAAAAAATACTAATTTCTTTATTTATGAATCTCGTCACGAGCAATATTATCTAATCGATACAATTAATCTAGGTTATTCATCATATTTTTACTTTATTACTTCATTTTTCCTTTGTCCCAACAATGGATATCAACTTCTCCTCTTTTGCTTTTATGCTAAATCATGCAAAAGCAAGAAGGTCCTATTCTCCTCACATGCCACACTATATCCTGTTAAAAAAATGGATCTCAACCTCTACACGTCACACTAAATTGTGGTACATATATACATATATGGCTTTTAGCCTCGAGTAGCTTACTAAATCTTCGTACTTAATAGATTTTAGTCTCCAACACACGACACTAGATTGTGAAACAAACATGAATTTTAGCCTCTAAATCTACTAAATTGAAAAAAGTAAACGAGTTTTAGTATGCGAGTTGGAGATTATTTAGCCTCTTCTCACCCTAATTCATGGAACCTAAATAAGTTTTAGTAACTGAGTTGAGCATTAAGTTAGCTTCTTCTCACACTAAATTGCAGAAATTTATGAGATTTTATTAGGGTTATAAAATCTTATTAGCCACATACAACAATTTAGTAGATATTTTATCTTTAAATTCTTCATACTAAACTGTGGGGATGGATGAATTATACATTCAAATGTGATAATAAAAAATAAAAGGACAAATATGTAACAAAAGTGACTTAAGATAATCTAGTATTAAATTACACTACAAGAATTTGACGAATTAGCGACGATTTTTTGCGAGAAATATTTTTTGTCATTAATCTGTCACTAACTTGCGAGAAATTAGTGACACACTAATAACAAAATTAATGAGCGGTCACAAAATATCCAAACTTGAGAAAAGTGACTGATTAGTGAGAGATTCACGAGTAAGTTTATTTCTCGCAAATTGACTTTTGTAGCTAAAAAAAGAGCGGGAAATATTTCGTCACTAATTTGTCTCAAATTAATTAGTGAGTGACAATGTTCTAGCAAATCAGTCACTTAGGGGTTCAATTGAATAAAAGTAAAGTAGCGAGGGATATTATTGTCACTATTTTGTCGCAAGTGTTTGATATACAATTAGTGAGAAACAATTCACATGCTAGTTCGTCACTAAATAAACTTTGTGTGAAAAGGCTAATTAGCGAGGAACAATGTTACTAGCTAATCCGTCACAAAGACTTGAAATGCATTTTGCGATGGACAATTTTTTAGATAATTTGTCCTCAAAGTTTTTAGTTTTAGCGAGCAACTAGTTTCTCGCTAATTTGTCGCATAATATTGTAAAATTTAAAATTAGGGTCGCGACAGAAAACAGTCGTCGCTAACTCATCGTAACGGATAAATCATTCAGTTAGGGAAGTGGTCCTTGCTAATCAGTCGCTAAAGTGGAAATACAGATATTGAGCGCTTAGGACCTAAGTATCGAGAAATTTGCGACCGTTTAACAATTGACACACTTCATTTGCTGATTTCAAGTCGCTGATTAGCGGGCAAAATACATTTGTCGCTAAGTTGTCGCAAGTTTAATTTAGCAAGCGACTTGGCAACTGCAATTTTGTCGCAAAACAAAAGCTATATCCTACCTAATTTTGTAGCAAATTACTCGCTAATTTTGTTAAAATCTGTCGCAAAGTTATCACAAATCCAAAGCTAACCGAGAAAATGTTAGAAGTAACTGGTCACTGGTGTGCGAAATCAGAACTCGCACAATTTCACCGGCAAGTGCACTGGGTTGTCAAAGTAATACCCCAGGTGAGTGAGGGTCGATCCCATAAGGATTGTTGGACTGAGTAAGCAATGGTTATCCTACAGGTCTTAGTCAGGTGAAATAGAGAAAGAGTTGTTGTTATTGTAGGCGCATGAAACAAGAAAGTAAAGAAAGCAATTAAAGATTAGTAAAGAAACAATATATAAAAATAGTTAAGGCTTTAGAGATGCTTATCCTTCTGAATTAATACTTCTTACTATCTAAAGTAACAATGAATGATTAATTCTTTGGCAAACTGTAAGTGATTAAAACCTGTCCATTCAGCAAATTAATCTCCTCCAATCCTACTCAAAACGCTACAGACAAGGTCAGATCTTGCATCGTTGAAGCCATGATGTTCATGTGACCCTTCATCTACGTCGTTAAAAGTCGTGACGTCCCTTCAGTGTTTCGTCTTCGTAGCCACTGACGCGCCATCGTATCTTTGTTTCCAACCCCATCATCTCCATCGTCTCACCATCTAGTGTGTTCCATCATCCTCCTTGTAAAAATGCAAGCCTAATACTTGCTTACTATTTAACAGGTTGTTTAACAATTTGTACTACAAAAAAAACACCCATTCAACCACACTTTTTTTAAGCTACATTTGAAAAGCGTAGCCTTTACAGTTTTTTCCGTGTTACCCTTTTATAAGAGAATAGAAAACACAATTGTGGCATGGTTTAAAAAGTGTAGCCTTAGATACAATAAAAATCACTAATCGTAGCCTTATGTTGATATCTATGGGTACACTTTTTGTACCAAAGAGAACACTTTTAAAAAGTAACGTTTTTGTTATATTTTGGGTGTGCTTCAAAAGTGATGCCTAATATATCTAGCCCAAATGATGACACTTAGGCTTGGTTTGGTAAAGCTTTTCGAAGAGGTATTTGTGATTTTTAAAAGCTCAAGCTCCTTATTTTGTGTTTGGTAAATCGAAAAGACCATGTGCTTGTGCTTGTAGCTTTTAAAAGATCGGGGATACTTTTGAAAGCACCTAAGATAGAGCTTCTCAAAGTTGGCTTCTGCTTTTCAAAATTTAAAAGTCTAATATAACCTCATATGTTAACTAATTTTCAAATTTAATGCTTACATTTATGTCTATTATAGTATTTTTAAATTTTAAAAGCTATTTTACCAAATGCAATTGATGTTGCTTGTGTTTATTAAAAGCTATTTTTAATTTGATTTACCAAACATAAATGCTGCAACTTTCAAAAAATCATATTTTAAAAGTTAACTTTTATAAGCTACCTTTGAAAAATAAAAGCTTTACCAAACTAAGCCTTAGTAAATTTTTCTTCCCCTTTCCTGCCAAAAGCACACACTACAGAATTATTTTTCCCCTTTCCCCCCTTTCGCCATCAGAATATCAGATCAAAGAAAGGTTTTGCCCCCCTCGCCTTCGCAATTCACCTTCGAATAGTTTAAAACCCTAACCCTAACACACCCACACACTCACACTCACTCACCATCACTCACCGCTGCCACCACGCCCCCTTTCACACATACACACCCCCCAGATCTAAGAAAAAGAGTGAACTAGAGGGAGCAGAGGAGGGACACGGAGATGAGAGGGTGCTAGCGAGAGAACAGAGAGTGAGAGGGGGTCACCGCCATAACTCCGCTGCAGCCGCCGCCATCACCGTCATGGAGTAGGGAGCTTGGAGGAGAGAGAGACGATTCGCATACGAGATGGAGAGAGAGGACAAAGACACGACGCAAGAGAGAAGGAGGCTGTTCCGCCGTGCACTGTGGTCGCTCCTGGGGTCGATTGAAGCCGCCGCCGCTGCTAGGACTTGCCGTGCTTTTGTCCTCACTTTCGGCTTCTACGATTACTTCCTGTCCGTACTCCTAACCTCTCTCTCTCTCTCTCTCTCTCTCCAACTTTCATTTTATTCTCATTTGAATTTCAATTTCAATTTCGATTCGATGTCTCTGCAGGCAACAATATATTTTAGAAGTTGTATTGGACTGGAAGAGAGGGAAGGGGAGGGTTTGAACTTTGAACTGTAATGATAAATTTAACTCACGAACACACCCTTAATGGCCCTTTGGGAAACAATTCCTATTGCAACAAATTTGAAGTCTATTAAAATAATCTGCCTACTTTTCATTCCTTTCTCTGAGATTTTCGTCTGTGGTTAACTCTAAAGAGCACATTGAATCATGATTGATTTAACTTATAGCTCATGCTGGAGAATTGAGGCAACTGGTTGGTGTTTATCTTATTGGTGCTGCATACATTACATGATTTGAGTTAAAAATTTTTACTGTTTGTAAGCTTGCTGTTTGAGTTAAAATTGTCATTGATATAATTATTGGTCGGATTAACTAGAAACGTGTAAAATGCTTTTACTTTGTTTTGTTAACATTGATCTAAGAAATCTTTGCATTATAGTTAGAATTTTGTTGGACCATATGCTTTATTTTAGGTACACAAGCTTTTTGGCAGTTGCTGTTGGAATTGTGCTCTTTCTTTTGGTGGATTTTTTGCTGTTCTAATATGTTTCTTTTTTGGGAGGTTCTTATTCTGATTTTTATGGTTTTAAATTTTTATAATTTCTATTTCTTCCTTTGTTAGAGTTTGATTTTTTATTTTACATTTTGCTTTATGATTTTGCATTTTGCTTCATCAGAGTTTGTTGATTTTCCTATATTTTGCTGATCGAATCCATATAATTGCCATAGTTTTTTTGCATGTGGTAGCTTTATCTGATCCATGTGGCATTGCTTACATTTTGCATTTCATGATTTGTTTGTATTTCTTCTTCTCTCTCTCTCTCTCTCTCTCTCTCCAACTTTCATTTCATTCTCATTTGAATTTCAATTTCAATTTCGATTCGATGTATCTGCAGGCAACAATATATTTTAGAAGTTGTATTGGACTGGAAGAGAGGGAAGGGGAGGGTTTGAACTTTGAACTGTAATGATAAATTTAACTCACGAACACACCCTTAATGGCCCTTTGGGAAACAATTCCTATTGCAACAAATTTGAAGTCTATTAAAATAATCTGCCTACTTTTCATTCCTTTCTCTGAGATTTTCGTCTGTGGTTAACTCTAAAGAGCACATTGAATCATGATTGATTTAACTTATAGCTCATGCTGGAGAATTGAGGCAACTGGTTGGTGTTTATCTTATTGGTGCTGCATACATTACATGATTTGAGTTAAAAATTTTTACTGTTTGTAAGCTTGCTGTTTGAGTTAAAATTGTCATTGATATAATTATTGGTCGGATTAACTAGAAACATGTAAAATACTTTTGCTTTGTTTTGTTAATATTGATCTAAGAAATCTTTGCCTTTTAAAAGAATTTTGTTTGATAATATATTTTATTTTAGATACACAAGCTTCTTGGTAGTTGTTGTTGGAATTGTGCTCTTTCTTTTGGTGAATTTTTTGCTATTCTAATATGTTCCTTTTTTTTGGGGGGAGTGCTTATTCTGATTTTTATGGTTTTAAATTTTTGTAATTTCCATTTCTTCCTTTGTTAGAATTTGCTTTTTGATTTTACATTTTGCTTTATGATTTTGCATATTGCTTCATCAGGGTTTGTTGATTTTCCTATATTTTGCTGATCGAATCCATATAATTGCCATAGTTTTTTTGCATGTGGTAGCTTTATCTGATCCATGTGGCATTGCTTACATTTTGCATTTCATGATTTGTTTGTATTTCTTCTTTAGTTGACTCCTATCCTTTCTTTCAAGTTCCAGTGATTGCTTCACGTGTTATAAGTTGTATATGATGCCATTGGAACTCTAGCTGAAGCTGTTGGTAGGGAGCTGAATCAGGTATGTTATTTTTAATAGCTTTTCATAGAAGGGTAAGCAACCTTCCCTACGTAGAAGTTTCTCTTTCTCTTTTCTTCTTAAGTTATTTTTCTTGCATTCTTTTGTGTCTAATGAATTTTCATATGAACTACTTTTTTCCTTGTTTTGCAGCCTGTTTATCTTGACATTCTCATGCCACCATTAATAGAGAAATGGTAGCAACTTTCAAATTCAAACAAAGATCTCTTTCCTCTCTTGGAATGCTTTATATCTATAGAACTTGTATGCACCCAACTTTTTCTTATGTTTTATCTGTTAGAAAATGTCTTATCTTGTCTATGATGTTATGTACTTTGAAAGCATTTATTTCACATTTCGATGTCTCGATATAGGTCCTCTTTTTTTTGTCAATTTTATAACTTCTACGGTATGCTTTGATTTCCAATTCTCACATGCATCTCTGAATATTTTCATGATTTGGTTGTAATAAATCAAAATAATTAAACTGGCAATGTTCAGTACTTCCCTTTCCTACTAGCATGATCCAAGCAACTTCGTAATTACAATCATTAGTTTAAGTTTCAGTTGCTTTGAATGTTGTGGCCACATTTAATTCATCTTAGTTGGTGCTATTTATGTTGATAATAAGAACCATTATTACACCTTTTTTTTTGTATACAAGGTTCTCTACTACAGTCAATTTAATGATATGATTTCTGCTGCATTTTATAATGACTTATTTCTCATACTAAAAGTTAAGCCAAGCAGCTGATATGTGTATTTCTGGTATTAGTTTAGGGTTCAGCTGAATGGTTGTATTTTTTCAATTATTTTACTAATGTACTATGTTATCTATACAGGAAATTTCTAAGGTAAAAGAGGCTATTTCAATAGCAAATAATCCATGCTGGTCTATTGGAGAACTTGCAATTATGGTATGTTAATGTTATGTGCTACACTCTGATTAAATTTTGTAGAACTGTATTGTGGCTGAAATCTAATTGGCTTAGTCAGAGTTATGTGTATAATGTAATTTTAAACTATTAGTTTCAAAAGCCAATTAGGACAAATGGCTCTGCTTTTTGTTATAGCTATTTGGCTGTTATCTTTTAATTTTCCACTTATGTATTTTTGTCTTATGAAATTTTATAACAAGATTGTTTTAGTTCTGGAGAGTATTTCGGTTTATTTATATATTTAATTGGAATCTTTTAGATGGTTGGGATTTTCTAGGTCTTGTCAGAGTTCTATGCATTCACTAAATTTTCTATGATATACGACAAATTTTGGAAAGCATGTTATTTATCTAAACTGACAAAGAGTTGAATGGCACTCTTGTTAGACAATAGGCTTTGGATATCTTTAAATAAATATTATTGCTCTAGCTCCTTGTTTTGGAATAGATTCCTATAACTTGGCATTGGAGTCTCAGCTCAAATATTCTACAGATTTTGTTATCTGATATTTATGTCTATGTGGTTTCTTTTTTCCACCATGAGTCTTTTTTCGACCATGAGTTTCCATTTTTTGTTTTTGATGTTCGGTTATTAGAGTGAATAGCTTTTGACATAAACTTATTCTTTTCTATTTTCTCCCCTCATGTGAGAGTTGAACAGATTCAAGAAAAGAAGATCAAGAAAAGTTCTGACATGAATGTTGACCATTTGAAAGCAGTGAGAAATGGCTATAGTTCAAGTAATTCCAGTAGCTCCATTCCTTACCTTGCAAATGGAGGCATGCCTTCACTAAAATTACCTGTAGTAGTTGTACTTTGGTCTTTCAGTTGATTTTTTCCTCCTCACATTTCTATCTTGAGGGTAAAACTTTAATGTGATGTTTCTCCGTGAACAAGAATTTGATGTATTAATTATTAACTGAAAATAAGAGACAAAGCTATGCAAGGTTTACTACAGATTTGGTTCTTGGCTGAATAAGTTACAACTGTCTTTACATCTATATTTTATTTACAGATAATTTTTATTATTTAAAGAAATTATTTAGTATAATTATTACAGAAAAATTAGCGACATACTCGCTGTTGATGATGGTGATAAATTAAAGACACTATTGTGACTGGAAAATTTATGAGATATTTATCGATTTGTTACTAGTTTAAAAGAAAATTGCGATGACATTTTGCGATAGTATTGCAACTAATTGACTATATATTATTTTCTAGCAAGTTAGCGACTACCTCATAACTCTACTTTCTCATTTAGAATAGTTTTGGTTTAGCGACAACATTCCTACAAATTTGATTAAGAATTTTCAAAGATTAGCTATAGATTTGCTACAAAATGTGACAAATTTGCAATCAAATTAGCGGACAACTTGCGATGAGTTAGGTTCGGAAAAATTCCTCGCTAATTAGCGTCAACTAAGCTTTCTATTTTGTCTACGAAGTTAGTTTGCATTTAGCGATGAGTCTGCTGTAGTAGAGTTTGTCGCTAATTAGCGACTATCATTTAGTCTATTTCTTCTATGGAATTAGTTTTTTCTTTAGTGATGGATTTACGACTATCTATTCGGTAGCTAAAAAACTTTCCGATGAAATAGCGACTGTTGTATTTGCCTCACTGATCTGCGACTTGTAATTAGCGAGGAAAGCATTAGTTGCTAGGCGGTAGCTAATCTGTCACAGATTATATTTTGCGTCAGATTAGCGATGATTTTACGACTCTTTTCGTGGTAGCTAATCGGCCATATTCTTGTAGTATTAATTCTTGTTAGTCTATATGTATTCTTCTTATGTCCTCATAAAAAATAAAAAAATAAAAAATATACTTCTTCGTCTTTATTTTTTTTTTTTGGTATGTGTCTTTGTTTTGGTTCCTTTGCATATCACCAAAAAAATGAGCCACGTATCGTCAATTTTTTCTTATTATAGTTTTGTTTTTTTTTCTGAGTGATTTACTTTTGTTTCTCAATTTATTTTCCCTCTTAAGATACCCTAGTTTATATGGGGATGATGCAAAGGGCCATTCAACACTTAACTAATCGCTTGAATGAATTGGAAGAATGGAGACAGAAGGTGACACAGACATTATCCAAAAGTACTAAACATGAAAATTTCAGGAGTCGGCATCAGAATCATGTACAATATGATGATGACTTTGATGGAGTTACAACACCTTGACACAAAAGTTAAGATAGCAACATCAATGCCATTAAGATACAAATACCACCATTCAAAGGGAGAAATGATCCTAAAGTTTATTTGGAGTGGGAATGTAAGGTGGAAAAAATTTTTGCTTGTCATAATTACTTAGAGGCAAAAAAAGGTTCGTTTGGCAGCAATTGCATTTTCTGATTATACCTTGCTTTGGTGAGATGAACTAGTGAAGACAAGATGGCGAAATGATAATCACCCGAGAGAGACTTGGGATCATATAAAGCGCCTCATGAAGAAGAGATTTGTGCCTTCGTACTACTACAAAAAAGTGCATCAAAGGTTACATCAGTTGACTTAAGGCTCAATGTATGTTGAAGACTGCCATAAGAAAATAGAGATGCTTATGATCACTACCAACATAGAAGAGGATACCGAGATTACTATGGCACGATTTATAGGTGGTTTGAATAGAGCGATTACTGATGTGGTAGAGTTACATCATTATCTGGAGATGGAGGAGTTAGTTAGCATGGCAATGAAGGTGAAAAGACAATAACAAAGAAGAGCACCAAAGGGATTATCTCATGCTAATCCAAATTAGGTTCACATAGTCTCGTAGTGATGACACAACAAAGACTAAGGGTGCTAAATTCAAGGAGAAGTTGCTTAATGCTACAAAAGAGAGAGGTAATTTTAACTCTTCATCTTCTGCTACGTCTAGGCACAGAGATATTAAATGCTTCAAGTGTCATGGTTTGGGTCATTATGCTAGTGATTGCCCGAATAGGAGGATGATGTTTATTAGAGGGGGTGATATTGTGTCTGATTCTGATCAAGGTGATGACTTTGATTATAATAGTATGCTACCATTGGAAATTATTCTGATGGTAATGTTGAGTATGCAGTTCATGGTGAATCTCTTATTATTAGACGTGCTTTAAATTTGCAGGTGAAAGAAGATAGCCCAAAGCAATGCCAAAATCTTTTTCATACTAAATGCTTAGTTGGTAAAAAGGTGTGTAGTCTGATTATTGATGAAGGGAGTTGGACCAATGTGGCTAGTACACTTATGGTAGAGAAATTGGGATTGACATGTGTTCAACATCCTAAACCATATACGTTGCAGTGGTTGAGTGACAGTGGTGAGAAAAAGGTTGACAAGCAAGTGATAATTGCATTCTCTATTAGGATGTATGTTCATGAGGTATTGCGTGATGTGGTGCTAATGCAAGCTTGTCATTTATTATTGGGGAGACCTTGGCTGTTTGACGTCGAGCATTCCATGATGGTTACACGAATCGGTTCTCGTTTGATTTTAAGGTCGTAAGATCAATCTTGCTCCTTTATTACCAAAGGAGGTTTACCTTGACCAATTGAAGCTTCAACATGTACCAAGAAAAAATGGTATGTAAGGTAAAAGAAAAATCTGTACGAAAGATACCATGAAAGAAAAGAATATAGTAAAAAGGCCCAAAGGTGAGTGAAAAAAAAAGAGTGCGCATCATGAGAATAGTACAAATATAGAGAAAAATGAGAGAGTTGAGAGAAAATTCTGTTTCTTTGAAAAAGAGAAAGATTTAAAGAGTTCTTCAGTAGGCAAGAGAGCTATGATTATGGTTCAGATTCGAGGAACCTTATCCTCTTACACTAAACCTAACCCAAATTTGCCAAATAATTTTGTCTCTTCATTGTATGAATTTTCAGATGTCTTTCCTACCAATGTGTCAAGTGGTTTGCCTCTTGGTGCACGAAATTGTGATTCACACTTTTCACAACTCCGCACAACTAACCAGCAAGTGCACTAGGTCGTCCAAGTAATACCTTACGTGAGTAAGGGTCGATCCCACGGAGATCGTTGGCTTGAAGCAATCTATGGTTATCTTGTAAATCTTAGTCAGGAGATTAATTATGATTATCAGTTCGAATTGCGAAAAATAAAAGAGCATGAAATAAATACTTGTTGTGCAGTAATTGAGAATATGTTGGAGTTTTGGAGATGCTTTGTCTTCTGAATCTCTACTTTCCCCCTATCTTCTTCTTCACGCACGCAAGGTTCCTCCTATGGCAAGCTGTGTGTTGGTGGATCACCGTTGTCAATGGCTACCATCCGTCCTCTCAGTGAAAATGGTCCAGGTGCGCTGTCACCGCACGGCTAATCATCTGTTGGTTCTCACTCATGCTGGAATAGGATCCATTGATCCTTTTGCGTTTGTCACTACGCCCAACCCTTGTGAGTTTGAAGCTCGTCACAGTCATTCAATCCCTAAATCCTACTCAGAATACCACAGACAAGGTTTAGACTTTCCGGATTCTCACGAATGCTGCCAATGGATTCTAGCTTATACCACGAAGATTCTGATTAAGGAACCCAAGAGATACTCATTCAATCGAAGGTAGAACGGAAGTGGTTGTCAGGCACGCGTTCATAGATTGAGAATGGTGATGAGTGTCACGGATCATCACATTCCTCATATTGAAGTGCGAATGAACATCTTAGATAGAAACAAGCGTGTTTGAATAGAAAACAGAAATAATTGCATTAATTCATCGAGACACAGCAGAGCTCCTCACCCCCAACAATGGAGTTTAGAGACTCATGCCGTAGAGATACAATGTCAAAATGTGAAAAATGTCATGAAGTACAAAATAAATCTCTAAAAGTTGTTTAAATACTAAACTAGTAACCTAGGTTTACAGAAAATGAATAAGCTATGATAGATAGTGAAGAAATCCACTTTTGGGGCCCACTTGGTATGTGCTGGGGCTGAGACTTGAGCTTTACACGTGCCTAGGCTGTTTCTGGAGTTAAACGCCAGGTTGTAACCTATTTTGGGCGTTTGACTCCAACTTGTAACCTGTTTCTGGCGTTTAACGCCAGAATGCAAC
Organism: Arachis ipaensis; assembly: GCF_000816755.2. NCBI lineage: Eukaryota > Viridiplantae > Streptophyta > Magnoliopsida > Fabales > Fabaceae > Arachis > Arachis ipaensis. Next base: position 89,028,883 of record NC_029788.2, on the reverse strand, counting down.
ATGAAACTGGTGTTGAACGCCAGTTTACGTCATTTATCCTTGAGCAAAGTATGGACTATTATATATTACTGGAAAGCCATGGATGTCTACTTTCCAAAGCAATTGAGAGCGCGCCATTTGGACTCCTTTAGCTCCAAAAAATCCTTTCCGAGTGCAGGGAGGTCAGAATCCAACAGCATCAGCAGTCCTTTTTCAGCCTGAATCAGATTTTTACTCAGCTCCCTCAATTTTAGTCAGAAAATACCTGAAATTACAGAAAAACACACAAACTCATAGTAAAGTCCAGAAATATGAATTTTGCCTAGAAACTAATAAAAATATACTAAAAACTAACTAAAACATACTAAAAACTACATGAAATTACCCTCAAAAAGCGTATAAAATATCCGCTCATCACAACACCAAACTTAAACTGTTGCTTGTCCCCAAGAAACTAGACAAATAAAATAGGATGAAAAGAAATCAAGAAGCAATAATCTCAGAGTTTTAAGTGAAGCTCAGATTCTAATCAGATGAGCGGGACTAGTAGCTTTTTGCTTCCGAACAGTTTTGGCATCTCACTTTATCCTTTGAAATTCAGAATGATTGGCATCTATAGGAAATCAGAATTCAGATAGTATTATTGATTCTCCTAGTTTAGTATGTTGATTCTTGAATACAGCTACTTTATCAGTCTTGGCCATGGCCCTAAGCACCTTGTTTTCCAGTATTACCACCGGATACATAAATGCCACAGACACATAGTTGGGTGAACCTTTTCAGATTGTGACTCAGCTTTGCTAAAGTCCCCAATTAGAGGTGTCCAGGGTTCTTAAGCACACTCTGTTTTTGCTTTGGATCTTGACTCTAACCGCTCAGTCTCAAATTTTCACTTGACACCTTTACGCCACAAGCACATGGTTAGGGACAGCTTAGTTTAGCCGCTTAGGCCAGGATTTTATTCCTTTAGGCCCTCCTATCCACTGATGCTCAAAGCCTTGGATCCTTTTTACCCTTGCTTTTTGGTTTTAAGGGCTATTGGCTTTTTCTACTGCTCCTTCTCTCTTCTCTTTTTTTTGCTGCTTTTTCTTGCTTTAAGAATCAATTTCATGATTTTTCATATCATCAATAACATTTCTCTTGCTCATCATTCTTTTAGGAGCCAACAATTTTAACATTCATAAAATTCAATATAAAAAACATGCACTATTCATGCATTCATTTAGAAGTCAAAAAGCATTGCCACCACATATAATTAATTAGAATTTTCCTTATTAAAAACTCGGAAAAAAGATCTTGCCTCCTTATTCTAAAAATCTGCTATTTTATTCATGTTTCATGATGACGAGAAAAATAAATTATAGCTTAATTGGAGATAAAATCAAAATATAGATACTAATTACTACTACTCATATATAACTTCTAAGGTAAATTTCTAATAAGAACAATTATCACAGAGTTAAGGCTAAGATTAGAACTCAACAACCTTGAATTTGGGATGTGGATGCCTCTTTAGTCTGTGGAGTGCTTGGCCCTTCAAGAGATAGCTTCTGGCGCTTCAATTCCTTCAGTTCATGCCCTTGCTCTTCTTGTTCTCTAAGTAGTTTGCAGAGTATGCTGTTTTAATTTTGCTGTTCTTCCTTCAGTTGATCCACAGCTTCTTGCAACTTGGTGACAGATGCTTCTAGGCGCTCCTAGTATTCAATTTGAGGGATTTTTGGGAGGAACTCCTGTGCTCTCCTCTTGATGGGGTCGTCCTGCACTTGTTGTCCTTCCATAGACTTTTTGGTGATTGGTAGCTCAACTGGGATGTACTCATCTACTCCCATTTTTATCCCAGCATCTTTACATAACAGAGAGACCAAGCTTGGGTAAGCCAATCTGGCATATTTGGAGTTCTTGTTTGCAATTTTGTAAATCTCACAAGCAATCAGCTGATGAACTTCTACTTCTTTTTTCAGCATAATGCAATGAATCATTACTGCTCTTCTGATGGTGACTTCAGAGCGATTGCTAGTGGGCAGTATAGAGCGCCCAATGAAGTCCAGCCAGCCTCTGGCGACTGGTTTGAGATCTCCTCTTTTGAGTTGGTTTGGGGCACCCTTTGTGTTGGTTGTCCATTTGGCTCTAGGGAGACATATGTCCTCTAGGATTTTGTCCAAGCTCAGGTTTGATCTCATCATTCTCCTATTAAAGGAGTCTGGGTCATCTTGCAGTTGAGGCAGCTTGAAGATCTCCCTTATTTTGTCAGGGTGGGTGTGAACAATCTTCCCTCTGACCAGAGTTCTATAGTCATAGAATGCGGTTCCCGCTATTCTCTGCCTGTCCGTCTGCCACAGATTTGCATAGAATTCCTGAACCATGTTTCTTCCCACCTTTGTTTCAGGATTAGCTAGGACTTCCCAGCTCCTGTTTCGAATTTGCTCTTGGATCTCTGGGTATTCGTCTTCTCTCATATCAAATTTAACTTCCGGGATCACTGACCTTAGTCTTATTATTTTGTAGTAATGGTCTGAATGTTCTTTGGTTAATAACTTCCCTTGATTCTAAAGTGGTTTTGGAATATTCTCTTTCTTTCCTCTTGAGTTGGTTTGTTTTCCCTTAGGAGCCATGATCTTAGTGGGTATTGGCTTAGTGATCACGGATAGACACACCAAAATTAGAGGTTTGCTTGTCCTCAATCAAAAGAAAGGAAAGAAGTGGGATATGAGGAGAGCCAAGCCGAATTGTGAAGGTGGGGGGAAGGCCAAACTAGGATTTAAAGGGAGGGGTGGGTTTTCAAAATTTTTGAAGAAGATATGATAAAAGATATGATTTGTAAAAGATAAGTATGATAGGAAAAGGATGCACTTTAAAATTTAAAAGATATGAATATTATGAAAGATATTTGAGAGAGATAGCTTTGTTTTGAAAAAAGATGTTGTGAAGATTTGAAAAAGATATTGATGAGTTGAAAAGATTTTAGAGGGAAAAGAGATAGATTTGTTTTGAAAAGGATTTGAAAAGAATTTGAAGAGGATTAAAGAAAAAGGGTTTATGAATTAAGATACATTTGATATCTTTTGAAAAAGGATTTGAAAATTTAGGATTTGTAAGAAATCATGAATTGAAACATGAAAATTGAAAAAAATTTGAAGTGAAAACGAAATTGCCTACTCCCCACAATCCTGGCATTAAATGCCCAACTGCTGCATGTTTTGGGCGTTTAACGCCCAGTTGGTGCTTGGTCTGGGCGCTTAACGCCCAGCTGTTGCTTCTAGCTGGCGTTAAACGCCAGAAACGCCTTTGTTACTGGGCATTTTTCTGAACGCCCAGGATGCTGTAAATCTGGCATTAAACACCCAGAAGCTGCTTCTTTCTGGCGTTTAACGCCCAGATGGCTATCTCTACTGGCGTTAAACGCCCAGTAGATGCTCCTTTTGGGCGTTTAACGCCCAATTGTCCCTCTTACTGGCGTTTTCTTGCCAGTGAGCTCCTTTTCCCTGTTTTGTGCTCTGAATCCTTCTGTGACCCTGTGAACTTATGCAATTGATTCTTTACCTTATTAATATTAAACTTATATACTTTAAAAATAAATAAAATGAAGAATAGAATAAAATAAAATAACAGAAAGAGTTTTGCTAATGGCTGGGTTGCCTCCCAGCAAGCGCTTCTTTATTGTCTTTAGCTGGACCTTGCTGAGCTTTTTAATCTAGCCTCAGCCTTGAGCATTCTTGCTCAACATTGCCTTCAAGATAATGCTTGATTCTCTGTCCATTAACAATGAACTTCTTATTAGAATCAATGTCTTAAAGCTCCACATAGCCATATGGTGACACACTTGTAATCACATATGGTCCCCTCCACCGGGATTTCAGTTTCCCGGGAAATAGCCTGAGCCTAGAGTTAAATAGCAGAACCTTCTATCCTGGTTCAAAGACTCTAGATGACAGCTTTCTGTCATGCCATCTTTTTGCTTTCTCTTTGTAAAGCTTGGCATTTTCGAAAGCAGTGAGTCTGAATTCCTCTAGCTCATTCAGCTGGAGCAATCTTTTTTCTCCAGCTAATTTGGTATCAAAGTTTAGGAATCTGGTTGCCCAGTAGGCTTTGTATTCCAGTTCCACGGGTAGATGACAGGCCTTACCATACACAAGCTGGTATGGAGAGGTCCCTATAGGAGTCTTGGATGCTGTTCTGTAGGCCCACAGAGCATCATCCAAGTTTCTTGCCTAATCCTTTCTACGGGTACTTACAGTCCATTCTAGGATTCTTTTCAGTTCTCTGTTAGAGACTTCAGCTTGCCCATTTGTCTGTGGATGATATGGAATTGCTACTTTGTGGCTGATTCCATACCGGACTATGGCAGAGTAAAGCTGTTTGTTGCAGAAGTGGGTGCTCCCATCACTGATTAGTACTCTAGGGACACCAAACCTACTGAAGATATATTTCTGGAGGAACTTCAGCACTGTCTTAGTATCATTAGTGGGTGTGGCAACAGCCTCTACCCATTTGGATACATAGTCCACTGCAACCAGAATATAAGTGTTTGAGTATGATGGTGGGAAAGGCCCCATGAAGTCAATACCCCATACATCAAACAACTCAATCTCCAAGATTCCTTGTTGAGGCATGGCGTAACCATGAGGCAGATTACCAGCTCTCTAGCAACTGTCACAGTTACGTACAAACTCTCGGGAATCTCTATAAAGAGTAGGCCAGTAGAAGCCACATTGGAGGACCTTGGTGGCTGTTCGCTCACTTCCGAAGTGGCCTCCATATTGTGACCCATGGCAATGCCATAAGATCTTTCGTGCTTCTTCTCTTGGCACACACCTTCGGATTATTCCGTCTGCACATCTCTTAAAGAGATAGGGTTCATCCCACAAGTAGTACTTTGCATCAGTAATTAATTTTTTCTTTTGTTGCCTGCTGTACTCCTTGGGTATAAACCTTGCAGCTTTATAGTTTGCAATGTCTGCAAACCATGGTGTTACCTGAATGGCGAACAAATGCTTATCCGGAAAGGTTTCAGAGATCTCAATAGAGGGAAAGGACACCCCTTCTACTGGCTCTATCCGGGATAGATGATCAGCCACTTGGTTTTCTGTCCCTTTTCTGTCTCTTATTTCTATATCAAACTCTTGCAGAAGCAACACCCATCTTATGAGCCTGGGTTTTGAATCCTGCTTTGTAAGTAGATATTTAAGAGCAGCATGGTCAGTGTACACAATCACTTTTGATCCTACCAAGTATGATCTAAACTTATCAATGGCATAAACCACTGCAAGCAATTCTTTTTCTATGGTTGTGTAATTTTTCTGGGCATCATTTAAAATATGGCAGCCATAATAAATGACATGCAGAAGCTTATCATGCCTCTGCCCCAGTACTGCACCAATGGCATGGTCACTGGCATCACACATTAGTTCAAATGGTAATGTCCAGTCTGGTGCAGAAATAACTGGTGCTGTGACCAGCTTAGCTTTCAGAGTTTCAAACGTCTGCAGACACTCTATGTCAAACACAAATGGCATGTCAGCAGCTAGCAGATTGCTCAGAGGTTTTGCAATTTTTGAAAAATCCTTTATAAACTTCCTATAGAATCCTGCATGCCCCAGAAAGCTTCTGATTGCCTTAACATTGGCAGGTGGTGGTAATTTTTCAATTACTTCCACTTTAGCTTGATCCACCTCTATCCCCTTATTTGAAATTTTATGCCCAAGGAGAATCCCTTCAGTCACCATAAAGTGACATTTTCCCAATTTAAAACCAGGTTAGTCTCTTGGCGTCTTTTCAGAACTAGTGTCAGGTGATCAAGACAGGAGCTAAATGAGTCTCCATATACTGAGAAGTCATCCACGAAGACTTCCAGAAATTTTTCCACCATATCAGAGAAAATAGAGAGCATGCATCTCTGAAAGGTTGCAGGTGCATTACATAGCCCAAATGGCATCCTCCTATAGACAAATACTCCAGATGGACATGTGAATGCTGTTTTCTCTTGATCCTAGAGATCTACTGCAATTTGGTTGTAACCTGAATAACCATCCAAAAAGTAGTGATAATCATGACCTGCTAGTCTTTCTAGCATCTGATCTATGAATGGTAAAGGAAAATGATCCTTTCTGGTGGCTGTATTGAGCCTTCTGTCAGCAAGTTGGAGACATATCCGAGTTGGTTTGACTTCTTCAGTTAAACCAAGCTTTCTGATAGTGGATGCAGGTATTAGGTTGATGCTTGCCCCAAGATCACATAAAGCTGTCTTAGTGCAATCACCCTCTAATATGCATGGTATCATAAAGCTCCCGGGATCCTTAAGCTTTTCTGGGAAGCTTTTCAGAATGACTGCACTGCATTCTTCAGTGAGGAGAACTCTTTCAGTTTCTCTCCAATCCTTCTTATGACTCAAGATCTCTTTCATGAACTTGGCATAAGAAGGTATTTGCTCAAGTGCCTCTGCAAACGGAATCTTTATTTCAAGAGTCCTGAGATAGTCTGCAAAGCGAGCAAATTGCTTATCCTACTCCTCCTGGCAGAGTTTTTAAGGATAAGGTATCTTGGCTTTGTATTCCTCAACCTTAGTTGCTGCAGGTTTATTTCCTACAGAGATGGTTGGAGAAGCCTTTTTAGAGGGATTCCTATCAGCACTTGTGTGTGTCTGTTCCCTCACTGGCGTTTGGATGCCAGGGTTAGAAGCTTGATTGGCGTTGGACGCCAGCTTCTTACCTGTTTCTGGCGTTTGAATGCCAGAGCTGAGCTTCCATTGGCCGTTTAACGCCAGCTCCTTGCCTGTTCTGGCGTTTGAATGCCAGAATTGTTCCTCTCTGGTCTCTTACTGTCCTCAGAGGGATTTTGGATGATATTTTGCTCATCCTCTGTCAGTTGTTCTTTCCTTGGCTTTCTGCTGCTCTGAAGTGAGGTATTTAATGTTTTCCCACTTCTTAATTGAACTGCCTGGCACTCTTCTGTTATCTGCTTTGATAACTGCTGTTTTGTCTGATTCAATTGTGCCTCCATATTTTTATTAACATTTTTAGTGTCTTGTAGCATCTCTTTGAATTTTGTTAGCTGTTTTGTTAGAAAGCACAATTGTTGATTGAGTTCAGCAACTTGTTCTTATTGAAGTAGAACAAACCAAATTATTAAGATAAATAAAAATAATAAGATAAAATAAAATAAAATAATTAGAAATTTAAAATGTAAATTTCGAAAACCAAGGAAAAAATAAATTTGAAAATGAGAATAATTGCTTAATTGAAAGATTTGAAAAACTCTGTATATGATTTTTGAAAAAGATTTTGAATTTTGAAAGGATTTGATTTTAAAATAAAAATCTAAATTTTTAAAAGTAATTTTCGAAAATTAAATTTAAAATAAAGAGAAAAGATATTTTTGAATTTAATGAGGAAAGAGAAAAACAATAAAATGACACAGGACTAAAAGTTTTTAGATCTAATGCTCCTTATTTTCGAAAATCTTGGAGGGAAAACACCAAGGAACACCAAACTTAAAAATTTTAAGATCAAAACACAAGGAAGACTCAAGAACACTCTAAAGACTCACAGGAACAACAAGAACATGAAGAAAGGACACCAAACTTAAAATTTTTTAGAAAACCAAAATAAAATTTTTGAAAACTAAAGAAAAGTTAACAGGAGAACACCAAACTTAAAGTTTGGCACAAGATTTATTCAAAGAAAAATTATTTTTGAAAAAGTTTTAAAAAGAAGATAGCCAATTACTAAGAACATAAGCACAACGCTCTAGCCAATTGAGCTATAAATTTAACGTGTTTTAATAAGGTATTTAATAATAAATATTTTTTTATACTAATAATTCGAAAATACACAAGAAAAATGAGAAAAATCACAAAACAAGGAAAACTAAAGATAAAACAAGGGAAATAAACAAGAACAACTTGAAGATTAAGAAAGAACAATGAACACAAATTCAAAAATTTAAAAGAAATAAAAAAAACATGCAATTGACACCAAACTTAAAATATGAAACTAAACTCAAACAGAAAAACTCAATTATCAGTTTATAACATTTTCGAAAAATTTAAAAAAAAAAGAAAATAAGGATTTAAAAAAAATTTCAACCAAAAACAATAATAGAAGACTCTAAACCAAAACGAAAAATTTTCCTAATCTAAGCAACAAAATAAACTGTCAGTTGTCCAAACTCAAACAATCCTGGGCAACGGCGCCAAAAACTTGGTGCACGAAATTGTGATTCACACTTTTCACAACTCCGCACAACTAACCAGCAAGTGCACTGGGTCGTCCAAGTAATACCTTATGTGAGTAAGGGTCGATCCCACGGAGATTGTTGGCTTGAAGCAATCTATGGTTATCTTGTAAATTTTAGTCAGGAGATTAATTATGATTATCAGTTCGAATTGCGAAAAATAAAAGAGCATGAAATAAATACTTGTTATGCAGTAATTGAGAATATGTTGGAGTTTTGGAGATGCTTTGTCTTTTGAATCTCTGCTTTCCCCCTGTCTTCTTCTTCACGCACGCAAGGTTCCTCCTATGGCAAGCTGTGTGTTGGTGGATCACCGTTGTCAACGGCTACCATCCGTCCTCTCAGTGAAAATGGTCCAGGTGCGCTGTCACCGCACAGCTAATCATCTGTTGGTTCTCACTCATCCTGGAATAGGATCCATTGATCCTTTTGCGTCTGTCACTACGCCCAACCCTTGTGATTTTGAAGCTCATCACAGTCATTCAATCCCTAAATCCTACTCGGAATACCACAGACAAGGTTTAGACTTTCTGGATTCTCACAAATGCTGCCAATGGATTCTAGCTTACACCACGAAGATTCTGATTAAGGATCCCAAGAGATACTCATTCAATCGAAGGTTGAACAGAAGTGGTTGTTAGGCACGCGTTCATAGATTGAGAATGGTGATGAGTGTCACGGATCATCACATTCCTCATATTGAAGTGCGAATGAACATCTTAGATAGAAACAAGCGTGTTTGAATAGAAAACAGAAATAATTGCATTAATTCATCGAGACACAGCAGAGCTCCTCACCCCCAACAATGGAGTTTAGAGACTCATGTCGTAGAGATACAGTGTCAAAATGTGAAAAATGTCATGAAGTGCAAAATAAATCTCTAAAAGTTATTTAAATACTAAACTAGTAACCTAGGTTTACAGAAAATGAATAAGCTATGATAGATAGTGCAAAAATCCACTTCTGGGGCCCACTTGGTGTGTGCTGGGGCTGAGACTTGAGCTTTACACGTGCCTAGGCTGTTTCTGGAGTTAAACGCCAGGTTGTAACCTGTTTTGGGCATTTAACTCCAACTTGTAACCTGTTTCTGGCGTTTAACGCCAGAATACAACATGGAACTGGTGTTGAACGCCAGTTTACGTCATTTATTCTTGAGCAAAGTATGGACTATTATATATTGCTGGAAAGCCCTGGATGTCTACTTTCCAACGCAATTGAGAGCACGCCATTTGGACTCTTGTAGCTCCAAAAAATTTATTCCAAGTGCAGGGAGGTCAGAATCCAACAGCATCAGCAGTCCTTTTTCAGCCTGAATCAGATTTTTGCTCAGCTCCCTCAATTTTAGCCAGAAAATACCTGAAATTAAAAAAAAACACACAAACTCATAGTATAGTATAGAAATATAAATTTTGCCTAGAAACTAATAAAAATAGACTAAAAACTAACTAAAACATACTAAAAACTACATGAAATTACCCTCAAAAAGCGTATAAAATATCCGCTCATCACCTCTATTACGAGGGATTGAGCATCAAATTGATTTTATTCTTGGCATTCCTAATAGACCAAACTATAGGAGTAACTCTGAGAAGACAAAGGAGCTTCAAAGGCAAGTAAAAAAATTACTAGCCAAAGATCATATCAGGGAGAGTATGAACCCTTGTGCTATACCAGTTTTATTGGTTCCAAAGAAGGATGGTACTTGGCAGATGTGTGTAGATTATTGTGCAGTCAATAAGATTACGTAAAGTATTATTGTCCTATCCCTAGGTTAGATGACATGCTTGATGAATTACATGGTGCATGCATATTCACTAAAATGGATTTAAAAAGTGGGTATTATTAAATTAGAATAAAATTAGGAGATGAATGAAAGACTGTATTCAAAACAAAATATGGATTAGATGAATGGTTAGTGCTTTTTGGGTTAACTAATACACCTAATACTTTTATACGTCTAATGAACCATATTTTGCGAGATCTTTTGGGTAAATTTGTTGTTGTTTATTTTGATGATTTTTCATTTATAGCACTTGTTTGGATGACAACATGTCACATGTTTCAGCTATTTTGGAAGTACTTCAAAAAAAGTATTTATATGCCAATCTTAAAAGGTGCACATTTTGTATTGATAGAGGTTTGTTTCTTGATTTTTTTGTGAGTGCGAGTGGAATTGAGGTTGGTGAGGGAAAGGGGAAGGCTATTCGAGAATGGCCAATACCTAAGAATGCTTCTGAGGTAAGAAGTTTTCACAGTTTAGCTGGGTTTTACAAGAGATCAGAGGTTATCAAAAATGATATTGGTTTTAAATGGGAAAAGGAACAAGAAATTGCATTTCATACCCTAAAAGATTATTTGTGTTCTACCCATATTCTTGTTTTACCTAACTTTGATAATACCTTTGAGATCAAATGTGATACTTTTGGGATTGGTATCGGTGCTGTTTTGATGCAGGAAAAGTTAGCCGTTGCATACTTTAGTGAAAAGTTGAACTTAACTCAATGCAAATATTCAACTTATAACAAAAAATTGTACGCCTTAGTTCTAGCATTGAAGGTTTTGCAACATTACCTGCTACCTAAAGAGTTCGTGATTCACATACATCATGAATCTTTGAAGTACTTAAAAGGACAAGGTAAGCTCAACAAGACATGCTAAATGGGTAAAATTTATTGAGACTTTTTCATATGTGATTGTCTTTAAACAACATAAAGGGAATGTTGTTACTGATGCTTTATTTAGGAGGTATATTTTGATTACTACGCTTACTTCCAAGTTGTTGCGATTTGAGTTTTTAAAAGAGTTGTATGTAACTAATTCTAATTTTTCTGCTATTTATGCTTTTTGTGAACATGGTGCATTTTAACAAACTTTGTAGACATGAAGATTTTTTGTTTTGTGGTAATAGAATTTGTGTGTCTGCTTGTTTTGTTAGGGATTTACTTGTTCTGAAGTCACATATTGGGATTTGATGGGTCATTTTGGTATGCGTAAGACTTTGGATATATTGTCTAAACATTTTTACTGGCTCTACATGCGTAGGGATGTTCAAAAATTGTGCTAAATGTATTGCATGTAAAAAACCTAAATCTAAGTCATTACCACATAGTTTGTATACTCCCTTAACAGTTCCTATGCATCCGTAGGTTGATATTTTCATGGATTTTGTTCTTGGTTTGCTCAAACTAAAAAAGGTATAGATAACATTTTTGTTGTGGTAGACAGGTTTAGTAAAATAACTCATTTCATTGTATGTCATAAAACTGATGATGTATAAAATATTGTTGATTTGTTCTTGATGAGCCAAAAACTTGATACGCTCGAAATTTGGCAAGTGCACCAAATCACTTTCAATTAATACCATGGTGTATGAATATTTTTCCCATGAGGATTAAAGGAATGAGCATGCAACTCTTGATTGAATCTTTCTAATTAGATCAATCGAACCTTTGCAAGAGGAAGAATGTGAATCTTGAAATAATAAAGAACAGTGAAGGAGAGTGTTTGGTGTGAATGAATGAATGCTTAGGAATTTAAGAAAAGAAATAGTGAATAAAGAATGTTAAAGACTTTGGAGATGTCTACTTTCAGAAAAGAAAATCCTCATATTTCTTTACTTTGATTCATGCAAGATACTTTTACGATAAATTATATATAATCAAATTCAAATTTCTTGGCAATTTAATTTCTCTTTAACTTATTTAATCACCAATTCTTTGGTCAACTAATTAAGAAAAGAGTTTAAGCACAATTATGATTTCACACCGCAGAACTTTCAAAATACTATTCCTAGTCAAGTTGAAAAATTATGAGAAAGAGTTTCAAGCTAGTTCTGCTATTAAATTTTCCCAACTAATGATAGTATCTAAGATAGAATTAGGATATTTTTCAATACTTCTAACCATTAAAGATGAAGAATGAGACTCAATATTGAGTAAGTATCAATTTATAAATCAAAATAAAAGAAACAATCACATTAACAATCCATGAAAATTCAAACAGAGCTCCTAACCTCTAACAGAGGAGCTTTAGTTACTCATGATAAAGAAAACAAACTAAAACTAATGAATGAGATGCTGAATGAATCCAATGATCCTGAGTTAATGATCGGGATCCGAGGATCCTAGATGATCTCTGTGAACCACCATTCACTTATTTATATTCTAAACTTAATCTTATCTTTCGAAGAAGAATAAGATAATTAAAATAACCATCCAAATTTAAATTAAAGCACTCTTATCCTTTTAGAAGTAGTTAACAATAACTAATCATTCAAATCTTCGAGAGTTTGGGCCGAATTAACGTGTTCTGAAAGAGAGTTTGGGCCTGGCGCTAGACTTGCATTATTAGCGCTGGACTTCATAGCAATTTTGGACCCCTGGGAGTGAGAAAATCACTTGAAGTTGCGCACTAGGTGCCCATGTTGTAGATTTCACTGGCACTGGGTACCAGTTCTAGAAGTAGGGCGCCAGCCTTTGAAACCTGGTCGAAGAATGTGGGGTACTACAGGGAGAACAAGAATCCATGGAACAAATCTACTACGTGGGGAATTTTTCAAAGCCACCACATAATGACCCCTTCTCAAAAACTCATAATCCTGAATGGAGGAACCACCCCAATTTTTATTGGGGCAATCAAGAGCTAAAAAACTTCATTGTACCTCAACAACAATCTCATCTCATACAACCAAATTCACCAAAGACTTTCTTCCCTTGAAGCCAAATTTTCTTCCCTTGAAACACCATTGAAAAACTATCCTAATCCACTGCCACACTAGCCCAATCCACCTCCACATTCATGCAACAAACTAAAACCTTCATGGATGAGACAAGAGCTAACTTCCAAAATCAAAGTGACTCCATTAGAAACCTAAAAGTACAAATGGGACAAATTGCCAAGCAATTCACAGAGAGGCCACCCAAAATTTTTTAAGTGATACAATGCTCAATCCAAGAGAAGAACACAAGGCCATTAGCTTGAGGAGTGGAAGAGTGGTTAGCGAAAAGAATGAAGATCAAACTGAGGCACCAAAGGAGGACGTGGAAGAGGAGAAGCAAGAAAAAGATAGAATTGTCCATGCACCGACTATTGGCCTAAAAGAGAAGGAAACAGTGAAACCATATCAACCAAGAATTTCTTTTCCCTATAGGCTAAAGAAACAGCACCTTGATGAACAATACTCCAACTTCTTGGAGACATTCAAGAAGCTTCACATCAACATCCCATTCATACAAGCTTTAGAACAAATGCCACTATATGCTAAATTCAAGAAAGAGTTATTGTCCAAGAAAGGATTTTTGAAAGGAGATGAAACTGTGGTGATAACCAAAATAATGTAGTGCAATAATTCAAAGAGATTTGCCAAGAAAAATAAAAGACCCAGGGAGTTTCCAAATTTGATGCACTATTGGAAACACACTCTTTGAAAAAAATATTATGCAATTTGGGAGCAAGTATCAATTTAATGCCTTTATCTGTGATGAAGAAGCTACAAATTCAAGAGGTAAACCCAAGAAAGATAGCTCTACAAATGGCAAAAAATCAATGAAGTGTGCACATGGAGTGGTTGAAAATATCTTGGTCAAAGTGGAAAAATTTTTCCTCCCAGCAAATTTTGTGATTCTTAATATGGTAGAGGATGTGAATGCTTCCATAATCCTAGGAAGGTTATTCCTAGCTACTGGAAGAGCCCTGATAGATGTGGAAAAGGGCCAATTAATGTTGAGGGTGCATAATGAACACTTAATTTTTCATGTTTTCAAAATCATGCATCATTCAAGTGAGAAGGAGAGTTGCATAAAGGTTGAATCAATTAATCCAAGCCTCCAAGAAAAAATAAAAGAGGTGCAACAAATTGAAGACACAAAAGAAGCTAACAAGAATTTGCAACCCAAGCCTCCCCTTGTGGAAATCAACGAGGCTTCCCCTGACGTGAAGCCTAAGTTTGGTATTGGGTGTGCATCATCAAATAAAGGGAAGGAAGTTCACATGAAGAAAATCAAAGGTTGGAAGAACAAGAAAATACCCACAAGTGACTTTTCACCTGGATAGAGAGTACTATAATTCCATCCACCATCATGGATATGGCCAGCAAAATCCAACACATGGTCAAGGCCTTACACAGTAAACAAGATTCTCTCCTTTGAACATATTGAGCTCATAGATGAAGACACTAAGAGAAGATTCACAGAAAGAGGGGAGGAGTTGAAGCACCATGATCAACCTCCACCTTAGAAGAATCAACCATCAAGATAGTGACGTTAAAAGAGCGCTTGTTGGGAGGTAACCCAACCGTCGGTAACCTTTTATTTTGTCTTTAATTTCATTTGTTTTATTTGAATAAGCTTTTGTATCACTTATTTGATTTCACTCGATAATCATGATTATTCATAATTCTATCACCACTATTTTTCTTTGTTGCTTGAGGACAACCAACCACTCTAAGTTTGGTATTAGAGACTATGTAGAACATAGCCTAGAAGATGATGAAGAGGGAGATAACTCTATTTTTGAACTCTTATTTCTTATATCTTGCATCTATTTTTATTATTAGTTGATAATCATGATTCATTCCTTTTTATTTCACCTTATTTTTGAAAGTGCTTATACCCAATATCTTTAAGCATGCAATAAAGAGCTTTTGAATGGAAAAATTTGAAAAAAAAATTTATATTTTGAGGCAAGTAAGATTAAGAAAAATGGAAGTATGTTAGTATGATTGTGTAATGAGGTTACTTGTTTGTAAAAACTTGCATGGGAGCTCTAAGACATAGAATGAAGTTTAAAGAAGTATTATGGAGATTCTCAAAAATCTATAAAATCAAAAAGCAGCAAGAAAATAAAAGAAAAAGAAAAACAAATAACAAGGCCCTAGGCTTTGAGCACCAATGACTAGAAAGGTTACAAAGAAACAAAACTCAAAGAGTTTCCTAGTTAAGTACTAGTGGTGTTGCTGTGTCAAGGGGATAGGCTTGAGTAAGTAAATCCGAGGGGTGCTTCAACACCCGATACCTTGAACTAACTGGTTTAAGAGTGTCAATTGAGAACTCATCTTAAACAACTGCCTTGAAATAGAATATTTATAGTCAAAGCCAAGTACAATTACCACCTAAAAAGATAAGAAAGAAAATAATGAGCAAAACAAGAAAAAGAAAGGGGACAACTGTCTTCAAGGTGAAAACTTATAAAGAGACCTCTATAATATTATCCGAATATAATTTCTAAGTTCTAAGACTTTCAATTGTAGGTCTAACAAGCACTGGAATCCATACATGATCACACAAATCAGAGTTTACCCCACTATCACTTGATCACTTCACTAACTGAAATGTCACAAGCAATTTTTTAGCCCACTCCAATTAAGGGAATCATTTGTGCATAGTTCTTTTCTTGTTTGGGGACAAGTAAGATCTTAAGTTTGGTATTGTGATGCTTGAGCATCTTTAATTGTTTTTTTATTAATTCTTTGAATAAAGTAGTGATTTTCTTATTTTGATTGAGATTTTTTTGTGCTTTAACCTATGTTTCTTGGAAGTTGCTATGAATTCTTTAATTGTAGAAGATTGTGAAAGAAAGTAAGCAAGAACAAGAATGAAGAGAGGCAAGCAAGAGAAACACTAGGAACAAGGACAGAGAAGCCCCTGGATTAAACAGAGAACCATGTGTTCAACGCACAAGCACCTGCGTCCAACGCACTCAAACAGGGAGCTTCAGGGTAGCCATCCACAGCCTGCGTCTAATGCACAGCTCCCTGCGTCCAACGCACAGCTCCATACATTCAACACACCCTTCTAGAACACCTCTAGTTGCTGTCCACTTCTCCATGCGTCTAACCCACAGCTAGCTGCACCTAACGGACCATTCACTCAGTCCAACACCACTTAATTCTTGGGCCAAGTCCCAAGGACATCACAATCCTTCACCAATCTCTCCAACTTCAAGTGCTTGCTTTGTTTACCTAAGATCAAGTTGCAAGCCCATGATTTTAACAAAGCAACATATCAAGTTTTGAATTTCAATTACAAGGAAGATCACTAGCTAGTTAAGAGTAATTAGAAAAGATTTTATTTGATTAGATTTGATTCAGTTTTGATTTAGTTTAAATTTAAATTTTAGGTTTTAAAAACTTGTCCACAGACAAGGATAAGAGAACACAGAGCACACAACACTTTTTACACCACACTTTACAATTCTATTTTCTTTGCACCATGAGTCACTAATCTTATTTGTTAAGGTTAGGAGCTCTGTTCATCTTTTTATGAGGTATATGCTTTGATCTATTCCATGATTGAGTTTTCGTTCTTCATCCCTAAAGATTTAGAATTGTTAAAAAATATTCTAACTCCGTTTTAAATTTTAATATTGTTTTGGAGTATTTAATATTGGAATTAGGTTGAAAACTCTTTCTTATGACTTTTTGCTTTAACTAGGAATAGTGTTTTAAAGAGTGTGCGACACTTTATGATTTTCAATTGCTATAGTTTGAATAAGTGACATATAATTCGGATTAGAATACTTTTGAAAACTATTCTTTTTTGTAAGTTTTGATTGTCTAGGACTAGCTGAATATGTGGCATATAATTCAACATAAGAACTACTTTTGAATCTTATTTGAAACTGTACAAGATATCTCTGGTACGGGTTGAGAGATGGATCGGGAACCTGCGGGTCGAGGCGGATGCCGGATCACTTGACTGGGACGATGGGGGGAGGTACCTGCAAAGACACTCCGACGCTCAAGTCAGAATGGATCTGAGAGGTATAAGGTCTGTGGAATGAATGAATACCTGGAGGGACCTGGGTCCTCTATTTATAGGTGGTGGAGAATATCTTATCTTATCTTATTTGGCTAAGATAAGGGAGACGTTTGAATTCGAAAGTCGGTTAGGAATCTGAGAGTGCCATTTTCGGGCCTTCTAGAAGTGGGGAACGGGTCGGACCCGGGGAACCGGTGTTGGGTTCGGTCTTTTGGATCCGGAATGGTGGGCCGGATCCGTTACAGTTGCCCCCGCAGCGGGGGAGCGAACAAGGTCGGTCTGTCGCTGAAAGGCGCGATGCTTGACCGTGGGCTTCAGTTTGTCTCGGGAGTTCGTTTGTTTTTTGGAGGGAGATCGGTGTCTCGGCTTCGGTTTCGCTGAAGGCTCGTCTGACCGTTTTTTGGTTTGACGTGACTCCTCCGATTTTGCCGTGTCTGTTGCGTTCTTCAAGGCTTTATTAGCTTCTTTTTTCGAGGGAGGGTCATTAAATGTGAAGGGACGCTTTCCCTCTTCTGCCCCTACTAGCTTTAACTGCGCCTAGGGGCAATTGTGTCTTTTCGCCCCTCTCTTTGAAACCGTTTTGGATTTTTATTTCAGTTTCCTCGCTCGTCTTTCTTTTTCCTTTTTCTCTTCTCTTCTGAAGAATTTCTATCTGAACAGAAAGTCTCCTCCTTCCTCTGTGGTCTTTGGTTTTTTCTTGCTGCTTCTGCTTTTCGAGCTTTTTCAAGTGTTCTTTCTGCATTTCCAGGTTAGCACGTTTCGCTTATTCTTTCCTGTTATTTTGTGAATGCCGCTCTGTCTTTTGCCATGCATTGTTCTGCCTGTTTTTAGTTTTGCGTTGAACTAGTTTCTTTGGGGGGTAGTTTTTTGAGTTTTTGGAGGGGTTGAGCACCGCCGTGTTCATTCGGTGATGGCGGTGTACCGCCGTGTTGGTTTGGTAGTGGTGTATAGGTTTCTGTCTTGCTTCTGTCTAGGGTTAGCAGGCTGATGGTGGTGCTCCTCCCTGTTTTAGGTATGCAACGGCGGAGAAATGAGGGTGTGGGAGCTCCAGTAGCCCCTTCCAGGGGCGTTCCCAATCGTTATGGTTGGGTGACTAGTGATGTATAGGGCGTTCCATCGCGGATGACGGAGGGCGACCTTCAGCGGCTCCGTGATCAGGGGGCCATCTGCGGTGGTGGTGATGAGGAGGGGCGGTATGAGCTCGTCCTCCCGGATGCCGACGAGCGCGTTTGTTACTTGAATCTGCATTCCCCCACCGTTCCGGATTGGATGTGGATTTATGAGTCGATGTTCACTCGGCTCGGCGTGCGACTCCCCTTCTCGTCGTTTGTTCAGGATCTGTTGAGTCGGTGTTCCGTGGCGCTGTCTCAACTTCACCCGAACAGTTGGGCTGCTGTGCGGTCGTTTGAGTTGGTGTGCCGGTATCTCGACCTTCCGGCTTCCGTTCCTGTTTTTCTTTTTCTTTTCTTATGCACTCTCCCGACTAAGGAGGGGAAGCATAAGAAGGGGTATATGTCTTTCTGTGCTCAGCCTCATCGCCGTATTTTTGGCTTATTTGAGGATTCTTTTCATGGTTTTAAGTGGGAGTATTTTAAGGTGGGTCCTGTCCAGGGGCACCATCCATTCTGGCTGTCGCCGGAGGGCGTACGTCGGTTTCCAACATACTGGAATTTCCAAGCTGGCCCGTCGGTTCTAACTAAATTCACCTACGATGGTTTGTCCCAGGAGGATAAGGACGTTGCCAACGTTTTGTGGTATTTGTTTGGTGAGTGTCCGTTGAATCCTCGGGACGTTATGGGGGATCCCGAGGCTTGTCGGGCATATATTGGTGTGTGCCTTGTCTTCTTTTCCTGATTTTATATGTTCTATTTTTCTCTTTTTGTAACTATGTTTTGTTATTTTTGATTTCTTTCAGTTGAGATGGCTGGTGGGCTGACTTCTCTGGCTAGGTTGAAGGCGGTGATGGGCCGGGAGGAGGGATCCTCGTCTCCTTCTACCCCTGTCTCCAATCCTGCCGTGGAATCTCAACCGGTTTCTCAAGAGGTGATTTCCTCGGCTGCACGGGCCGAGGTTCAAGCTTCCCCTGGCCCTGCGAACTCTCCTGAGGTTGTGGTGGTGTCGGCTGCTGAGGCTTCTCGGAAGAGGAGGAGGCCTGAGGATCCGAGCAGCGAGACTTTTGAGGAGGGTTTGGTGCCTAGTGTGATGGATCGTCGTTTTGATGCCCCGGGTTTCATTGATCAGCATTTGATGCCTGGTACGGAGCCTTATTTTGATGGCTGTGATGTCTCGTTCCAGGCCAAGTCAGTGTATCGTGCTCTCCTTCGCTCTGCTGTTGTTGTTCGGAAGGCTGAGCCCGTGATGGCTCAGGTCGGTTTACTAAACAAGAAACTTCGCCAATCTCAGGCTGAGGTGGCTAAGTTGAAGGAGGAGCTCGAGGCTGCCGAGATTGCGAGGGAGAAGGCGGTGAAGTCTTCTGAGGAAGCCGGGGCGGAGATTCTCCGGCTTTTCGAGGTTGAGACTTCACTCCTTTCTCAGCTAGGTGAGGAGCGGCGCAAGGCTTCCGATGCGGGTTCCCGGGCTGCCGTACTTCTTGGTGAGACGGAGGCTCTGAATGTCGAGGTTGCTGCATTGAAGAGGGAGAAAACGGAACTGCTGGCCGATGCTAAGGATGCAATTGCTGCTACCGAGGAGACGATGAAGGCGCAGGCCCTGGTGCTTGCTCCGGGAGTGGATGTGTCCGTGATGGGAGCATTCAAGACCGTTCGCGATGGCCGGATAGTTGACCTCGAGTAGCTTTATCTTTGTAATTTTTGTTCTTCCGCTCTTTTAGACTTACTTTGTTTTTTGGATACTTTTGGTTTGGCCGTGGGCCGTGTAACCGTGACTCCGTAGCTTTTGGATTTTGTTTTAATGACTTTTCCAGCCGTTCGGGCTCTTTTCGTATGTTCTGTTTTAAAGCTATTCCGTTTGGTTAATCTTATTCCCGTATTTGGGATGAGTGGACCGTCGTATGGTCGGGTTTATATGGATATCCGTGGGTTGGGCCCGGAGGGTGATCGGTCCTCCAGTTGTGGCCGTGTTTTTGTTCCGTATTTGGGACATTGTGTGAAAAATAAAGAATTTAGGGATAGCTTTGTAATGGGATTTTATTGATGGGTGGGCCTCGTTAAAACCCTCCGTTGTTGGCGGGAAAGAGTACCCGAGTTTGATACATAGTTTTTGAAAAATGGAGACCTGGGTTGGTTTTAGGAGTAGTATCGCCGTAAGTTGGCGGCGTTCCACGTTCTCGGGACTTCGTGACCGTTAAGCCGTTCGAGCTTGTACGCTCCTTTTCCGATTGCAGCTTTGATTCTATATGGTCCCTCCCAGTTGGGGGCGAGTTTCCCTTCTCCCGGAGTTGGGAGACCGATGTCGTTTCGTCGTAGGACGAGGTCGTCTGTCGTGAATTCTCGCCGAATGACTCCGTTGTTGTATCTTAGGCTGATTCTTTGTTTTAGGGCTAGTTCCCTGAGGTGGGCTACGCTTCTTATTTCATCAGTGAGGTCTCGTTCTGCTTCTTCGTCGTTGCCCCCGATTGTTCTTCGCGGACTTGGGTCGCCGATTTCAACTGGGATGACAGCTTCCGTGCCGTAGGTTAGTCGAAAGGGGGTTTCCCTGGTAGCTGTCTGGGGGGTCGTGCGGTACGACCATAAGACCGATCCGAGTTCGTCCGCCCATAGCCCTTTGGCTTCGTCGAGTCGTTTCTTGAGGCCTTTGACTATTATTTTGTTTGCTGATTCCACTTGCCCGTTTGTTTGGGGGTGTTCTACCGAGCTAAAGCGGTGGGATATGCGTAGTCCGCTTAGGAATTCCTTGAATTTTGTGTCGACGAACTGGGTTTTGTTGTCCGAGATGACGATCTTGGGGATCCCGAACCGGGTAATGATTTGTCACCAGAGGAATTTTCGACATTGGGTCGCGGTGATAGAGGCTAGTGGCTCGGCCTCGATCCATTTGGTGAAATAGTCTATGGCGACGATGAGATATCGGAGTTGGCCTGGTGCCGTGGGAAAAGGTCCGACAAGGTCGATCCCCCAGGTGCCGAATGGCCGTTCTGCCGATATAATGCTGAGCTGGTGCGGGGCGGCTTGGTGGATGTTGGCGTGCCTTTGGCATTTGTCGCAGTTTTTCACTAGTTGTACGGAGTCTCGGATGATCGTGGGCCAGTAGTAGCCGGCGCGGATGACTTTTTGGGCAAGGGTTTTGCCTCCGATGTGGTGTCTGCAACAGCCTTCATGGATTTCGCGGAGTATGTATTCCGTGTTCCCGGGCTCGACGCATTTGAGCAGGGGTTGCGAGAGTCCACGTTTGTATAGTTGTCCCGCGATGACCGTATAGCCGGCGGCCCTCCTTTTTATTCGTTTTTCCTCTTTGGGGTCTTCGGGTAGTGTTCTGTTGAGGAGGTACTGTAGGATGGGGTAGGTCCAAGACTTGTGGTGGGAGTGCGTCAGGTGGGTGTCGGCTGTTAGGGATACGGACGGTGTTTTGACGACCTCCTGAATTAGCGATTTGTTGCCGTGTCCTGGTTTGGTGCTGGCAAGTTTAGAGAGGAGGTCGGCTCTGGCGTTTCTTTCCCTGGGGACGTGCTGTATGGTTACCTGGTCAAATTCTTCTTTTAGTTTGTTGACTTTGGCGAGGTATTGTTGTAGCAGGGGATCTCGCGTTTGGTAGTCTCCGTTGATTTGGGAACTGACTACTTGCGAATCCGTGTTGATTTCTAGGACCTTTACCCCGACTTCGCTGGCTAGGGTTAGTCCTGCCAGGAGGGCCTCGTATTCTGCTTGGTTGTTTGAGACCGGGAAATCGTATCGGACTGATTGTTCGATTACGACGCCATTTTGGCTTTCCAGAATGACTCCGCCGCCTCCGGAAGTGACGTTCGAGGAGCCGTCGACGTGTAGTTTCCATGACTCGGGAGGGGTGTTTCCCGGTGTCATCTCGGCGATGAAGTCGGCCATGGCCTGTGCTTTGATTGCGTACCGGGGTTCGAACTTGATGTCGAATTGGGATATTTCGACGGACCATGCTAGCATTCTTCCCGCTAGGTCGGGCTTCTGTAGTACCTGTTTAACTGCTTGGTCGGTTCGAACCGTTACGGGGTGGGCTTGGAAATATTGCCGCAGGCGTCGGGATGCCGTGAGGAGGGCGAAGGCTAGTTTTTCTAGGCGCGATTAGCGGGTCTCTGCGTCTTGTAGGACTTTGCTTGTGAAATATATGGGTTTTTGCTCCTTTTTCTTGTTTTCTCGGATGAGTGCCGCCGCGAGTGCTTCTTCCGTTATGGAGAGGTATAAGTACAGGGTTTTCCCTGTTTGGGGTTTGGCGAGAATTGGTGGTTCCGCCAGGGTTTTCTTGAACTGTTGGAATGCCGCTTCGCACTCCTCTTTCCACATGAAGGGGGCTCCTTTCTTCATTAATTTGAAGAAGGGGATTGCTTCTGAAGGTGTACTCGTCCTTGGTTTGTCCTATTTGCAGTTTCTCCATGTCGCCTTCCGGTTCTGGTCTAGGCTGGCCGTCTTGTCGGGCGTCTAGGTCGGCTAGGAATATCCCGGCAGCGTCGCGGGATTTTTTCCATAAAGCCAGGCTGGTGTTGTCGCATTCTGCCGTGACTTCCCGATCTCCATGGATGGTCCCGATGGAGTCGTCCTCCGCTACGAACTTCATAAGGAGGTATTTGGTAAAGATGATGGCCGAAAAGTCATTGATCGTCTTTCTTCCGAGGATGACGTTGTAGGCAGTGGAGTCTTTTAAGACCACGAATTCGGCTAGGATTGTCCTCCTCTTGTCACCGGTTCCTATGGTGAGGGGGAGTGTGATGGAGCCTTCCGGTTTGAGGAAGTTATCCCCGAGTCCCGTGACACCGTTGCGGTGCGTTTGGAGATTTTCGTCGCGGAGCCCAAGCTTGTCGAAGGCCCCTCGAAAGAGGATGTTGGAATCTGCGCCGGTGTCTACTAGTATTCTTCAGACTAGTCCGGTTCCGATTCTCGCCGAGATCACAAAGGGTGCGTCTTCGGCTGCGGTGCCGTGCTGGCAATCTTCGAGTAGGAAGGTTATTGCTTTGTCGATCACGGGAGTTGGGGCTTGATTTCTGACGGCCATTACCTTGAGGTCTATTTTTTATCGTGGATTTTGACTTGCATGGTGCATCTTTGCCCGTGATGACGTTTACTATGATGGTCGGGTCTTCCTCTGGACTTTTTCTAGGGGGTTGCTTTTGGGTTCTTGGGTTACGTCCTTCTTTCTCCGGTGACCTGTCTCTCTCCACGTGTCTTGGTTCTCTGATGATTTTGGCGAATTCTGGGAGTTTGCCGTCTCGTATGGCTTGTTCGAGGGCGTCTTTAAGGTCGAAACAATCTTGTGTTTTGTGACCGTAACCTCGGTGGTATTCGTAGTAGAGGGTTTTGTTGCCTCCTGTCCTTTCCTTGAGTTGTCGGGCTTTCGGAATGATGCCTCGATCTGCTATTTGGTGGTATATCTCGGTAATTGGTGCAGTTAGGGGCGTGTAATTAGAGAATTTGCCTATTCTCGGTGGCCGGCTGGTCGGCCGAAGGTGGTCTCATTGATTCTCTTTGGGTGTTGGGTTATGGTGAGAAGCCGAATTGCCGCGTTGGGTGTTGCCGTGCTGCCATTTGTTGGCCGCGACGACCTGGCTGACTTCTTCGTCGTTGATGTAGTCTTTGGCGACGTTCTGGATCTCATGCATGGTCCATACCGGTCTGGTGGTGAGGTGTTTGCGAAAATCTTCGTTCATTAGCCCATTGGTCAGGCAAAGGCTTGCGACGGAATCCGTGAGTCCGTCGACCGTTAGGCATTCGTCGTTGAAGCGGTCGAGGTATTTTCTTGTGGATTCGTCTTGTTTTTGTGTGACCCCAAGCAAGCTGATGGGGTGTTTGGCTTTAGTGATCCTAGTAGTGAACTGGGCCATAAATTTTCGTGTAATGTCGTGGAAACTGGCTATGGATCCGTTTGGAAGGGCGTTGAATCATTTGATCGCTGGCCCGGCGAGGGTTACCGGGAAGGCTCTGCATCGGACCGCGTCGGCCGCTCCTTCTAGGTTCATTCTGGCTTCAAAAGCCGTTAGGTGTTCTTGGGGATCCTTAGTTCCATCGTATTTCATATCGGTAGGCTTGTCGAAGCCTTTGGGGAGTTTTGCTCTTAGGATTCTTTCTGTGAAGGGTGTAGCGCCCATTATTATATGGTCGTTTCTCGTGCGTTTTGTGTCTCGGTGTCGCCGCTCTTCATCTGAGTCGCGCTGGTGGCTTAGGTCTCGGGAAGTGCTACGATTGTGCCTTTTGCTGTATCGCCGTTCTGGCGATTTCTCCCGTCTATGGTCGCGCGAGGTGCTGCGACCGTTTCTCGTATCATGTCGCCGAGTCGGCGACCTGCCGCGACGAGATCTTGACCGGGAAGTCGCATGGCTTCCGTGTTCGTTGTGGAGTTTGTTTTTGGTGGTCAATTTGCCTTCGAGCTCTTGGACCCGGAGGCAGAGATCTTGGATGATTTGAGCTGCTTTGTCTCCCGTGTTCTCGGGGTATCGTGGTTCCGTGAACATACGATCGTTTGTGTGGTGGATAGCGCTCATTATCCTAGCTTGGTTTGTGACCTCTTGATGTTTGGGAGTCGGATTTCTTGGTCGAGAGTTCTCCCGACTTGAGGAGGCTTCTTCCAGTACGTCCCCCATTTCGATTTAGTGTGCGCAGGTCCCCACAGACGGCGCCAATGTACAAGATATCTCTGGTACGGGTTGAGAGATGGATCGGGAACCTGCGGGTCGAGGCGGATGCCGGATCACTTGACTGGGGCGATGGGGGGGAGGTACCTGCAAAGACACTCCGACGCTCAAGTCAGAATGGATCTGAGAGGTATAAGGTCTGTGGAATGAATGAATACCTAGAGGGACCTGGGTCCTCTATTTATAGGTGGTGGAGAATATCTTATCTTATCTTATTTGGCTAAGATAAGGGAGATGTTTGAATTCGAAAGTCGGTTAGGAATCTGAGAGTGCCGTTTTCGGGCCTTCTAGAAGTGGGGAACGGGTCGGACCCGGGGAACCGGTGTTGGGTTCGGTCTTTTGGATCCGGGATGGTGGGCCGGATCCGTAACAGAAACTAAATTAGATTTGTGCTTAACTTCTTTTCTTGATTAGTTAACCAAAGAATTAGCAATTAGTTAATTAAGGAGAAATTGAGTTGTCAAGGAATTGAAATTTAATTATATATGATTGACGATCGAATTTTTCTATCGGTAAAAAAATTCACAAATATTTTATCGCGTTGTAAGTATAGTTTCTAAACCAACAAAGAATCCTTTCATGCAAAAGTTTTGGTTGTCACAAGTAACAAAACCCAATAAAATTTATAATCGAAGTATTTAAACCTCGGGTCGTCTTCTCAAGAAATTGCAGGGAGGTATGATTTATTATTGGTTATGGGAAAAGTAGAATTTTGTTTTAGGTTTTTTAAAATAAGGAACAAGTAATTTAAATGGCAAGAAAAAATAAATAAATAATTATAAAGTAAACTCTTGGCAAGGTATGAGAATTAGAAGTTCTATCCTAGTTATCCTTATCAACGGTGATGAGAATTGGGTTTTAATCCCACTTAGTTAACATTTGCTAAACAAAGGAAGGTCAAGTGGACTAATCAATTTGATCCTCAAGTCCTAATCAATTCCTAAGGAAAGACTAGAGTTATTGGAATTCAAATCAATTAGCAAAAATAACAATTATCAATCACGATGAGTTTGATAACTCAAGAGTGTCCAATTAATCAATTAAAACCAAGAATATAAAAGGCTAAATAAAAATCATCAATCTGAAATACCTCAATTGCATTAATAATAGAAAATCAATCTAAACATAAAGAGTTCATAAACTAAATTGATAAAATAAATAAAAGGAACATTGAACCTGTAATGAAGATAAGCAGTCCTAAAATTGAGAGAAATCCTAATCCTAATCCTAAGAGAGAGGAGAGAACCTCTCTCTCTAAAAACTACATCTAATCCTAAAATTATGTATTACGAATGTATGGTGTGTTGTTGTTTGATTCCTCCATTCTCTGGCTTATATTCTGTGTTTCTGGATTCAGAATTGGGCTGAAAAAGGGTCCAGAAATCGCTGGGGGCATTTTCTGCAGATTCATGTACGTGGCTTCTGTCATGCGTTCGCGTCATCTGGGAGTTTTCCTTGTCACGCGTACGCGTCGGTCACGCGTACGCGTCATCTGCGTTCTGCTCATGACGCGTGTCTGTGTCAGTCACGCGTGCGCGTCGATGCCTTTTCGCGCTGGGCACGCGTTCGCGTCGTCCATGCATTCGCGTCGCTGCCCTTTTATTCAAAACTCCATTTTTGTGCTTTCCTTCTATTTTTGTATGTTTCCTTTTCGTCCCCTAAGTCATTCTTGCCCTATGAAACCTGAAAATACTTGACACACAAATCACGGCATCGAATGGTAATAAGAGAGGATTAATATTAGCAAATATAAGGCCAAAGAAGTATGGTTTCAATCATAGCACAAAATCAGGAAGGAAAACGTAAAACATGTGAATCATATGAATAAGTGGGTAAGGACTTGATAAAAATCACTCAAATGAGCACAAGATAAACCATAAAATAGTGGTTTATCAACCTCCCCATACTTAAACATTAGCATGTCCTCATGCTAAGCTCAAGAGAAGCTATAAGAGTGAATGGGGAAAGTAAGAAAGTATGAAATGCAACCTATCTATATGAATGCAACTACATGCAAAATATTTCTACCTACTTGGTAAAAAGTAAATAAATCTTTCAAGAAAAAATATAAATCAAATTTCACTAATTCAAATCATACAATAAAAGACAAGTAAACTTGTAAGAAGATAGCTCATGAAAGCAGGGAACATAGAATTAAGCGTTGAACCCTCACTGGTAGTGTATGTGCACTCTAATCTCTCAAGTGTCTAGGGTTAATTCACTCTACTCTTCTCTAATCATGCTTTCTAAACTTTGTTCTTCATCTAACTAATCAATAAAAAAATTAATGTACCAATGCAAACATCATGAGGTCTTTTTAGGGTTGTAATGGGGCTAAAGTAAGGGTGAAGATGTATTTATGGCCAAGTGAGCTATAATATGAATCCTTAATTAACCTAAGCTCTCACCTATATACACACTCTATATACTTTTAAATTCATGCCTTGCTACCCAAAATTTTTACTTTTGCATATTTCACATACTCATGCATCAACTTTTCTTTAATTTTATCACATATGCATTGATTTTTCATTAACTTAACATTGGAGTAATTTTGTCCCCTTATTTATTTACTTATTTATTGAATTTTTTTTGGATTTTTTTCTTTTTTATTTTTATTTTTATTTTTGTTTTTAATAGAAAAATAAACATAACTTATCAATGCACATGGATTTTTAATTTTTCTAGTCTCACATGAGTAGGTACCCAAATTTCCATTATTTTGTCAAAGTAAAAATATAGCACATTCCCTTATTAATTCATGTTCCCATAGTTTTCCCACACTTAATTGTTACACAATTCCTATCTTAAGCTAACCAAAGATTCAATTGGGATATTTAATTGTTTTTCTGCTTAAGACTAGTAATGTGGTTATAGAACAAAAGGGGATTAAAAGCTCAAGGGGGCTAACAAGGGTGATGTAAAAGGTAAGCTTATTTGGGATAAGTGAGCTAATAACAAATAATGGCCTCAATCATATGCAAGCATGTAAATACACTAAATAGTGGACATATAGAATGGAACAAAGCAAAAATTGCAATCATAAAGAAGAAAACACACAAGAATAAAAATTTATGGTTAAATAATGTAACCATATAAATAAGCTCAAAATCTCACAGGTTGTGTGTTCTTAGCTTTAAACTATGTTCCAAATACAACTTCAAACAAGTTTTAACAGAAAAAAAATTTTCAATTTAAATTAGTAAAATACTATAAAAATTTCTTGAAAAAGAAAATATTATTTCAACCAAGTAGTAACTAAATGCGTAAAATCAAGAAAACATGTAATCAAATATGCAGATGCAACAATGAACTAATAATGAAAATAAGACATTGGTGTTGAGAAGAAAATAACTAACCCATGGAGATCAGTATCGACCTCCCCACACTTAAAGATTGCACCGTCCTCGATGCATGCTAAGATGTGCAAGTGGACGGGGTGCTTCAACTGATGTTTTTCTCCAAAGATTGTGTAGGTGGACTTGTTTATTTCCCCATATAGAAGTTCTTTTCCTTTCCTTTTCTGGTGGCCATCCTGAAAGAAGGGGAAAAGAAGAAAAGTAACTCAAAAACAAAGATGGAAACAAATAAAATATGGGTGTTTAATGCCAAATAATAAGGGTCTCAATTACATGGTAGCTACAACATGCAAGTGAGAAAACAATAGAAGCACATGGCATATCAATGTTGCAAAAAACTTTTGCAACAAAGGGGAAGAGTAGGTAATGAAAGACAGTATAAAGTATTACCAAACAGTGTAAAGCAAATCACTAAGCACCAAAATAATTCAAGAAAAGATGTAACAGTTGAATTAGAAAATTTAACACCAATGGTAAAATAATAAATTTAGAAAAGAAAATAAAAATATGCACAAAATTAAAATGCAATGGATGAAAGAATATAAATGTAATGAGGAAAGAAAAATGAGAAGGAAGAAGAAAGAAATAAGAAGGGGGGAGGGAAAAATTAGGATTGGGGAAGAAAAGATAAGATAGTTGGCACTGATCTGGATAAGCTGTGCGGAGCAGGCGACGCGGACGCGTGGGGCACGCGTTCGCGCGGTGCGTGATAATTTCAGGTGACGCGGACACGTGGGTCACGCGATCGTGTGGCCTAATTTGTGCTTTTGGCGCGAGTGCAGCCGTGCGTTCGCACAACTCTCTGTTTTAAACTCTTTTTTGCCAAATTTTTGGGTGACGCGATCGCGTGAATGGCCTTTCTTTTAAAAATGACGCGGACGCATGGAGCACGCGTTCACGTGGTAGGGCTTGTGCTTCTAGCATGGTTCCAGCACCACTCCATCATAACTTAATGCCATACACATTTTTATGTCGATTTTGCAGGGCACGCGTTCGCGTGGGTGACGCAGACGCGTGGGAGGCATGTTTTCAAAAATGACGCGGCCGCGTGAGTGACGCGGACGTGTGGGCATGTTTGTTCCTAAGGCACGCCTCCAGCCACGCTTTCGCATGACTTTCTGTTCAATTCTCTTTTCTTCAGAACGCACCTATGACGCGGATGCATCAGCGACGCTTACGCGTCGCGTGCATGTTTTTTTTTTATGCAAAATGCAAAATGCAGTATGTAAATGCTAATGCAAACATTATGAACGTCACTAATAAAATTAAAATAAAATAAACAAGGAATAAAAAGGAAAGAATATACCATGGTGGGTTGTCTCCCACCTAGCACTTTTAGTTATAGTCCTTAAGTTGGACATTTGGCGAGCTCCTTGTCATGGTGACTTGTGCTTGAACTCATCCTGAAACTTCCACCAATGCTTGGACTTCCAATAAGCTTTATCAATACCAGGTAGATTCTTCAAGCTTTGATGGAGTTCTTCACAAGCTTTGAGCTCCCAAAGTCGATCCTCATATATTCCCGGATCCCAAATCTTGTTTCTACACCCATCTTCAAGTGGATCATGATGATTCCATCCGGGTGACAAGCAATCCAAATTATCACTAAAGCATCCAAACAGCTTCCTAGACCCATTCAGTTGGGCTTTACACCAACCTTTGCATTTAAACTTTGAGCTTTCCACCATACTGAACCTTGCATGACAACTCCAACCACTAACCATCTTCCTCTTACTCTTAACGCCACAGAGAGCTCTAAGCTGACCATCTGTCTCAAGTAAACCATATTCAAGTGGGAAAGTAAAGGGCAAGGATAAGAATTTTACCCACTTGAATGTTGTATTGGATGGTAATGGCTTTGGGGGAGAGGTTTCCAACAGCTTTGGGAAGGTGATTTCAAGCTCCATTCCCTTGTGCTCTTCTTTGACAACTTCCACCTCTTTGCAAGCTTCTTCAATTCCAACTTCTTTCTCTTGGTAGCTTTCTTCCAATTCAATCTCTTCTTCATTACTCACCAAGGGCATGGGAGGTTGTGCTTCTTCTTCTTTAATCTCCATCTCTTGATAAACCTCATCAACAATCAAATTCAAACGTCTTGGAAGGAGGTTCTATGACTGGACTTTTCCATGGAGGTTCTGCATCTCCCAAGTCTTCAACCACTTCTTCCTCTTCAATAATTACTACTTTGTCCAGTTGTTTTAGTATAAAATCATACTCATCCTTGATGATTTTCTTTCCATTATAACTCCTTTCAACTATTCCTTCATCTTCAAGGGTTTCTCCTATCTCTACATTTTGGGCCTCCTCTTGCTCTAAGACAAAATTAGACTCCTCCTTGATGTATTCCTTCACTAATTCTTCAATCACTCCTTCGACTTTAAGGATCTCTACTTCCTTCATCTGTAGGGCCTCCTCTAGCTTCTTATGAAGTATGGATTCGCGAAGATGATTCCTTCTTTCTTGTTCCATATCAACAGCATAACTGGGATCATCTTGCTCTTGAATTGATGAATGTGGGTGCTCTTCCATGGAGGGTGGTGATGGGATGGGAAGATTATTATGTAGTTGAAAAGGAAGCGCACTGAAGCTTGAGGGTTGAATATTGGAGGTAGAGGGTTGGTTCATGCGGGATATAAGATTTTGGAGTGTAGAGGTGAGACCAATGATATTAGAGATGAGTGTGTTGTTATCCAATGGAGATGGTGAATATTGAGGTTGTGGTTCTGGGTGTGGTTCATATGGTGGTTGGTGTGGTTGATGTGGGTTAGGGTCATATGGGGTGTTTGGTGGTAGGGGGTTTGTGAGTATGGTGGTCCAGAGTTGTGTTGAGGAGGCGGTTCATAATCATATGGTGGGCTTTGTTTGTAACTACAAGGGGGTCCACCATATCCATCATCTTGGTACGCTCCCTGGAATGGCTCTTGACTATAGTAATTTGGTGGAGGTTGGTTGTCATGAAAGGGTTCACCATAACTATTGTCTCGGCATGCATTGTAGAATGGTCTTTGTTTGTGGTACTGTGGAAGGTGTTGTTGCCGAAAGGGTTGATCAGATCCTTGTGGCTCCTTCCATCTCTAATTGTTTTGACCTTGATTCATGTTCCTGTTATAATTTCCATTCCTTGCAACAATATTGGAACCAAACTCAAAGCGATGGGGGTGAGAACTCATAGCAACTAATAAAAATTAAAAACAAAAACAAATAAACAAGCAAAGGAAAATAAAATAAAATAAAATAAATAAGAGAAAATGTTTGAAAAAGATTTGATTTTAAGATTAGAAAAGATAAGACAAGTTAGGTAAGAGAAGATAAGTTTTTAAATTAAAAGATTTTGAAATTTAATTTTTTTGAATTTGAAAATTAAATTTTGAATTTTAAATTTTGAAATTTGAATTTTGAAATTTAAATTTTTGAAAAAGTCAACAATATAAGATAAAGATTTGAAAAAAGATTTAAATTTTGAAAAGGTTTGATTTTTTAAAATTTTAAATTTAAATTTTGAATTTTGAATTTTGAATTTTGGAATTTAAATATTGAAATTTGAAAATTGAATTTGAAATAAGATAAGATAAGATTTTGAAAAAGATATGATTTTTGAAAAAAGATTTGAATTTTGAAATTTAAAACTAAGATATAATAAGATAAAAATTTTAAAATAAAAATCTGAAAAAAAAAATTTTTCGAAAAAAAATCAATTTAAAAGTAAATATTTACAATAACCAATAATAAAGCACACGTTTGCAATTCTCCGGCAACGGCGCCATTTTTGACGATCGGATTTTTCAATCGGTAAAGAAATTCACAAATATTTTATCGCATTGTAAGTATAGTTTCTAAACCAACAGAGAATTCTTTCGTGCAAAAGTTTTGGTTGTCACAAGTAACAAAATCCAATAAAATTTATAACCGAAGTATTTAAACCTCGGGTCGTCTTCTCAAGGAATATCAGGGAGGTATGTTTTATTATTGGTTATGGAAAAGGTAGAATTTTGTTTTGGGTTTTTTAAAATAAGGAACAAGTAATTTAAATGGCAAGAAAAAATAAATAAATAAATAATTATAAAGTAAACTCTTAGCAAGGTATGAGAATTAGAAGTCATATCCTAGTTTTCCTTATCAACGATGATGAGAATTGGGTTTTAATCCCACTTAGTTAACCTTTGCTAAACAAAGGAAGGTCAAGTGGACTAATCAATTTGATCCTCAGGTTCTAATCAAATCCTAAGGAAAGACTAGAGTTATTGGAATTCAAATCAATTAGCAAAAATAACAATTATCAATCACGATGAGTTTGATAACTCAAGAGTCTCCAATTAATCAATTAAAGCCAAGAATATAAAAGGCTAAATAAAAATCATAAATCTGAAATACCTCAATTGCATTAATAATAGAAAATCAATCTAAACATAAAGAGTTCATAAACTAAATTGATAAAATAAATAAAAGGAACATTGAACCTGTAATAAAGATAAGCAGTCCTAAAATTGAGAGAAATCCTAATCATAATCCTAAGAGAGAGGAGAGAACCTCTCTCTCTAAAAACTACATTTAATCCTAAAATTATGTATTACGAATGTATGGTGTGTTGTTGTTTGATTTCTCCATTCTCTGGCTTATATTATGTGTTTCTGGATTCAGAATTGGGTCGAAAAAGGATCCAGAAATTGCTGGGGGTATTTTCTGCAGATTCCTGTACGTGGCGTCTGTCATGCGTTCGCGTGGGTCACGCGTTCGCGTCATCTGGGAGTTTTCCTTGTCACGCGTACGCGTCGGTCACGCGTACGCGTTGGTCACACGTACGCGTCATCTGCGTTCTGCTCACGGCGCGCGTGCGCGTCAGTCACGCGTGCGCGTCGATGTCTTTTTGCGTTGGGCACGCGTTCGTGTCGTCCATGCGTTCGCGTCGCTGCCCTTTTATTCAAAACTCCATTTTTGTGCTTTCCTTCATTTTTTGTATGTTTCCTTTTCGTCCCCTAAGCCATTCTTGCCCTATGAAACCTGAAAATACTTAACACACAAATCACGGTATCGAATGGTAATAAGAGAGGATTAATATTAGCAAATATAAGGCCAAAGAAGCATGGTTTCAATCATAGCACAAAATCAAGAAAGAAAACGTAAAACATGCGAATCATATGAATAAGTGGGTAAGGACTTGATAAAAACCACTCAAATGAGCACAAGATAAATCATAAAATAGTGGTTGATCAATAATTTTATCGTGATTAATCTTTGCATGCCTCAAATAAATGAACACAAGAATTATTATCCTAAAGAGTAAACATCTCTAAATCCTTAACATTTTCATCATCATTGAGTTGTCTAATTAAAAGTAATTAATTAATCATTACTACTTTAATCTATTAATTTTTATAAAAATGATAATTCACTCACTGTGATATTACCTTATACGATTCGATACACTTCTCAAATTGAAAATTCTTCCATAACCTGAGTTCTGTTCTGTATCATTAATTTAATTAAATGACAAAAAAAGAGGTTTGTATACTTTAACTCGTTGACATTGCTAACCTGAGTGCTTTTTATCCATTTTTTCTCAAAGAAAAAGATGCAAGCAACGCACATCGTCATTAGTCGTTATCTAAAGCAAATTTAGAAAAAGAACCCATCCATAATATGCCAGCTGGCCATGCTGAATCTTCCATCTAATCATTCAGAAACAGAAGACAGCTAAACCTTCTTAAGATGATTACTATTGGTTAGATTCTAAGTCAATACTAATGGATTTCAAAAAATAAAGACTGCAATAATTTTTGAACTATAGTCGTAATGTAATAGTTATTTTATCATTGTAAATTATAAATTATAAATTATGACTATATTTAAATAAAAAGTATATTCAAATTTAATATTTGTG